>NC_139988.1:73989381-74316582 GCF_964263955.1 Coregonus lavaretus | reverse complement strand
CACGGGAGCCGCTAGTTCTCGGCCACCCCTGGCTCGTCACCCATGATCCGGTCATCTCCTGGAAATCTGGCGATATCACTGCTTGGAGTGAGGTATGTAGGGCAGAGTGCCTCAATTTACCGTGCAAAACGTCTACTGTGGAGGATGCGTAGGGTGCGGTGTCTACTGTTGTTCCAACAGAATACCAGGATTACGCGCAGGTGTTCTCCAAGGAGAGGGCTACCGTGTTACCACCTCGTCGGGCCTGGGACTGCGCGATTGATCTGCTATCCGGGGCTACACCTCCTCGTGGAAGAATCTACCCTTTGTCACAGCCGGAACGAGAATCGATGAGCAAGTATATTGATGAGGCGCTACAGCAAGGGGCCATTCGCCCATCTACGTCTCCCGCCGCATCCAGTTTTTTATTCGTTAAGAAAAAGGATGGCGGACTGCGTCCTTGTATAGACTATCGAGGTTTGAACGATATTACCATCAAAAATCGTTACCCCCTGCCTTTGATTCCAGCAGCCCTCGAGCAGGTGGGGCAGGCCTCAATCTACAGTAAACTGGACCTCAGGAGTGCGTACAATCTGGTGCGCATTAGAGAAGGGGATGAATGGAAGACCGCCTTCATCACCCATCGGGGACACTATGAATATTGTGTCATGCCCTATGGACTTACCAACGCGCCCTCAGTATTCCAGGCATTCATGAATGACATTTTCAGGGACTTGATTGATCGCTTTGTTATAGTGTACATTGATGACATCCTAATCTATTCAAACTCTCTGAGTGAACATGTGTCCCATGTACGACAGGTTCTGGACCGACTCCTCCAACATTCCCTGTTCGTGAAGGCAGAAAAGAGTGAATTCCATGTCACTACGATTTCCTTCCTTGGGGCCATACTCACTCCCGACGGGGTTAAACTGGATGAATCCAAGGTGCAAGCGGTACGAGACTGGCCTCAACCCCAGACGGTGAAAGAGCTCCAGAGATTCTTAGGGTTTGCCAATTACTATAGACGGTTCGTGCGTAATTTCAGCACAACCGCAGCTCCCCTGTCGGCGATGACCAGCTACAAGGGTCGCGGTCTGAACTGGACGGAGGAGGCAGTGCGTGCCTTTGAGACGTTGAAACAACGCTTTACCACCGCTCCTATTTTATGTCAGCCGGACCCTACCTTGCCGTTTATCGTGGAGGTGGACGCCTCGGAGGTTGGAGTTGGAGCCGTGTTATCCCAGCACCAAGGTGAGCCGCCTAAATCACGACCCTGTGCTTTCTTTTCAAGGAAACTGAATTCGGCCGAGCAGAACTACGACGTGGGTAATCGTGAATTACTGGCGGTGAAGTTAGCACTGGAGGAGTGGAGACATTGGCTGGAGGGAGCAGAGCATCCGTTCCAAGTGCTCACGGACCACCGCAACCTGGAGTATCTTCACAGTGCTAAACGACTGAACTCCCGACAGGCTAGGTGGTCTTTATTCTTCAACCGTTTCCGATTCACTGTCTCTTATATCCCCGGGTCCAAGAATGGAAAGGCGGACGCGCTTTCCCGACGGTTCGAGCGCGCGGAAAGACCCGTGGAACCAGAACCTATCCTCCCCATGAGTTGCCGTGCTGGTCCTGTGAGGTGGGCTATTGATGACACCATTCAGGAGAGCCTACAAGCGGAACCAGCCCCTCCAGAAACCCCGGTGTCTAAGGTGTTTGTACCAGCTCCGCTTCGACCGCAACTGTTGGAATGGTGCCACACGTCGCTGGGATCTGGTCATCCCGGAATTACTCGAACTACACGACTCATCAGCCGAAAATACTGGTGGGATTCCCTTACAGATGACGTCTGAGACTATGTCTTATCCTGCCCAGTATGCGCGCAATCCAAGGCGCCTCGTGCACTACCGGAGGGTAAGCTGATGCCATTGCCAACTCCTCAACGACCCTGGTCGCACATTGCTATGGACTTTGTTACAGATCTCCCAGAATCAGAGGGCCATACTGTAATTCTCGTGGTCATCGATCGATTCTCCAAGATGTGCCGGTTAGTACCCATGACCCGTTTGCCTAACGCCACTCAGATGGCTGAGACTATGTTTAACCAGGTGTTCCGGCAGTTTGGTGTTCCGGAGGATATTGTGTCCGACCGGGGACCCCAGTTTGTTTCCCGGATATGGAAGGCCTTCTGCGAACGCTTGGGCATCTCGGTGAGCCTAACCTCCGGATATCATCCCCAGGCCAATGGGCAGACAGAACGGCTCAATCAAGAAATTGGGAAATATCTACGGCAACAATGTTCGCGGCAGCCGCAGGAGTGGAGCCGATTTCTTCCTTGGGTAGAGTATGCTCAGAAATCCCTCATTCACACCTCCCTACGTCTAACGCCCTTCCAGTGTGTTCTAGGGTATCAACCACCTCTGTTCCCGTGGGATACTGCACCAGGGATGGTACCGGCTGTCGACGAGTGGTTCCGTCGGAGTGCGCAGGTCTGGGAGACGGCCCATCAACATCTCAGTCAGGCCTCACAACAGCAAAAGACCTACGCCGACCGACGCCGGAGACCTACTCCCACTTATCAACCCGGGCAACGAGTGTGGCTGTCTACCCGGGACCTGCGGTTCCGACGGAGCTGTAAGAAGCTCCAACCCAGGTACATCGGGCCTTTCAAGATACTGAGACGTATTAACCCTGTCACCTACCGTCTGTTACTTCCTCGACACTACAGGATAACCCCTACGTTCCACGTCTCGCTGTTGAAACCTGTCCACTATAGCCCGATGTACCCCCCAATCGCTCAACAACCTACTACACCACCTCTGGAGGATGAACAGGACACCACCTATACAGTCCACGAGATACTGGAGTCAAGACGGAGACGAGGGGGCATCAAATATCTCGTGGACTGGGAGGGATATGGACCTGAGGAACGGTCCTGGATCCCTGCGAAGGACATACTGGATCCCGCTCTCAAGGCCACTTTCCACGCTGAACACCCAGATCATCCAGGACCCCGACCCAGAGGAAGACCACCCGGTAGAGGTAGAAGGCCGTCAGGAGCCGGCCCTGGGGAGGGGGATACTATAAGGGATCGGGGTTTGGCTGGATCTAGACATAGTCTGACACTTCCCCGATCTACTGAGAGGGGGAGTCATCAGACTCGATCTGTTTCACCTGAGTTCTGAGCACACCTGTCAGTAATTAGAGTAGGATATAAGGTGTGCTCAGAAGTTCAGTCGGTGCGAGGTATTGTTCCTTTGTGACTTGCTAAGCGTTTTGTTCAGAGAGAGAGAGAGAGAGAGAGAGAGAGAGTTTGTTTTTGATTACCAGTGTACCAGACCTGTGCTTCGTTGTTTGACTCCCCGTATTGCTTAATCTTCTGCTTGTCTATCCCAGTGATTACCGTATTCTGTACCTGTGCCCGTGCCCTCGACTACGACTACGCCCGCTCCCTTGGTACCTCTGCCTGTCTCTGCCTTGCCCGGTTTTGACCACAGCTCGCCAGACCACGATTAAGCTATTCCCTTGTCTGTACTCGAATAAAGCATCGCAATTCTGCGATTGGATCTTACCACTCTGTCCGAGTATTCATTACACGCAGCTGTGAGATTTCAGGTCAGATGGAGTCTCTTATACAAGCATGCTAGGTAACCCCTTATTTGAAAATACCATGGGATTGGTTAGAATTTGTATATATACAAGATTGTCTAGAACTGAACCATTGGGCCTATGCCTCGAACCGGGACGTGGGTTAAAACAACAGTCAATGAGGGTTACCTGTTGCGGGCCAGCAGTATGATGACAATGATGATCATTTATGGTTGGGATTACCTGAGCAGGACTTGGGGTGTTAATAAATCAATCTCTCAGCGCAGCCTTGAAATGTGAGAACAGGGTCCAGGCACCAAGATGATTTTGATGGACCCCATCTTCTCTGTAGAGCATCTTCTGTTTCCAAAAAGTGTCAAAGTTATCCACTATAGTAACTCCAACAGAGCTACAGTAGACTCGTAACCAGTCATGTAGTGCCAGCAATTTACTGAATCTTTCCATGCCACTATTCAGTGATGGCACTGGGCCTGAAATAATTGGACGCTTGTCGGAGTCTTTCAGGGTTCCAATCAGTTCTTTAAAATCCAGTTTCAGCCATTCCGAGCTAGCCATCCTAATGTCATTAGATTCCACATGGACTACAACAGCGACAGCCCCCGTGTTCTGGCGTAAAATGGTAGGAAGCAGCCTATTAATGTCCTGAACCCGAGCCCCAGGTAGCACATGGTTTTTGCCCTGGGAACCAAGATGTTTCTCAGCATAGAGCTGCCAATGATAACGGCTGTTGATATGGATATGTTGATATGGCAGAGGAGGTCCGGCAGTCGCAAGCCAGCCGCAAAACCCATTGTGGCTGATGGAGGAGCCGGTGCGTCAGACACCCTCGAGGTCCAGTGAGAGGAGGAGCACAGCGGTAGCCCGTTTCTGGTCTCAGGTTCAGCAATGGCTTAAAAAGCATAACATTACTCTAAAATTGACCATAGAAATAGCAGTTTGGGAGATCTGGAGAGACCTGGTGAGTCAATTACTAATATACTAATACTCTTAGTAAAAGTATTTAGCTTCAACTCTGTGGGGGGATCTTGGAGGGCTGGTGGCCTGGTGGTTGGGCGATTGGGCCAGTGGCTGATAGGTCGCTGGTTCGGGTCCCCGTTTTTAACCTTGTGGAAGATCTGTCGATGTGCCCTTGAGCAGGGCGTTGACCCTGGTTGCTTCTGTGGGTCGCTGGATGGGAGTCTGTTAGATGACTGAATGTAATGGAAATGTTGAGCGGCTTCACTTCAATTAGATTGTATGTTTTAATATTCAATAAAAAAATACACCCCAAAAATTTAAATAAACGAAATAACTTTATGCAACAAACAATTCACTCTCAAACAAATTCGTGCTCTTGGGTATACTCCTGTGTCCGTGTCGCGTGGAATTCACACCCCTCAACCTTTTCAAAATGTTGTTGTGTTACAACCTGAATTTAAAATGTATTACATTTAGATCTTTTTGGCACTGGCCTACACAATACCCCATAATAAGTGGAATTATGTTTTTTGAATTTTTTTACAAATTAATTTTAAATGAAAAGCTGAAATGTCTTGAGTCAATAAGTATTCAACCCCTTTGTTATGGCAAGCCTAAATAAGTTCAGGAGTACAAATGTGCATAACAAGTTGTAAGGACTCACTCTGTGTGCAATAATAGTCTTTAACATGATTTTTGAATGACTACCTCATCTTTGTACCCCGCAAATACAATTATCTGTAAGGTCCCTTAGTTGAGCAGTGAATTTCAAACACAGATTCAAACACAAAGACCAGGGAGGTCTTCCAATGCCTCGCAAAGAAGGGAACCTGTTGGTAGATGGGTAAAAAAAAAAGCAGACATTGATTATCCCTTTGAGCATGGTGAAATTATTAATTATACTTTGGATGGTGTATCAATACACACAGTAACTACAACAATACAGGCGTCCTTCCTAACTCAGTTGCCGGAGAGGAAGGAAACCACTCAGGGATTTCACCATGAGGCCAATTGTGACTTTAAAAAAGTTACAGTTTAATGGCAGTGATGGGAGAAAACTGAGGATAGATCAACATCATTGTAGTAACACCACAATACTAACTACTACTAATTGACAGAGTGAAAAGAAGGAAGCCTGTACAGAATAAAAATATTCCAAAACATGTATCCTGTTTACAACAAGGCACTAAAGTAATACTGCAAAAAATGTGGCAAAGCAATCAACTTTTTGTGCTCTAAATAACGCAACTGGCTAGTTTGCCTGTCTGTAAAAAGAACGGTGGGCTGTATGTTGATTCTGCTGCTCTGATTGGATAGAGTGAAGCGGTTTCCACTCACTCGCTTCATATTTCACCAGATCACTTCTCATTGCACTTCTTTCAGTTTTCACATGCAACAACTGTAGTTTAGACACTGACCACAACCACACAACTACTGACCACAACTACTGACCACAACTCCTGAACACAACACCTGATGACAACTACTGACCACAACCACACAACTACTGACCACAACCACACAACTACTGACTATGGCTGTGGCGGTCATGACATTTTGTCAGCCGGTTGTTGTCATGCAAAAGACTGCCGGTCTCACGGTAATTTACCGTTAATTAACATAAACATGTTTCGCATCTCCAGGCCTCCACACATACAAGCCGCTGATGCGTGCCTTAGGAACATTTAGAAAAGTCTAATAAATCAATTTAATGTACCCCATCACAATAAATCCATTATTTATTTTAGTCAGGTCTAAAGAAACATTATGATATAAAGTAAATGTATTTTAGAATAATAGAATATGAGTTGGCCTACTGTAGGCCTATGTTATCTAGCTATGCTCCATGCCATAGGCTGTAGGCTTGTTCATTTAGCTGGCAAGATATGCTTATAAGTCCCATGCTATTATTCTATTTAATCAGATTTTATGGTAAGAAGAATATAATTCAACTTCGCTGAATAAAATATAAAAATGTTTTTTCCCATTACAGAGCAAGTGCGCATATGAAGTGGCTATATTGAGCGCAAAATTGATAATTTGAAACAGGTCCTATATGCTAGATCTAGAGTTATTTGGCAACTTTAGTTGTGAATGATACAAACCTTTGAATGTCTTAGGGTGTTTTCACACTTGGTCCCTTTCAGCAAATGTTTGTGAACATTCCAAAGGAACTCAGACCCATCAAAAGAGCCCCCAAAGCGAACGGAACTGACCCAATCTTGAGAGTTGGTCTTAGTTCGGTTCGCTTGAATTTTCTGGTCCAGTTCCCTTTTTTAGGGTAATGTGAACACAAAGCTCCCCAGGTGCGCTTGTCATTATTCCCGCAGCACACGCTAGAATACTGCAACACTGTTTCCGCTGCAATAAACCCTCACATTGGTGCCACAAAAGAGAGATGATGATGTGCACATTCATGGAAAAAACATGCAGTTTTTGGATATTGATTAGCGATTGTCAAGGATGCACAGAAATAAAAAAATATATGTGGAGTTTTTAGTTCTGATTATTTGTTTGCAATATGTGATCTATAGGCTAAGAGAGCTTCATAAGCTGTTTATTCGATTGTGGGGTTTGAATAGTGTGAGAAGATGACAACATATTGGGTGAGTATCACAACATAGGGTACAAAATCTATTCTAGCTCTTAAAGGGGCAGTAGCCTATATTTGGTGTACAATTTTCATTTACAGTAACATTTAATTAATCTGCAGTTATTCATTCTGTCACCAATAATATTTACATGTTAATAGTATCTTTTGATAACAAGTATTATGTCTCGTCTTTTAACTAAATGCAATTTATTAGCTTCCCTAATATAAGTACAGTGCCTTGCAAAAGTATTCATTCCCCTTGGATTTTTTCCTATTTTGTTGCATTACAACCTGTAATTTAAATTGATTTTTATTTGGATTTCATGTAATGGACATGAAAGTGAAATGAAAAAAATTACTTGTTTAAAAAAAATAAAAAAAATAAATAACGGAAAAGTGGTGCATGCATATGTATTCACCCCCTTTGCTATGAAGCCCCTAAATAAGATATGGTGCAACCAATTACCTTCAGAAGTCACATAATTAGTTAAATAAAGTCCACCTGTGTGCAATCTAATTGACACATGATCTCAGTATGTCAATCCAAGATGGCGTAGCAGTGCGGTCGTGGTTTTATTCTGTGTCCTAGTGTAAATATCCAGTTTCTTGTTTTTTTTTGTCTATTTTGTATATATTTCTCAATTGTACTTTTCATTCTTTAACTAAATATACTTTCCTGCAACCCGCCTCACCCAACGTGGAAAGGATTCTATTATTTCTTTATAACTTTCATCAAGAACCTTAAGCTGAAACTAGTCTAGCTGCAACTGAATGGCTACTTGCTATTAGTCACCGTTAGCGTCTTCACCATTGTCCGTGGCCTACACTATCCACCAGCCAGCTCTAGCTCTAGCCTGGACAATTCGTCGGCCAGTCTGCACAGTGTGCTATCGACCCAGAGCATATCGGACTTTCTGCCGGAATCACTGGACCCTAGCGCCGGATCATCGCAACCAGCTAGCTGCAACCTGTTGTTGGCTAATTACCATTGCCCCATAGCAAGCACCAGTTAGCCTTGAGCTAGCCTCAGGCCATCTCCCGGCTATCTACCTCTCTGTCAACCGGACGGGACCTCCTAGTGTTGACACTGAGCCCCACCGATCCAACACGACTGGTTTGCCGACGAAATCGTCTGATGTGGTTTCAACAGGCTTCCCGTTGCGACGACCACGAAGATCCATCTGCTAGCCCCGGCCCGCTAGCACACGCAAAATACAACTGTGCTTCCTGCTAGCTGTGCTGAAGCACCAATTTGAACTGCTCTCGGACTCACATATTGCTGTTCACTGGACCTTATGATCACTCAGCTGCACAGCTGATGCCTGCTGGACTGTTCCTTTACACGGTACCCTGTCCTGTTTATTCTGTTTAGCCTCAGCCCAAACTTTATCGCTATTACCAGTTGTTGTCTTAGCTCTCTCTAATAACACCTGTGATTGCTTTATGCCTCTCTCCCATGTCAATATGCCTTGCCTATTGCTGTTTGGGTTAATTCTTATTATACAATTTCACTGTAGAACCCCAAGTCCCTCTCAAACTGCCTCAAATAGTTCCTTTGTTCCACCCCCCATACACGCCGAGACCGGCTCAATCGGTGCCTCCAGTGATGCTATCTCTTTCATTGTTACCCAACGCTTAGGTTTACCTCAACTGTACTCATATCCTTCCATATCCTTTTCTGTACATAATGCCCTGAATCTTTTCTACAACGCCCGGAAATCTGCCCCCTTTATTCTCTGTACCCAACGCACTAGAAGACCAGTTCTTAAAGCCTTTAGTCATATCCTTATTCTACTCCTCCTCTGTTCCTCTGGTGATGTAGAGGCTAACCCAGGCCCTGCAGCCCCCAGTATCACTCCTACTCCCCAGGAGCTATCATTTGTTGACTTCTGTAACTGTAAAAGCCTTGGTTTTCTGCACGTAAATATCAGAAGCCTCCTTCCTAAGTTTGAGTTATTCACTGCGTTAGCACACTCCGCCAACCCTGATGTTCTAGCAGTGTCTGAATCCTGGCTTAGGAAGGCCATCAAAAATTCTGAAATTTCCATCCCCAACTATAACATTTTCCATCTAGATAGAACTGCCAAAGGGGGTGGAGTTGCAATCTACTGTAGAGATAGCCTGCAGAGCTCTATCATACTATCCAGGTCTGTGCCCAAACAGTTTGAGCTTCTACTTCTAAAAATCCACCTTTCCAGAAATAAGTCTCTCACTGTTGCCGCTTGCTACAGACCCCCTTCAGCCCCCAGCTGTGCCCTGGACACCATATGTGAATTGATTGCCCCCCATCTATCCTCAGAGTTCGTACTGCTTGGTGACCTAAATTGGGATATGCTTAACACCCCGGCCATCCTACAATCTAAACTAGATGCCCTCAATCTCACACAAATTATCAACGAACCTACCAGGTACAACCCTAAATCCGTAAACATGGGTACCCTCATAGATATCATCCTGACTAACTTACCCTCTAAATACACCTCCGCTGTCTTCAACCAGGATCTCAGCGATCACTGCCTTATTGCCTGCGTCCATAACGGGTCCGCGCTCAAACGACCACCCCTCATCACTGTCAAACGCTCCCTAAAACACTTTTTGGCCTTCCTAATTGACCTGGCCCAGGTATCCTGGATGGATATAGATCTCATTCCGTCAGTAGAGGATGCCTGGTTGTTCTTTAAAAGTAATTTCCTCTCAATCTTAAATGAACATGCCCCATTCAAAAAATACAGAACTAAGAACAGATAAAGCCCCTGGTTCTCCTCAGACTTGACTGCCCTTGACCAGCACAAAAACATCCTGTGGCGTACTGCATTAGCATCAAATAGCCCCCGCAATATGCAACTTTTCAGGGAAGTTAGGAACCAATATACACAAGCAGTTAGGAAAGCAAAGGCTAACTTTTTCAAACAGAAATTTGCATCCTGTAGTACTAACTCCAAAAAGTTTTGGGACACTGTAAAGTCCATGGAGAATAAGAGCACTTCCTCCCAGCTGCCTACTGCACTGAGGCTAGGAAACACTATCACCACCGATAAATCTACAATAATCGAGAATTTCAACAAGCATTTTGCTACGGCTGGCCATGCTTTCCACCTGGCTACCACTAGCCCGGCCACCAGCTCTGCACCCTCCGCTGCAACTTGCCCATGCATTTCGACTCTGTCAACCACCGCATTCTTATTGGCAGACTAAATAGCCTTGGTTTCTCAAATGACTGCCTCGCCTGGTTCACCAACTACTTCTCAGACAGAGTTCAATGTGTAAAATCGGAGGGCCTGTTGTCTGGACCTATGGCAGTGTCTATGGGGGTGCCACAGGGTTCAATTCTTGGGCCGACTCTTTTCTCAGTGTATATCAATGATGTCGCTCTTGCTGCTGGTGACTCTCAGATCCACCTCTACGCAGACGACCCCATTTTGTATACATCTGGCCCTTCATTGGACACTGTGTTAACAAACCTCCAAACGAGCTTCAATGCCATACAACACTCCTTCAGTAGCCTCCAACTGCTCTTAAACACTAATAAAACTAAATGTATGCTCTTTAATCGAACGCTGCTGGCACCCGCCCACCCGACTAGAATCACTACTCTCGACGGGTCTGACCTAGAGTATGTGGACAAATACAAATACCTAGGTGTCTGGTTAGACTGTAAACTCTCCTTCCAGACTCACATTAAGAATCTCCAATCCAAAGTTAAATCTAGAATCGGTTTCCTATTTCGCAACAAAGCCTCCTTCACTCATGCTGCCAAACATGCCCTCGTAAAACTGACTATCCTACCGATCCTTGACTTCGGCGATGTCATTTACAAAATAGCCTCCAACACTCTACTCAGCAAATTGGATGTAGTCTATCACAGTGCCATCAGTTTTGTCTCCAAAGCCCCATAGACTACCCACCACTGTGACCTGTACACTCTTGTTGGCTGGTCCTCACTACATATTTGTCGCCAAACCCACTGGCTCCAGGCCATCTATAAATCACTGCTAGGCAAATCCCCGCCTTATCTTAGTTCATTGGTCACCATAGCAACACCCTCCCGTAGTATGCGCTCCAGCAGGTATATCTCACTGGTCACCCCCAAAGCCAACACCTCCTTTGGCCGCCATTCCTTCCAGTTCTCTGCTGCCAATGACTGGAACAAATTGCAAAAATCTCTGAAGCTGGAGACACTTATCTCCCTCACTAACTTTAAGCATCAGTTGTCAGAGCACCTTACCGATCACTGCACCTGTACATAGCCCATCTGAAATTAACCCGCCCAACTACCTCATCCCTATATTGTTATTTATTTTGCTCATTTGCACCCCAGTATCTCTATTTGCACATCATCTCTTGCACATCTATCATTCCAGTGTTAATACTAATTGTAATTATTTTGCACTATAGCCTATTTATTGCCTTACCTCCATAACTTGCTACATTTGCACTCACTGTATATATATTTTCTGTTGTATTTTTGACTTTATGTTTTGTTTTACCCCATATGTAACTCTGTGTTGTTGTTTTTATCGCACTGCTTTGCTTTATCTTGGCCAGGTCGCAGTTGTAAATGAGAACTTGTTCTCAACTGTCTTACCTGGTTAAATAAAGGTGAAAAAAAATTATTTATATATGTATATATATATATATATATATATATACACACACCTGTTCTGAAAGGCCCCAGAGTCTGCAACACCACTAAGCAAGGGGCACCACTAAGCAAGCGGCACCATGAAGACCAAGGAGCTCTCCAAACAGGTCAGGGACAAAGTTGTGGAGAAGTACAGATCAGGGTTGGGTTATAAAAAAATATCCTAAACTTTGAACATCCCACGGAGCACCATTAAATCCCTTATTTAAACCTGCATAGAGAGGGCCGCCCACCAAAACTCACGGACCAGGCAAGGAGGGCATTAATCAGAGAGGCAACAAAGAGACCAAAAATAACCCTGAAGGAGCTGCAAAGTTCCACAGCGGAGATTGGAGTATCTGTCCATAGGACCACTTTAAGCCGTACACACTTCAACAACAAAAAATAAGCAAACACTTTTGGTGTTCGCTAAAAGTCAAAAGGGGATGTTTTTCATCGTCGGGACTGGGAAACTGGTCAGAATTGAAGGAATGATGGATGGGACTAAATACAAGGAAAGTCTTGAGGGAAACCTGTTTCAGTCTTCCAGAGATTTGAGACTGGGACGGAGGTTCACCTTCCAGCAGGATAGTGACCCTAAGCATACTGCTAAAGCAACACTCGAGTCAAACATTTAAATGTCTTGGAATGGCAAAGTCAAAGCCCAGACCTCAATCCAATTGAGAATCGGTGGTATGACCTAAATATTGCTGTACACCAGCGGAACACATCCAACTTGAAGGAGATGGAGCTGTTTTGCCTTGAAGAATGGGCAAAAATCCCAGTGGCTAGATGTGCCAAGCTTATAGAGACATACCCCAAGAGACTTGCAGCTGTAATTTCTGCTAAAGGTGGCTCTACAAAGTATTGACTTTGGGGGGGTGAATAGTTACAGTGAGGGAAAAAGGTATTTGATCCCCTGCTGATTTTGTACGTTTGCCCACTGACAAAGACATGATCAGTCTATCATTTTAATGGTAGGTTTATTTGAACAGTGAGAGACAGAATAACAACCAAAAAATCCATAAAAACGTATGTCAAGAATGTTATAAATTGATTTGCATTTTAATGAGGGAAAAAAGTATTTGACCCCCTCTCAATCAGAAAGATTTCTGGCTCCCAGGTGTCTTTTATGCAGGTAACGAGCTGAGATTAGGAGCACACTCTTAAAGGGAGTGCTCCTAATCTCAGTTTGTTACCTGTATAAAAGACACCTGTCCACAGAAGCAATCAATTAATCAGATTCCAAACTCTCCACCATGGCCAAGACCAAAGAGCTCTCCAAGGATGTCAGGGACAAGATTGTAGACATACACAAGGCTGGAATGGGCTACAAGACCATCGCCAAGCAGCTTGGTGAGAAGGTGACAACAGTTGGTGCGATTATTTGCAAATGGAAGAAACACAAAATAACTGTCAATCTCCCTCAGCCTGGCGCTCCATGCAAGATCTCACCTCGTGGAGTTGCAATGATCATGAGAATGGTGAGGATTTAGCCCAGAACTACACAGGAGGATCTTGTCAATGATCTCAAGGCAGCTGGGACCATAGTCACAAAGAAAACAATTGGTAACACACTACGCCATGAAGGACTGAAATCCTGCAGCGCCCGCAAGGTCCCCCTGCTCAAGAAAGCACATATACAGGGCCATCCGAAGTTTGCCAATGAACATCTGAATGATTCAGAGGAGAACTGGGTGAAAGTGTTGTGGTCAGATGAGACCAAAATCGAGCTCTTTGGCATCAACTCAACTCGCCGTGTTTGGAGGAGGAGGAATGCTGCCTATGACCCCAAGAACACCATCCCCACCGTCAAACATGGAGGTGGAAACATTATACTAAGGGAACAGGACAACTTCACCGCATCAAAGGGACGATGGATGGGGCCATGTACCGTCAAATCTTTTGTGAGGACCTCCTTCCCTCAGCCAGGGCATTGAAAATGGGTCGTGGATGGGTATTCAAGCATGACAATGACACAAAACACACGGCCAAGCTAACAAAGGAGTGGCTCAAGAAGAAGCACATTAAGGTCCTGGAGTGGCCTAGCCAGACTCCAGACCTTAATCCCATAGAAAATCTGTGGAGGGAGCTGAAGGTTCGAGTTGCCAAACGTCAGCCTCGAAACCTTAATGACTTGGAGAAGATCTGCAAAGAAGAGTGGGACAAAATCCCTCCTGAGATGTGTGCAAATCTGGTGGCCAACTACAAGAAATGTCTGACCTCTGTGATTACCAACAAGGGTTTTGCTACCAAGTACTAAGTTATGTTTTGCAGAGGGGTCAAATACTTATTTCCCTCATTAAAATGCAAATCAATTTATAAAATTTTTGACATGTGTTTTTCTGGATTTTGTTGTTGTTATTCTGTCTCTCACTGTTCAAATAAACCTACCATTAAAATTATAGACTGATCATGTCTTTGTCAGTGGGCAAATGTACAAAATCAGCAGGGGATCAAATACTTTTTTCCCTCACTGTAATTTGTTGTTTTGATCTGTATTCAGTTCATAAAGTATAATGTTTGCATACCACGCTGCACCTTGGTCCGAGCCGTCTATCAACGAGCGTGACAATGTTGAAGATTAAAAAATAATTTGGTGCATTTTCCCCCATATTCCATCCAGTTTGCTTTATTTTTATAATATATTACACTTGATCTATCCAAGTTTCTCCATTTATTTTTGTTTTTCCTCTAATTTATTCTGAGCCTCTATGTTACAGTTTTTATTGCTATCTATCTGTTCTGTTAGACCTTCTATTTTCTTTGTTAGTAAGGACATTTTTTACCTAAATTGCTTTTGTTTTCGAGATGATTACTGAATTGCATGGCCTCTAAAGGAACATTTAAAAGTGTCCCATACAATAAGGGGATTTGCTGTACCTATGTTATGTCGGAAAAAAACAGTTATATATTCCCCTGTCCTAGTTAAAAACAAGTTAATCTCCAATAGGCTTTGATTAAATGTCCAATATCCTCACCCACGTGGAAATTCAGCAAGAGTAATGTATATGCCAATTATATGATGGTCGGACCGCATTCTGTCCCCTATCAACACTTTTTAAACTTTTGTTGCCAACGAGAATGACATAAGAAAGATGTCACGACAGCTAGCTTGATAGAGTCTCCGCCATTTATATCTCACTACGTCAGGATATATAAGCCTCCATATATTCACTAGTTCTAATGTATCCATGACATTCATGATTTCCTTAAGAGCATGAGGGTGATAGTTTGTAGTGTGATTTCCTTTACGGTCCATTGAGCTATTTAGAAGCATGGATCATCATTATTTGGTCCGTAAAGGTTAATGAGCCATATCTGTTTAAGGTCCAATAAAATATTTAAAATCATCCCATCTACCTTGCGGATCTGTTTGGACAATTTGCACATTCGGATCAAAATTACTGTTAATTAATATCATCACCCCTTTTGAGTTTCTTTGCCCATTGGATAATTATATTTCGTCCCCCCAGTCCTTTTTACACACAACTTCATCTAGAATTGTTGAATGAGTATCCTGTAAACAATAGATACTATATTCCTTCTCTTTGAGCCATGTAAATATTGTTCTTCTTTTGTTATTATCTGATAAGCCATTGTAATTATAACTGGCTATAGTTATTTCACCCCTTACCATAATGAGATACAAGTTTCAAATCTATTTATCATAATATATGTTTGTAAATTGCCAATAAAAAGTACTATACCGATTGAGTGTCCATATACAGTGAGGGAAAAAAGTATTTGATCCCCTGCTGATTTTGTACGTTTGTGTCACGCCCTGGCTCTGGGGACACTTGTATGTTGAGCCAGGGTGTGGTTTCCTTTGGGTATTCTAGTTTTTTGTATATCTATGTTGGCCAGGGTGGCTCCCAATCAGAGACGGCTGTAGCTCGTTGTCTCTGATTGGGAGTCATACTTAGGTAGCCGTTAGGCATTCATTCATTGTGGTTTCTTGTTCCGTGTTGGTTCGTGTATGTAACCAGGGACGTCACGTTTTCGTTTTGTTCGTGTGTTCATTCAAATTAAATAAAATGTTCGCATTCAACGCTGCGCCTTGGTCCTCCTCTCTCACCGACGATCGTGACAGAAGAAACCACCAAGACTGGACCAAGCAGCGTGTCCAGGAGCCATCGCCAGGGAGATCTCTAGCAGATCTCCTTCGCCTCCTCAACTGGGTCAAGCCGGGTGAGGAAGAGAAGGGCTTGACATGGAAGCAGAAGGGCGAAAGGCTGGCGAGGGACATGGAGACCTGGTCCACGGGTAGGAGAGACGCCCAGACATTTTTTAGGGGGGGGCTAACGCCGTGGACGACGGGCCAGCAGGAGACCGCGGCAGAGCGGCCCAGCGGGTTGGCAGAGGAGGCCGCCAGGTTACGGGGGCCACTGGTCGAAGAGGGGATGGAAGGTGTAGAGGCACGGCGAGAGGTACTGGGGTGTGTTACCAGTCCGGTCCGGCCCATTCCAGATCCCTGCGTAGGACCAGTGGTGTGTGTCCCCAGTACGGTCCGGCCTGTTCCTGCTCCCCGTACCAGGCCAATGGTGCGCGTCGTCAGCCCGGCTCGGCCCGTTCCTGCTCCCCGCACCAAGTTAGTGGTGCGCTTCGTCAGCCCGGCTCGGCCCGTTCCTGCTCCCCGCACCAAGTCAGTGGTGCGCTTCGTCAGCCCGGCTCGGCCCGTTCCTGCTCCCCGCACCAAGTCAGTGGTGCGCTTCGTCAGCCCGGTCCGGCCCGCTCCTGCTCCCCGCACCAAGTCAGGGGTGCGCTTCGTCAGCCCGGCTCGGCCCGTTCCTGCTCCCCACACCAAGCCAGTGGTGTGCGTCGTCAGTCCGGCACAGCCCTTGCCTGTTCCACTGGTGCCTGGTTCAGCACCGGTCAGCTGCTTCACGCCGGACCAGGGGTACTTTGGGGGGTTGGAGAGGGAGTGGGGATCAGGCCCGGAGCCGGATCCGCCGCCAAGGTGGAGTGCCCACCCGGTCCCTCCCCTGTGGTGTTTGGTTGGCGCGGCCGGAGTCCGCGCCTTTAGGGGGGGGTACTGTCACGCCCTGGCTCTGGGGACACTTGTATGTTGAGCCAGGGTGTGAGTTTCCTTTGGGTATTCTAGTTTTTTGTATATCTATGTTGGCCAGGGTGGCTCCCAATCAGAGACGGCTGTAGCTCGTTGTCTCTGATTGGGAGTCATACTTAGGTAGCCGTTAGGCATTCATTCATTGTGGTTTCTTGTTCCGTGTTGGTTCGTGTATGTAACCAGGGACGTCACGTTTTCGTTTTGTTGTTTTGTTCGTGTGTTCATTCAAATTAAATAAAATGTTCGCATTCAACGCTGCGCCTTGGTCCTCCTCTCTCACCGACGATCGTGACAGTTTGCCCACTGACGAAGACATGATCAGTCTATAATTTTAATGGTAGGTTTATTTGAACAGTGAGAGACAGAATAACAACAAAAAAATCCAGAAAAACGCATGTCAAAAATGTTATCAATTGATTTGCATTTTAATGTGGGAAATAAGTATTTGACCCCTCTGCAAAACATGACTTAGTACTTGGTGGCAAAAGCCTTGTTGACAATCACAGAGGTCAGATGTTTCTTGTAGTTGGCCACCAGGTTCGCACACATCTCAGGAGGGATTTTGTCCCACTCCTCTTTGCAGATCTTCTCCAAGTCATTAAGGTTTCGAGCCTGACGTTTTGGAACTCGAACCTTCAGCTCCCTCCACAGATTTTCTATGGGATTAAGGTCTGGAGACTGGCTAGGCCACTCCAGGTCCTTAATGTGCTTCTTCTTGAGCCACTCCTTTGTTGCCTTGGCCGTGTGTTTTGGGTCATTGTCATGCTGGAATACCCATCCGCAACCCATTTTCAATGCCCTGGCTGAGGGAAGGAGGTTCTCACCCAAGATTTGACGGTACATTGCCCCATCCATCGTCCCTTTGATGTGGTGAAGTTGTCCTGTCCCCTTAGCAGAAAAACACCCCCAAAGCATAATGTTTCCACCTCCATGTTTGACGGTGGGGATGGTGTTCTTGGGGTCATAGGCAGCATTCCTCCTCCTCCAAATGCGGCGAGTTGAGTTGATGCCAAAGAGCTCCATTTTGGTCTCATCTGACCACAACACTTTCACCCAGTTCTCCTCTGAATCATTCAGATGTTCATTGGCAAACTTCAGACGGGCCTTTGTATGTGCTTTCTTGAGCAGGGGGACCTTGCGGGCGCTGCAGGATTTCAGTCCTTCACGGCGTAGTGTGTTACCAATTGTTTTCTTGGTGACTATGGTCCCAGCTGCCTTGAGATCATTGACAAGATCCTCCTGTGTTGTTCTGGGCTGATTCCTCACCGTTGTCATGATCATTGCAACTCCACGAGGTGAGATCTTGCATGGAGCCCCAGGCCGAGGGAGATTGACAGTTATTTTGTGTTTCTTCCATTTGCGAATAATCACACCAACTGTTGTCACCTTCTCACCAAGCTGCTTGGCGATGGTCTTGTAGCCCATTCCAGCCTTGTGTAGGTCTACAATCTTGTCCCTGACATCCTTGGAAAGCTCTTTGGTCTTGGCCATGGTGGAGAGTTTGGAATCTGATTGATTGATTGCTTCTGTGGACAGGTGTCTTTTATACAGGTAACAAACTGAGATTAGGAGCACTCCATTTAAGATTGTGCTCCTAATCTCAGCTCGTTACCTGTATAAAAGACACCTGGGAGCCATAAATCTTTCTTATTGAGAGGGGGTCAAATACTTATTTCCCTCATTAAAATGCAAATCAATTTATAACATTTTTGACATGCATTTTTCTGGATCTTTTTGTTGTTATTTTTTCTCGCACTGTTCAAATTAACCTACCATTAAAATTATAGACTGATAATTTCTTTGTCAGTGGGCAAACATACAAAATCAGCAGGGGATCAAAAACTTTTTTCCCTCACTGTAGCTGTACCATGATATTTGCATTGCTACTAAGTAACCCTCCAATTGTTCTCCACTATTCCCCCACCCTAAATCCCCTCCCCATCCCAAGTTGGGTTGTCATCCAGGTGATCGGCATACCAGCCCCGTCCCCCCGGATCCCTAGGCCCCCCGGGAGGCCAGGACCCATCCTTCGAAAACAGCACACAGTGCCACCCACAAAACAGAAGCAGGTCAACCGCCAAAAGCATTTCCAATACTCTCACCTCAATTTGCTTTATATATACAGTTGAAGTCGAAAGTTTACATACACTTAGCTTGGAGTCATTAAAACTTGTTTTTCAACCACTCCACTAATTTCTTGTTAACAAACTATAGTTTTGGCAAGTCGGTTAGGACATCTACTTTGTGAAATTGTTTACAGACAGATTATTTCACTTATAATTCACTGTATCACAATTCCAGTGGGTCAGAAGTTTACATACACTGAGTTGACTGTGCCTTTAAACAGCTTGGAAAATTCCAGAAAATGATGTCATGGCTTTAGAAGCTTCTGATAGGCTAATTGTGTCACGAATTCCGCCGAGACTGCTCCTCCTCCTTGTTCGGGCAGGCTTCGGCGTTCGTCGTCCCCGGAGTACTAGCTGCTACCGTTTGATGTTCTCTATGTTTGTTTGGTTTTGTCTGTTTGGTGCACCTGTGTCTTATCACTTATTGATAATGTCACCTATAAGTTTCCTTTGGTTTTGTTTGTAGTTGTGTGTTGTTGTCCGCCTGTCCGTTGGGGTTTTGGATTTTGCTCTGGTGTATTTAAGTGTATTGACGCACTGTTTGCGCATCGCTTATATTTCGTGTTTTACGCACTGTTTGCGTATCGCTCGCCTCCGTTGTTTGAGGCCCGTTCTTTTTGTATTGTCATATTTCTGACTAGTAAAGTCTGTAGGACTAAGCTTCTGTGTCCTGCGCCTGACTCCAACACCACATCCACTTCAAACACTGACAGAACAACACACCATCAATGGAGTCAGCAGGAGCAGCGGCGGCGACCGAGTCTCTGGAGGATCGGGTCAGCTGCCAGGACGCCAGGATCCAGCAACTCGGCTCCTGCATGCAGGAGGTCATGAACACCCTGCGCCGATGGGAAAGGGGAGGCGTGCCCACACCTCCTCCTACATTACCACCACCATCGGCCAGTCCCACCAGACCGGTTCCGGAATCCAGTGGGATTCGGCTCTCGCTCCCGAGGGCGTATGATGGCACAGCAGCCGGGTGTCAGGGGTTCCTCCTTCAGGTGGAACTCTACCTGGCCACCATACACCCGGCGCCCTCGGGATACGAGAGCGTGTCCGCCCTCATCTCCTGTCTCTCCGGCAAGGCGTTGGAGTGGGCCAACGCCGAATGGAGGGGAATAGACGCCGCCACCATCAGCTACGCGGAGTTCTCCCGCCGCTTCAGGGCTGTTTTCGATCACCCTCCTGAGGGTAAAGCGGCGGGGGAGCGTCTGTTCCACCTCCGACAGGGGAAGAGGAGCGCACAGGATTTCGCCCTGGATTTCCGGACTCTAGCGGCGGATGCGGGGTGGAATGAGAGGGCCCTCATCGACCACTATAGGTGTAGCCTGCGAGAGGACGTTCGTCGAGAGCTGGCCTGCAGGGACACCAATCTGTCCTTTGACCAGCTAGTGGACATGTCCATCCGTCTGGATACCCTGCTGGCCACCCACGGACGTCCCGAGATGGCGCCGTCCATTCCATTCCCCAGCACCTCCTAGCCGAGCCCAATGGAGCTCGGGGGTGCTGGCGCTAGAGGGAGAAGGAGAGAGAATCCGAGGGGGGCCGTCCCCTGCACCAGCTGTGGCCGTGGAGGACACACTGCGGCTAGGTGCTGGGGAGGGTCTCCAAGGAATCGAGGCAACAGGTCGCGCACTGGGGAGTCATTTCAGGTGAGTAGGCGCCCCACTCACCCAGAGCTCTCTGTTGTTCACTTGTGTATACCTGTGGTATTTCCTCAGGTTGCATCTCATTCCCAGCATAAGGCGCTAGTCAATTCAGGCGCAGCTGGGAATTTTATTGATCGGAAATTTTGCTCTAAGTTAGGGATTCCCCTCCTGCCCGTTGATGCACCCTTTCCTGTCCATGCCCTAGATAGCCGCCCGTTGGGATCTGGGTTGATTAGGGAGGTCACAGCGCCACTGAAGATGAAGACGCAGGGGGGTCATGAGGAGATTATTCAGTTGTACCTCATTGACTCACCTGCGTATCCCGTGGTGCTGGGGCTTCCTTGATTAATCACCCATGACCCCACCATTTCGTGGCAACAGAGGGCTCTCAAGGAATGGTCTGGCCAGTGTGTTGGGCGATGTTTAGGTGTTTCCGTTGGGGCGACCACGGTGGGGAGTCTGAACCAAGTGCCCACAATGCACATTCCCCCTGAGTATGAGGATTTGGCACTCGTGTTCAGCAAGACGAGGGCGACGCGTTTACCACCTCATAGACAGGGAGATTGTGCGATAAACCTCCAGACAGGTGCGGCGCTTCCGCGGAGCCATGTGTATCCTCTGTCTCAAGAGGAGACGGCGGCTATGGAAACCTACATAGCTGAGTCCCTGAGACAAGGATACATACGGTCCTCCACTTCCCCTGCGTCCTCGAGTTTCTTTTTTGTGAAGAAAAAGGATGGAGGTTTGTGCCCGTGTATTGATTATCGTAGTCTCAATCAGATCACTGTGAAATACAGTTACCCTCTACCTCTGATTGCGAGTATGACTGAATCATTACGCAGAGCGCGTTTCTTCACAAAACTGGATCTCAGGAGCGCTTATAACTTGGTGCGCATTAGGGAGGGAGATGAATGGAAGACGGCATTTAGTACCACCTCAGGTCATTATGAGTATCTTGTCATGCCATACGGGTTAATGAATGCTCCTTCAGTCTTCCATTCATTTGTAGACGAGATCTTCCGGGACCTGCATGGGCAGGGAGTGGTAGTGTACATTGATGACATCCTAGTGTACTCTGCTACACGAGCCGAGCATGTAGCCCTGGTGCGCCGAGTGTTGGGTAGGCTGTTGGAGCATGACTTGTATGTCAAGGCAGAGAAATGTCTGTTTTTCCAGGAGTCCATCTCCTTCTTGGGTCATCGGTTGTCCGCGTCAGGGGTGAAGATGGAGATTGAACGGGTGTCAGCCGTGTGTAACTGGCAAACCCCAACCACAGTTAAAGAGGTGCAGCAGTTTTTGGGTTTTGCCAATTACTACCGGAGGTTTATCCGGGGTTTTGGACAGGTGGCAGCTCCCATTACGTCCCTGCTGAAGGGGGACCCGGTGCGTTTGCAGTGGTCGGCTGAAGCGGACAGGGCGTTTCGTAAACTTAAGGACCTGTTCACTTCGGCTCCGGTGCTGGCGCACCCGGACCCCACTTTAGCGTTCCAGGTAGAGGTGGACGCGTCAGAGGCCGGTATTGGGGAAGTACTGTCGCAACGCTCCGGCACGCCTCCTAAGCTCCGTCCCTGCGCTTTTTATTCTAAAAAGCTCAGCCCGGCGGAGCGTAATTATGACGTAGGGGACAGGGAGCTGTTAGCCGTGGTTCAAGCCCTAAAGGTGTGGAGGCATTGGCTTGAGGGGGCTCAACACCCTTTTCTCATTCTGACCGACCATCGTAACCTGGAGTACATCCGGGCAGCTAGGAGATTAAACCCTCGTCAGGCTAGGTGGAACATGTTCCTGACCCGGTTCGTTTTTAAGATCACGTACATCCCAGGGTCCCAGAACGGTAAGGCAGACGCCCTGTCCCGGCGGTATGACACAGAGGAGAGGTCCATTGAGCCCACTCCCATACTGCCGGAGTCTTGTCTGGTGGCACCGGTGGTATGGGAGGTCGATGCGGAAATTGAGCGGGCGTTACGCACCGACCCTACTCCCCCAGAGTGTCCAGTGGGTCGGACGTACGTGCCGCTCGAGGTCCGTGATCGGCTCATTTATTGGGCTCATACGTCACTCTCCTCTGGACATCCAGGTATTGGCCGGACAGTGCACTGCCTTAGTGTTAAATATTGGTGGCCAACATTGGCTAAGGACGTGAGGGTTTATGTCTCCTCCTGCTCGGTGTGCGCTCAGTGTAAGGCGCCTAGACACCTGCCCAGGGGGAAGTTACAACCCCTGCCCGTTCCACAACGGCCGTGGTCTCACCTCTCGGTGGACTTTGTCACGGACCTTCCCCCCTCCCAGGGGAATACCACTATTCTGGTCGTTGTGGATCGGTTCTCTAAGGCCTGTCGTCTCATTCCTATGCCGGGTCTCCCTACTGCCCTACAGACCGCTGAGGCTTTGTTCACTACGGGGTTCCCGAGGATATAGTGTCTGATCGGGGTCCCCAATTCACCTCTAGAGTCTGGAGGGCGTTCATGGAACGCTTGGGGGTCTCGGTTAGCCTTACCTCGGGTTACCACCCGGAGAGTAATGGGCAGGTGGAGAGAGTGAACCAGGATGTGGGTAGGTTTCTGAGATCCTATTGCCAGGGCCGGCCGGAGGAGTGGTCGGGGTATATCCCCTGGGCAGAGATGGCTCAGAACTCACTCCGCCACTCCTCTACTAACCTGACCCCTTTTCAGTGTGTGTTAGGTTATCAGCCGGTTCTGGCACCATAGCATCAGAGCCAGATCGAGGCTCCTGCGGTGGATGAGTGGTTTCGGCGCTCGGAGGAGACGTGGAACGCTGCCCACGTCCATCTGCAGCGGGCCATCCGCAGGCAGAAGGCGAGCGCCGACCACCACCGCAGTGAGGGTTCAGTCTACGCCCCTGGAGATCGAGTCTGGCTCTCGACTCGAAACCTGCCCCTTCGCCTGCCCTGCCGGAAGCTTGGCCGGCGGTTTGTGGGGCCATTTAAAGTCCTGAGGAGATTGAATGAGGTGTGTTACAGGTTGCAACTGCCCAATGACTATCACATTAACCCCTCATTCCATGTGTCTCTCCTCAGGCCGGTGGTAGCTGGTCCACTCCAGGAGAGTGAGATAAGGGAGACCCCTCCGCCCCCACTAGACATCGAGAGGGCTCCGGCGTACTCAGTCCAGTCCATCGTGGATTCGAGACGTCGGGGGGGGGGGGGGGGTACGGAACGGTGCTGATGGCCTCGGAGGGACATTTTAGATCCATCCCTCCTGACTGAGTTCCATCGTAGTCATCCTACGCGCCCTGCTCAACGTCCTCCTGGCCGTCCCCGAGGCCGGGGTCGGCGCACGGCTGGGGCCGCGCATCAAAGGGGGGGGTACTGTCACGAATTCCGCCGAGACTGCTCCTCCTCCTTGTTCGGGCAGGCTTCGGCGTTCGTCGTCCCCGGAGTACTAGCTGCTACCGTTTGATGTTCTCTTTGTTTGTTTGGTTTTGTCTGTTTGGTGCACCTGTGTCTTATCACTTATTGATTATGTCACCTATAAGTTTCCTTTGGTTTTGTTTGTAGTTGTGTGTTGTTGTCCGCCTGTCCGTTGGGGTTTTTGATTTTGCTCTGGTGTATTTAAGTGTATTGACGCACTGTTTGCTTATCGCTTATATTTCGTGTTTTACGCACTGTTTGCGTATCGCTCGCCTCCGTTGTTTGAGGCCCGTTCTTTTTGTATTGTCATATTTCTGACTAGTAAAGTCTGTTGGACTAAGCTTCTGTGCCCTGCGCCTGACACCAACACCACATCCACTTCAAACACTGACAAATTGACATCATTTGAGTCAATTGGAGGTGTATCTGTGGATGTATTTCAAGGCCTAGCTTCAAACTCAGTGCCTATTTGCTTGACATCATGGGAAAATCAAAAGAAATCAGAGAAGACCCCAGAAAAAAAATGATAGACCTCCACAAGTCTGGTTCATCCTTGGGAGCAATTTCCAAACGCCTGAAGGTACCACGTTCATCTTTACAACAATAGTACACAAGTATAAACACCATGAAACCACGTAGCAGTCATAACGCTCAGGAAGGAGATGCATTCTGTCTAGAGATGAACGTACTTTGGTGCGAAAAGTGCAAATCAATCCCAGAACAACAGCAAAGGACCTTGTGAAGATGCTGGAGGAAACAGGTACAAAGGTATCTATATCCACAGTAAAACGAGTCCTATATCGACATAACCTGAAAGGCCGCTCAGCAAGGAAGAAGCCACTGCTCCAAAACCGCCATAAGAAAGCCAGACTACAGTTTGCAACTGCACATGGGGACAAAGATCGTACTATTTGGAGAAATGTCCTCTGGTCTGATGAAACAAAAGTAGAACTGTTTGGCCATAATGACCATCGTTATGTTTGGAGGAAAAAGGGGGTTGCTTGCAAGCCGAAGAACACCATCCCAACCGTGAAGCATGCTGTGGGGGTGCTTTGCTGCAGAAGGGACTGGTGCACTTCACAAGATAGATAGCATCATGAGGATGGAAAATTATGTGGATATATTGAAGCAACATCTCAAGTCATCAGTCAGGAAGTTAAAGCTTGGTCGCAAATGGGTCTTCCAAATGGACAATGACCCCAAGCATACTTCCAAAGCTGTGGCAAAATGGCTTAAGGACAACAAATTCAAGGTATTGGAGTTGACATCACAAAGCCCTGACCTCAACCCTATAGAACATTTGTGGGCAGAACTGAAAAAGCGTGTGCGAGCAAGGAGGCCTACAAACCTGACTCAGTTACACCAGCTCTGTCAGGAGGAATGGGCCAAAATTCACCCAACTTACTGTGGGAAGCTTGTGGAAGGCTACCCGAAACGTTTGACCCAAGTTAAACAATTTAAAGGCAATTCTACCAAATACTAATTGAATGTATGTAAACTTCTGACCCACTGGGAATGTGATGAAAGAAATAAAAGCTGAAATAAATAATTCTCTCTACTATTATTCTGACATTTCACATTATTAAAATAAAGTGTTGATCCTAACTGACCTAAGACAGGGAATTTTTACTAGGATTAAATGTCAGGAATTGTGAAAAACCGAGTTTAAATGTATGTGGCTAAGGTGTATGTAAACTTCCGACTTCAACTATGTGGATATATGTATGTATATATACAGTGGGGAGAAGTATTTGATACACTGCCGATTTTGCAGGTTTTCCTACTTACAAAACATGTAGAGGTCTGTAATTTTTATCATAGGTACACTTCAACTGTGAGAGATGGAATCTAAAACAAAAATCCAGAAAATCACATTGTATGATTTTAAAGTAATTAATTTGCATTTTATTGCATGACATAAGTATTTGATACATCAGAAAAGCAGAACTTAATATTTGGTACAGAAACCTTTGTTTGCAATACAGAGATCATACATTTCCTGTAGGTCTTGACCAGGTTTGCACACACTGCAGCAGAGATTTTGGCCCACTCCCCCATACAGACCTTCTCCAGATCCTTCAGGTTTCAGGGCTGTCGCTGGGCAATACGGACTTTCAGCTCCCTCCAAAGATTTTCTATTGGGTTCAGGTCTGGAGACTGGCTAGGCCACTCCAGGACCTTGAGATGCTTCTTACGGAGCCACTCCTTAGTTGCCGTGGCTGTGTGTTTCGGGTCGTTGTCATGCTGGAAGACCCAGCCACGACCCATCTTCAATGCTCTTACTGAGGGAAGGAGGTTGTTGGCCAAGATCTCGCGATACATGGCCCCATCCATCCTCCCCTCAATACGGTGCAGTCGTCTTGTCCCCTTTGCAGAAAAGCATCCCCAAAGAATGATGTTTCCACCTCCATGCTTCACGGTTGGGATGGTGTTCTTGGGGTTGTATTCATCCTTCTTCTTCCTACAAACATGGCAAGTGGAGTTTAGACCAAAAAGCTCTATTTTTGACTCATCAGACCACATGACCTTCTCCCATTCCTCCTCTGGATCATCCAGATGGTCATTGGCAAACTTCAGATGGGCCTGGACATGCGCTGGCTTGAGCAGAGGGACCTTGCGTGCGCTGCAGGATTTTAATCCATGACGGCGTAGTGTGTTACTAATGGTTTTCTTTGAGACTGTGGTCCCAGCTCTCTTCAGGTAATTGACCAGGTCCTGCCGTTTAGTTCTGGGCTGATCCCTCACCTTCCTCATGATCATTGATGCCCCACGAGGTGAGATCTTGCATGGAGCCCTAGACCGAGGATGATTGACCGTCATCTTGAACTTCTTCCATTTTCTAATAATTGCGCCAACAGTTGTTGCCTTCTCACCAAGCTGCTTGCCTATTGTCCTGTTGCCCATCCCAGCCTTGTGCAGGTCTACAATTGTATCCCTGATGTCCTTACACAGCTCTCTGGTCTTGGCCAGGTTGGAGTCTGTTTGATTGAGTGTGTGGACAGGTGTCTTTTATACAGGTAACGAGTTCAAACAGGTGCAGTTAATACAGCTAATGAGTGGAGAACAGGAGGGCTTCTTAAAGAAAAACTAACAGGTCTGTGAGAGCCGGAATTCTTACTGGTTGGTAGGTGATCAAATGCTTATGTCATGCAATAAAATGCAAATTAATTAGTGAAAAATCGTACAATTTGATTTTCTGGATTTTTGTTTTAGATTCCGTCTCTCACAGTTGAAGTGTACCTATGATAAAAATTACAGACCTCTACATGCTTTGTAAGTAGGAAAACCTGCAAAATCGGCAGTGTATCAAATACTTGTTCTCCCCACTGTATATATATTAAAAATATATATCTATTCAAATATCTTGCATATCTTAATTTCCATCATTATCAATTAATATGCATAATAATATCTGCAGTTCACGCGAAGGATTGTTACCTATAACCCGGATTGCCATTGTATTACATTACATTTGTGTCAAGCAATTATTATTTTAGCAAACAATTATTGTAGTTGATCCTATATTCTCCCTAACATCCTTATCCCCTTGCAACAGATGTGGGATACATACACACACACACAAACACACACGCACGCGCACACACTCACACACGCACATACTCTTACACACTCAACCCCTTTCCTCCACAATCAACCATAAGCTCAGATGCTCAACGGTTGTTACATCCCAGAGCCCAACTCAAGAAAGGACCTGATTTACGAATGCATATACAGCTGTTTGAGAAAGGATGCAAGATTGAGCAAAAATGTACAAATATTTGAGATTTGATTAACCTATGTCAAGTCCTAGGTGATGGAGATCAGATCCACCTTCTTCCCCTGCCTGAAAAACAAACACTCTAGTCCCCCTTTGTAACCATTTCCCCAAGCATCTCCGTGCAGTCAGACCTTTGATTATTTTGTGCCACCAGGGCCACAATAATATGCCCCCTCTCTGATTGTCAGAGTGTGACCCCTTCCCCATGGGTTACTGCAGCCAGTGTTACCTGGATGGGGGTACCCCACCGGAATCCCCACCGGCTAGGTACAAGTTCATCAAGGTTCTCATTAGCAGCTTTGAGAATGTATTTGTATATTATGCTCTCCCATCAGGGGGCTCTGGCTTTGTAGGACCAACCCTGCCAGGCAGGCTCATAACCTTGAGGGGGCGGTGCTGCTCTAGTAGGTCTCTGACTGCATTTATATTTTTGTTTTGGCTTTATATAGGCAACTTACAGAAGGGCCATAAAACAGATAGGGACTTCTTTTTGGTGTATGGGTCGCTCAGGTGGGTGTCTAGGACATAGGGTTGGGGACCGTTCCATCATGATAGGATAATCAAAAATAGATTAGATGTATACTTCATTTAAAAATGTATATCCCTCATCTGCACAAAATTGAATGCTCTCTCTCACAACCCCTGCTCACAGACATGCATTGGTTCTGGGACATGCAACCATTTCCTTTCTCACTCACTTAACGTCACACTTTTCCCAACACAAAAACGCACACCACACCTTCATCACAATACATCCACACATACCCACATACTGTGCCTTCTATGTCTTCTGTTTGCTATGGTTTTATCTCCACTATGTTGATTGAGTACTTGTGTTCTAATTAGTTACAGTGCCTTGCAAAAGTATTCATCCCCCTTGGCGTTTTTCCTATTTTGTTGCATTACAACCTGTAATTTAAATGGATTTTTATTTGGATTTCATGTAATGGACATACACAAAATAGTCCAAATTGGTGAAGTGAAATTAAACAAATTCCTTGTAACAAATGTTTTTTTTTTTTTAATAACGGAAAAATGGTACGTGCAAATGGTACGTATTTACACCCTTTGCTATGAAGCCCCTAAATAAGATCTGGTGCAACCAATTACCTTCAAAAGACACATAATTAGGTAAATAAAGTCCACCTGTGTGCAATCTTAGTGTCACATGAACTCAGTATATATACACCTGTTCTGAAAGGCCCCAGAGTCTGCAACACCACTAAGCAAGGGGCACCACCAAGCAAGCGGCACCATGAAGACCAAGGAGCTGTCCAAACAGGTCAGGGACAAAGTTGTGGAGAAGTTCAGATCAGGGTTGGGTTATAAAAAAATATCTGAAACTTTGAACATCCCACGGAGCACCATTAAATCCATTATTAAAAAATGGAAAGAATATGGCACCACAACAAACCTGCCAAGAGAGGGCCGCCCACCAAAACTCACGGACCAGGCAAGAAGGGCATTAATCAGAGAGGCAACAAAGAGACCAAAGATAACCCTGAAGGAGTTGCAAAGCTCCACAGCAGAGATTGGAGTATCTGTCCATAGGACCACTTTAAGCCATACACTCCACAGAGCTGGGCTTTACGGAAGAGTGGCCAGAAAATAGCCATTGCTTAAAGAAAAAAAGAAGCAAACACGTTTGGTGTTCGCCAAAAGGCATGTGGGAGACTCCCCAAACATATGGAAGAAGGTACTCTGGTCAGATGAGACTAAAACTGAGCTTTTTGGCCATCAAAGAAAATGTCTGGTGCAAACCCAACAACTCTCATCACCCTGAGAACACCATCTCCACAGTGAAGCATGGTGGTGGCAGCATCATGCTGTGGGGATGTTTTTCATTGGCAGGGACTGGGAAACTGGTCAGAATTGAAGGAATGATGGATGTCGCTAAATACAGGGAAATTCTTGAGGGAAACCTGTTTCAGTCTTCCAGAGATTTGAGACTGGGTTGGAGGTTCACCTTCCAGCTGGACAATGACCCTAAGCATACTGCTAAAGCAACACTCGAGTGGTTTAAGGGGAAACATTTAAATGTCTTGGAATGGCCTAGTCAAAGCCCAGACCTCAATCCAATTGAGAATCTGTGGTATGACTTAAAGATTGCTGTACACCAGCGGATCCCATCCAACTTGAAGGAGCTGAAGCAGTTTTGCTTTGAAGAATGGGCAAAAATCCCAGTGGCTAGATGTGCCAAGCTTATAGAGACTTGCAGCTGTAATTGCTGCAAAAGGTGGCTCTACAAAGTATTGACTTTGGGGGGTGAATAGTTATGCACGCTCAAGTTTTCTGTTTATTGTCTTATTTCTTGTTTGTTTCACAATAACACATATTTTGGATCTTCAAAGTGGTAGGCATGTTGTGTAAATCAAATGATACAAACCCCCCAAAAATCCATTTTAATTCCAGGTTGTAAGGCAACAAAATAGGAAAAATGCCAAGTGGGGTGAATGCTTTCGCAAGCCACTGTATATTTGAAGATGGATTATTTCGCTTGTTATCCTGTCTTGTAATGCCGTCTTATACCTTTATAAAACACTATAAATACAGTAAATGTGTTTTATTATTACAATCTCTACCATGGCTAGTATTGGGTGTTCCATTATTCGACTCCTCTACTAGAACTTTCAGAATAGCCATGGAGTAGTTTTTGTGTCGCGGAACATTTGGTTGTCAATATACAGTTTATCGACTACAAGAGCAACACGCTTCCTTTTTAATCTATTTTCCTTGAAGATTGGGTACAGAACTTTGCGCCGTTCTGAAATCTCCCTCGGGAACTGATCATTCATGCCTATTTCCGTGCCAGCAAGTCTTTTACCTAGGCTTTTAACCATTACTTTATCCTTAAAGAAAGAAAATTTGGCAACGATTGGACGCTCATATCTCTGTCCTCTTTGTCCGAAACAGTGTACACGTTCAAGTTGGATTTTATCAACAGCATCGAGTGGGATTTGAAGCCCTGTAAGAAGAATTCCTTCACAATTTTTTCGGTAACCTCTCCTTCTTTGTCTTGGATACCCGTAAGTACTAGATTTTCTCTCATTGAGCCAGTCTGTATGTCTAGTAAGGCTTCTCTCAGAAAGTTGTTCTCCTTTTTAAGTTCATTAACATCCGTTTCTATCTTAGTAACTGTCCCTTTTAGCTTTTTTGTATCTTTCTCCATTATCGCAGCTTTTTCGTCACTCATTTCAAGACTCGCCTTCAACTCCTTTACATCCTTACTGACCAACTCTAGTATGCCCAGTTTGTCATGTATTGACTTCAACAGATCGCTTTCCTCACTTACCAGTCCCAGTGGTGAAAAGCATAAATAATCTGTATCCGTCGAGGAGTCGCGTTTTCTCTTGGAGATTGATTAACCTTGTTTATCCTCCGTCATGTTTGTTTTTGTAATATTTGTTGATACATTTCTCTATCCTTATGATTTATTATTCAGATTGAATGTTATTACCAACGAGTATATGATATGATATTAAATATTACGTTTTTATCTTGAGGTGATTCGCACCGCTGTGTGTTCAATACGCCATCTTGTCATGTGACCTACCTCCTAATTAGGTTTCCTCAAATGACACTGTAATATCCAGTAGTATTTTTACAATCTTGTAGCTGGCATAATATGGGCATGTTATTCTTCACAATGTTAATGACAATGGATTATTGATCTAGTAGCGGCACACATCAGAAAATGTTTACAATACATTTTTACTGTTCTAAAATTGAATTATGTTCCCTCAAAGTACACCGTAATATACAGTAAACACGTATTTTTCCAATCTTGGAGCAGGCATAATATGGGCATGTTATGCATAAAAAACGACAGAAGTAGGTGATAATCTATCCTCCCTAGAGAAATAGACCAACGATTTGGACATCTCCCTCGACAGTGCAGCCCAGAACAAAGTATTTACCAATGCCCACAGCATCTTGCGTAATACAAAAATTAATCTTATCCAGTACAAAATCGTACATAAATTCACCTATACCAATAGAACTCTGTCCCTGATGGGGCTTGTTGATTCACCCATTGTTTCCATTCTGCCAAAAATACCTTCCCGATACTCACCTCCATACATTCTGGTCTTGTCCCATCATTGAGAATTACTGGAGAAAAGTTCTGAATATTCTCTCAGTTATATTACCATTCCTGCATCTCCATCACTCTGTATACTACAGTACCTTGATAATGACGACCACTGGGTTTATTGTATCTCCAAGGACAAACAACAGTTCCTATTGATTTAATTGACAATCGCCAAAAAAGTGATATTGCTAAACTGGAAAAGCAGATCCAATGTTTTAACCATACACTGGCTTAATTTACTGTCTGACCTGGCCTTCCTGGAGAGATCCATCTTCAAACAAAATAACAAACTGAAGGACTTTAACACAATCTGGGAACCATTCCTATCCTACATTGCCCCCAGGCAACCCCCCAAAAAGTAGCCAAGGCAGGAAGACAAAAACTGTCAGTCGCCACATAGCACTGTCCCCATATCCTGGTGTTTTAACACTGTCCCTTCAAATAAAAACAATGAATGGACGACTCGCTCTAATGCCACCAGAGGGTGCTCCGGCACCACTGGTGAGTGAGAGCAAACCAAACTGTGGGCTACTCGCCACAAGAGCAGGGAACTGATGCACATGCGTCAAATAAAGTTGACCTCTGCATATCTCTCGGCTCCCCATCCCTGGAAGAGCCCCTCGATCTTCGTTCCTGGCACTCCCCTAGGGGTAGTGGCAACAAGGAAGGTGATGACGACAGAAGCTAGGGCGCAGTTCACAAGGAGAATGCAATAAACAGAGTTTGGACCCCACAACTCCACATTGCTCACATAAATTACCTTGAATTCCTGACTGTGTTTCTTTCACTGAAACACTTTCTACCCTCCCTTCAGAATTGTCACATCTTGATCAGAACGGACAATACGACTGTGGTTGCATTTGCTACCTACCTATCTTCAACAGACCTGTATGATTGGTTCTTTGAGCTTTTGAGTTTCAGGTCAATCCCTCATGTGAGATATTTCAGTCATACCATCAGAGAACCTACATAAGTAAACTTGAGTTTTGGTTTGCTGAGTGTATTACCAGTAGGTCACAGAAGAAAGTACTTTACTGATCCAGATTAGGAGAGTGACCGGGACAGCAAACTGGGTCAAAAAAACAAAGTTCATAAATGGCACATTTAGGCATATAAAAAATATGAAACAGAACTAGTCCTTTTTCCATGTGAGAATTTAAGTAATCCATTGGGTTTAAATCATTGAGGAAGAGACAAGTAAAAGGTGATGTAAAATCATCTCAAATGCAATTCACAAGTTATACCACTAATAAGTAAGGGATGGAACATTTACTGTAGTTTTAGTAGCCTTTGGCAAATGTATGGTCACTACTATAGAAACTCATTCACATCAAATGCCATTCAAAACATTGTAAACAGGTACATGAGCCTCGTAGTAATCTATGATCAGGGTCCTATCTACACTGGAATCTAATACCTTTTTCACACTACTGATTTGAGCCAAACCAAGCCGAGTTGTATTGCACTAGCCTGGCTCTTAAGGGTGGGTGTAATAATTAATAAAATGCTTAAGATGCGAGTGCATCGGTCTACGGGACCCTAAACTGATCCAAATGTAGCATGCATTGGCCAGAAAAACGATTAAAACGTTACGAATCGCAGGTTCAATAATGGTTTTTGCTCATAATACTACCTTCCAGTGGTGTAAGGTACTTAAGGGGTATCTGTACTTTACTTTACTATTTATATTTTTTGATTACTTTTACTTCACTACATTCCTAATGAAAATAATGTAGTTTTTACTCCATACATTAGCAGGACAGGAAAATGATGCAATTCACACACTTATCAATAGAACATCCCTGGTCATCCCTACTGCCTCTGATCTGGCGGACTCAGTAAACACACATGCTTCGTTTGTAAATTGTATCAGAGTGTTGGAGAAGTTCCTGGCTATCCGTAAAAAGAAAAAAGAAAAAATGGTGACATCTGGTTTGCTTAATATGAGGAATTTGAAATGATTTATACTTGTACTTTTTACACTTAAGTAAATGAAAATGCTGTTTTACCATAATATAAGTAGCGTAAGCTACCGGTTCGGAGACACAACTCTCATCTGACTACCTGCTGATCGAGGCTTAGCCTACATACAGTATAGATTTTATATTGATTGTTCAGGTTCATCATCATCAGTAGTTCTGATAGTTCTGCTATAAAAAAAAATCTGAATACTTTTTCAATATACAGGGTAAAGTTGATAATTTTATAACGAGGACATCAATCAATTTTGTGAGTAGGTGATGGTGATTTCAGATCAAAAGTGGGGGGACAAAAAGCATAAATTGCCTCCCCTATGGCTCAGCTCAGGTGCCTTGAAGGGTTGTGGTCAATTCAGAATTTTGGAATTGAATCCCATTCAACTCATGAGTTGAAATTCGAATTAAATTGGCCACACAGGACGTAGAATTTGAGTTTGAGTGACAGGAAGCAGAATTTAATTAAAATAAATTCCACTCAGTCATAGAACATCAGAGTTTCATTGAATCTGACAAGTCACACTTTCAGATAACAAAGAATACAGTGAGGGGAAAAAAGTATTTGATCCCCTGCTGATTTTGTACGTATGCCCACTGACAAAGAAATGACCAGTCTATAATTTTAATGGTAGGTTTATTTGAACAGTGAGAGACAGAATAACAACAAAAAAATTTAGAAAAACGCATGTCAAAAATGTTATAAATTGATTTGCATTTTAATGAGGGAAATAAGTATTTGACCCCCTCTCAATCAGAAAGATTTCTGTCTCCCAGGTGTCTTTTATACAGGTAATTAGCTGAGATTAGGAGCACACTCCTAAATGGAGTGCTCCTAATCTCAGCTTGTTACCTGTATAAAAGACACCTGTCCACAGAAGCAATCAATCAATCAGATTCCAAACTCTCCAGCATGGCCAAGACCAAAGAGCTCTCCAAGGATGTCAGTGACAAGATTGTAGACCTACACAAGGCTGGAATGGGCTACAAGACCATCGCCAAGCAGATTGGTGAGAAGGTGACAACAGTTGGTGCGATTATTCGCAAATGGAAGAAACACAAAATAATTGTCAATCTCCCTCGGCCTGGGGCTCCATGCAAGATCTCACCTCGTGGAGTTGCAATGATCATGAGAACGGTGAGGAATCAGCCCAGAACTACACGGGAGGATCTTGTCAATGATCTCAAGGCAGCTGGGACCATAGTCACCAAGAAAACAATTGGTAACACACTACACCGTGAAGGACTGAAATCCTGCAGCGCCCGCAAGGTCCCCCTGCTCAAGAAAGCACATATACATGCCCGTCTGAAGTTTGCCTATTAACATCAGAATGATTCAGAGGAGAACTGGGTGAAAGTGTTGTGGTCAGATGAGACCAAAATGGAGCTCTTTGGCATCAACTCAACTCGCCGTGTTTGGAGGAGGAGGAATGCTGCCTATGACCCCAAGAACACCATCCCCACCGTCAAACATAGAGGTGGAAACATTATGCTTTGGGGGTGTTTTTCTGCTAAAGGGACAGGACAACTTCACCGCATCAAAGGGACGATGGACGGGGCCATGTACCGTCAAATCTTGGGTGAGAACCTCCTTCCCTCAGCCAGGGCATTGAAAATGGGTCGTGGATGGGTATTCCAGCATGACAATGACCCAAAACACACGGCCAAGGCAACAAAGGAGTGGCTCAAGAAGAAGCACATTAAGGTCCTGGAGTGGCCTAGCCAGTCTCCAGACCTTAATCCCATAGAAAATCTGCGGAGGGAAGTGAAAGTTTGAGTTGCCAAACGTCAGCCTCGAAACCTTAATGACTTGGAGAAGATCTGCAAAGACGAGTGGGACAAAATCCCTCCTGAGATGTGTGCAAACCTGGTGGCCAACTACAAGAAACGTCTGACCTCTGTGATTGCCAACAAGGGTTTTGCCACCAATAACTAAGTCATGTTTTGCAGAGGGGTCAAATACTTATTTACCTTATTAAAATGCAAATAAATGTATAAAATAAAATAAATAATAATAATATGCCATTTACATTTACATTTTAGTCATTTAGCAGATGCTCTTATCCAGAGCGACTTACAGTTAGTGAATACATATTTTTTTATACTGGCACCCCGTGGGAATCAAACCCACAACCCTGGTGTTGCAAACGCCATGCTCTATCAACTGAGCTGCATCCCTGCCGGCCATTCCCTCCCCTACCCTGGACGACGCTGGGCCAATTGTGCGCCGCCCATGAGTCTCCCGGTCGCGGCCGGCTGCGACAGAGCCTGGATTCGAACCAGGATCTCTAGTGGCACAGTTAGCACTGCGATGCAGTGCCTTAGACCACTGCGCCACTCAGGAGATGCCATTTAGCAGACGCTTTTATCCAAAGCGACTTACAGTCATGCGTGCATACATTTTTGTGTATGGGTGGTCCCGGGGATCGAACCCACTACCTTGGCGTTACAAGCGCCGTGCTCTACCAGCTGAGCTACAGAGGACCAAATCAATTTATAACATTTTTGACATGCGTTTTTCTGGATTTTGTTGTTGTTATTCTGTCTCTCACTGTTCAAATAAACCTACCATTCAAATTATAGACTGATAATTTCTTTGTCAGTGGGCAAATGTACAAAATCAGCAGGGGATCAAATACTTTTTTCCCTCACTGTATATACTTTTTCTCTGGAAAAAATGGTCATATACACTTTGTGCTTAGTGCTTAGAATAGCCAATTATATTTCCACCAACCATTTAATTTGTTTGGCTTCTTTGTAAAAGATTTAGGGTCAACTTGAGGGTTAAACTAATGCATTTTGGGAAATGTAGCAGATTGAACAAAATTGAAGTGATTAATGAAATATAATAACTTACAATATTTGCATACAGGGTTAGTTTTCCCTGATCATTCATTTTAAGAGTTTGTCCTGAAAATCAATTGTTTCAACAATATTTTATATACAGTACATACATAAAATTACATGTTTGTTTGCTTTATGCACAAGATGTACATAAAGCAGACTACACCTAACATAGAATAGTAGAAGCATCTGAATTCAATTATATTTCCTTTAATTCCAATTTGAATTGCAATTCTGTATCCTGTTGACTACTTCAATTCAAATTCAATAATGTATTAGGAATTTGAGGCATTCTCAATACAATTCTGAATTCAGCACAACTCTGGTGCCTACATACACCATAGACGTATACATCATTTATATATACACTCAATGTACAAAACATTAAGAACACCTTCCTAATATTGAGTTGCAATCAGAGTCCATGTATCTAGCACAGTTTGTTTCAGGTTGGCATAATAGTGTGAAAAGGGTTTTAGACCCAAGTCCTACATGGCTATGTCAGTCCCCAAACATAAGGTCATTACTATAGGGATCATTAAGGGGGAGTTGTGAGAGTGCAGTGTTTCTGTCTAGAGTTTAAATACATTGCTCTTTACACAATATATCATTAAATGCTTGTCTTTCACAGTAGGAGGGGTTGAAACTATGGGTGTTTTTTTTTTTACAATTACATAAGGGTTAACATAAGGTGTAGATGTTTTTTGGAGACTTTAAAATATATCTTAAGATGATCTTAGTGTGGAAGATTATCTTTATGTTTTTGGGAAACCCACCCCAGTACAGTATATTTTCAAACATCATTAGCATCAACATCTGCAACCTTGTTTTACCTTGAAGGACAATGTTACCCATCAGTGGTATAAGTGCAGGACTACAGCAGAGAGAGAGAGAATCACCCTTACTGAAAACATATATTTCAAATGATCATTCAACTTAGTAGACATGACTGTGTTATACTATTATTATTAACTCGTTAATTTAAAACAAATCTGGTGAATACTACCATGACAGATAGCAGGATCAGCCAACTACAAATGGGCCTTGCAGATGCTCTGCTCAAGTCACAGCTGCAGTCTTTTCCCTTTGGATGAGGATTGGCTGGAAGGTGGGGTGTGGGCATGGACACTTGTGGACACCTGAGCCAATCCACCGCAATGGATTTTGGAGTGACATTATCTTGGTCCAGTCCTCCTCTCTTCAGCACCCAATAGAGGTTGTCCTTGAAGAAGTAAGCATCTCCTAGAAGGTAACATAATCAAACAATTGGATTAAAATGCTTTGAAAAGCTGGTGGGCTGTTTAATGATTGCGTATGACATTGCAAGCCGAGATGCAGACTTAGATAAGATATTTGGTTGGACATTAAGCAGAGTTGAGATCGAGACAGTATTTTGCACTCTAGTATGTGGCAGGGTATGCAGACAATCACGGACAACAAAAGGAAAACCAGCCACGTCGCCGACACCGACGTCTCGCTTCCAGACAAGCTAAACACCTTCTTCGCCCGCATTGAGGATAACACAGTGCCACCGACGAGGCCCACTACCAAGGACTGTGGCCTCTCCTTCTCCGTGGCTGATGTGAGTAAGACATTTAAGCATGTTAACCCCCGCAAGGCTGCCGGCCCAGACGGCATGCGCAGAGCATGCGCAGACCAGCTGGCTGGTGTGTTTACGGACATATTCAATCTCTCCCTTTCCCAGCCTGCTGTCCCCACATGCTTCAAGATGGCCACCATTGTTCGTGTACCCAAGAAAGCAAAGGTAACTGAACTAAATGACTATCGCCCCGTAGCACTCACCTCTGTCATCATGAAGTGCTTTGAGAGACTAGTCAAGGATCATATCACCTCTACTTTACCTGTCACCCTAGACCCACTTCAATTTGCTTACCGCCCCAATAGATCCACAGATGATGCAATCGCCATCACACTGCACACTGCCCTATCCCATCTGGACAAGAGTAATACCTATGTAAGAATGATGTTAATTGACTATAGCTCAGCATTCAACACCATAGTACCCCCCAATCTCATCATTAAGCTCGAGGCCCTGGGTCTGAACTCCGACCTGTGCAACTGGGTCCTGGACTTCCTGACGGGCCGCCCCCAGGTGGTGAAGGTAGGAAACAACATCTCCACTTCACTGATCCTCAACACTGGGGCCCCACAAGGATGCGTGCTCAGCCCCCTCCTGTACTCCCTGTTCACCCATGACTGTGTGGCCGAGCACGACACAACAGTAGTAGGCTTGATTCGCAACAATAACGAGACAGCCTACAGGAAGGAGGTGAGGGCTCTGGGAGTGTGGTGCCAGGAGAATAACCTCTCACTCAACGTCAACAAAACAAAGGAGATGAGAGAGGGTGCACCCCCCTATCCACATCGACGGGACCGCAGTGGAGAAGGTGGAAATCTTCAAGTTCCTTGGCGTACACATCACTGACAAACTGAAATGGTCCACCCACGCAGACAGTATGGTGAAGAAGGCGCAACAGAGCCTCTTCAACCTCAGGAGGCTGAAGAAATTTGGCTTGGCACCTAAAACCTCACAAACTTTTACAGATGCACAATTGAGAGCATCTTGTCGGGCTGTATCACCGCCTGGTATGGCAACTGCACCACCAGCAACTGCAGGGCTCTCCAGAGGGTGGTGCGGTCTGCCAAACGCATTACCGGGGGCAAACTACCCGCCCTCCAGGACACCTACAGCACCCGATGTCACAGGAAGGCCAAAAAGATCATCAAGGACATCAACCACCCGAGCCACTGCCTGTTCAACCCGTTATCATCCAGAAGGCGAGGTCAGTATAGGTGCATCAAAGCTGGGACCGAGAGAATGAAAAACAGCTTCTATCTCAAGGCCATCAGACTGTTAAATAGCCATCACTAGCACATTAGAGGCTGCTGCTGCTTATTGAAATCCCTGGCCACTTTAAGAAATGGAACACTAGTCACTTTAATAATGTTTACATATCTTGCACTACTCATCTCATTTGTATATACTGTATTCTATAATATTCTACTGTATCTTAGTCCATGCCGCTCTGTCATTGCTTGTTCATATATGTATATATTCTTAAATTCCATTCCTTGCTTAGATTTGTGTGTATTGGGTATATGTTGTGAAATTGTTAGATATTACTTGTTAGATATTACTGCATTAAGCATTTCGCTACACACGCAATAACATCTGCTAAACACGTTCAGTATATGTGACAAATATGATTTTATTTTATTTTATTTAGTTTCAACCAACTGAATAATAGCTCAAGGTGTCCAAGCAGAGTTTTTCCCTGACAGGTCACACGGCCCAGAAAAACACCTGGCCCTAGTCATTTAGAACAACACTGAACTATCACTTTCTCTACATTAACACTGCAGCCCACCTTAATCTCATCAAGCCTCAAGTCTTTCTCAAGGCCTCACCTTCTCCCCAGCTGATGATGTCATCGGGGTCCGTTGGCACCCCTCTCCAGAGGGCTGCGTCTTTGGGGTAGCCCCCCTCCGGCTTCCTCCCCTCCTCCTTGCGGCCCTCGTCGAACCTCCAGAACTCACCCACGCTGAACAGGTAGGTCTTCCCGTTGTGGGCCCACACGAAGGCAGCCTCCACTCTCTCCACTATCCCGCCATCCTTGGTCCTCATCCCCCACTCTGCCAGAGGCCTGGGGTAGCCGGGGAGGGCCACAGTGTCTTTGAACACCCAGTACTGAGCCCCTGCACAGTCATAGATAGGAGGAGGAAATCACCTTTGTTTACAACACAACAACAACCACATTCATAAGGATATTAGCCACTGTAGCAAAGTTCTGATGTTTTTAATTCTAACTAGGGACATGTTCATTAGGCACCAAACAGAAGAAAATGGACAGAAACAGGGAGGGAGTACCTCCAATAAGAAATTATTATTTTCATTTTTCATTACAAAAAGTTTCCGTTGCGTGACATAATGAACACGACATAGGGCTACAATAGTGCTGTTGTCTTTCCCACCGATGAAGAAGATGATGCAGCTGTCGCTCTTCCTCTCGTAAACGGCATCGATCTTGTTGGTTTCAGGGGGGAGCCCCATCCAGAAGTTTCTAATCAGGGCTGGGTTGAAGGAGACAAGATAACCTGTCCTCTGCATCCTCCAGAAATGTGGACCTGACCCAAGCAACACAATAATTAAAGAGGCTGTGCGGAAATTGAGTTGCTAATTGTTTACGTCAAATTTGGGCTTGAGTGTTGGCTGTATGGGTTCATAAACAGGTCATTCTTGAATTGCGGTGGCATTTGGGCATGGCAAAAAAATACAAAAATAAAAGGACTTCCAGATGTTGTATTTTATTAAAATTTATTTGGGTACATTTTGCCATTCTAAATCAACTAATATGGCAGCTTAATGACTTACAAAACTGTTAAACCATTATGATAACATTGTGGCACCAGTAGGAGTAGTAACACCAATGATGGTCAAACCAATGACACATTTTAGGTAATTCAGGATTTTCTTAAAAGCTAAAATCTAAGGTCATTAACCCTTTAAAAAGCATTTACTAAAATGATATGATCAATCATTTTGTGCACAATGTAATTTCCCATTTAAATTGAGTAACACCAATGACGCTCGTAATATAGACACACAAAATTATCAATGGAACCCTCAAACTTATAACATACTAAGAATGGTGTGATTAGCTAATAATTGTCCTTATATTGAAACCATTCTCCCAATAACAGTTTGACATTAGAAATGGAATGCTCAATGTCCTTGTGCATCTTTGTAATTGGTGATTTTCAAGACGGTAACACCAATTACATTAAACTTAGGAACACTATTTTATATTTTTATTTTAGGTCTTTGTCTTGATTGATCTAAACAACATATTAAACAATTTTCTTTACTTTAAAGCATTTAAAATTAAATTAAAATTATATAGATATATTATTCAGACCCCTTTATTTTTCTATATTTTGTTACATTACAGCCTTATTCTAAAATGGATTAAAAAAAAAATATATATATATATATTATATATATATATATATATATATATATATATCCTTAGCAATCTACACACAATACCCCATATTGACAAAGCGAAAACAGGTTTTTAGAAATGTTTGCACATTTATTAAAACTAAAACATTTAATTTAGATACGTTTTCAGACCCTATGCTATGAGACTCGAAATTGAGCTCAGGTGCATCCTGTTTCCATTTATCATCCTTGAGATGTTTCTACAACTTTATTGGAGTACACCTGTATTCAATTGATTGGACATGATTTGGAAAGGCACACAACTGTCTATATAAGGTTCCACAGTTGAAAGTGAATGTCAGAGCAAAAACCAAGCCATGAGGTCGAAGGAATTGTCCGTAGAGCTCCGAGACAGGATTGTGTCGAGGCACAGATTTGGTGAAGTGTACCAAAACATTTCTGCAGCATTGAAGGTTCCCAACAACACAGTGGCCTCCATCATTTTTAAATGGAAGAAATTTGGAACCACCAAGACTCTTCCTAGAGCTGGCCGCCCAGCCAAACTGAGCAATCGGGGGAGAAGGGCCTTGGTCAGGGAGGTGACCAAGAACCCGATGGTCACTCTGACATAGCTCCAGAGTTCCTCTGTGGAGATGGGAGAATACTCTTGGCATTCTCTCAACCAGCTCCAAGAGTGTGCAAAGCTGTCATCAAGGCAAAGGGTGGCTACTTTGAAAAATCTCAAATCTAAAATATATTTTGATTTGTTTAACACTTTTTTGGTGTGTGTATATATATATACAGTTGAATTTGGAAGTGTATGTACACTTAGGTTGGAGTCATTAAAACTCCACAAATGTCTTGTTAACAAACCATAGTTTTGGCAAGTCGGTTAGGATCTACTTTGTGCATGACACAAGTAATTTTTACAACAATTGTTTACAGACAAATTATTTCACTTATAATTCACTGTATCACAATTCCAGTGGGTCAGAAGTTTACATACACTAAGTTGACTGTGCCTTTAAACAGCTTGGAAAAATCCAGAAAATTATGTCATGGCTTTAGAAGCTTCTGATAGGCTAATTAACATCATTTTAGTCAATTGGAAATGCACCTGTGGATGTATTTCAAGGCTTACCTTCAAACTCAGTGCCTCTTTGCTTGACATCATGGGAAAATCAAAAGAAATCAGCCAAGACCTCAGAAAAAAATATATAGACCTCCACAAGTCTGGTTCATCCTTGGGAGCAATTTCCAAACGCCTGAAGGTACCACGTTCATCTGTACAAACAATAATACGCAAGTATAAACACCATGGACCATGCAGCCATCATACCGCTCAGGAAGGAGACACGTTCTGTCTCCTAGAGATGAACGTACTTTGGTGCGAAAAGTGCAAATCAATCCCAGAACAACAGCAAAGGACCTTGTGAAGATGCTGGAGGAAACAGGTACAAAAGTATCTATATCCAAAGTAAAACGAGTCCTATAGCGACATAACCTGAAAGGCCGCTCAGCAAGGAAGAAGCCACTGCTCCAAAACCGCCATACAAAAAGCCAGACTACGGTTTGCAACTGCACATGGGGACAAAGATTGTACCTTTTGGAGAAATGTCCTCTGGTCTGATGAAATAAAAATATAACTGTTTGGCCATAATGACCATTGTTATGTTTGGAGGAAAAAGGGGGTTGCTTGCAAGCTGAAGAACACCATCCCAACCATGAAGCACGGGAGTGGGAGCATCATGCTCTGGGGGTGCTTTGCTGCAGGAGGGACTGGTGCACTTCACAAAATAGATGGCATCTTGAGGAAGGAATATTATGTGGATATATTGAAGCAACATCTCAAGACATCAGTCAGGAAGTTAAAGCTTGGTCGCAAATGGGTCTTCCAAATGGACAATGACCCCAAGCATACTTCCAAAGTTGTGGCAAAATGGCTTAAGGACAACAAAATAAAGGAATGGGAGTGGCAATCACAAAGCACTGACCTCAATTCTATAGAACATTTGTGGGCAGAACTGAAAAAGCGTGTGCGAGCAAGGAGGCCTACAAACCTGACTCAGTTACACCAGCTCTGTCAGGAGGAATGGGCCAAAATTCACCCAACTTCTTGTGGGAAGGCTACCCGAAACGTTTGACCCAAGTTAAACAATTTAAAGGCAAAGCTACCAAATACTAATTGAGTGCATGTAAACTTCTGACCCACTGGAAATGTGATGAAAAAAAAAAAGAAACTAAAATAAATCATTCTCTCTACTATTATTCTGACATTTCACATTATTAAAATAAAGTGGTGATCCTAACTGACCTAAGACAGGGAATTTTTACTAGGATAAAATTTTAGGAATTGTGAAAAACTGAGTTTACATGTATTTGGCTAAGGTGTACACTACCGTTCAAAAGTAATGGTGGTCACTTAGAAATGTCCTTGTTTTCGAAGATCTCGTGCAACGCTGTGTACTACTCCCTTCACAGAACCGCGCAAACTGGCTCTAACCAGAATAGAAAGAGGAGTGGGAGGCCCCGGTGCACAACTGAGCAAGAGGACAAATACATTAAGAGTGTCTAGTTTGAGAAATAGGCGCCTCACAGGTCCTCAACTGGCAGCTTCATTAAATAGTACCCACAAAACACCAGTCTCAACGTCAACAGTGAAGAGGCGACTCTGGGATGCTGACCTTCTAGGCAAAGTTGCAAAGAAAAAGCCATATCTCAGACTGGCCAATAAAAAAAAATTAAGATGGGCAAAAGAACACTGACACTGGACTTTTTCTTTGCAACTCTGCCTAGGTCAACATCCCAGAGTCGCCTCTTCACTGTTGACATTTTTACAAATTAATTAAAAAGGAAGTGTCAATAAATATTCAAAACCTTAGATAAGGCAAGCCTAAATAAGTTTAGGATAAAAAAATGTGTATCAATACACCCAGTCACTACAAAGATACAGGTGTCCTTCGTAACTTAGTTGCCTTAGTTGAACCACTCAGGGATTTCACCATGAGGCCAATGGTGACTTTAAAACAGTTACAGAGTTTAATGGCTGTGATAGAAGAAAACTGAGGATGGATCAACAACATTATAGTTACTCCACAATATTAACCTAAATGACAGAGTGAAAAGAAGAAAGTAATACAAATATATAAAAATATTCCAAAACATGCATCCTGTTTGAAATAAGGCACTAAAGTAAAACTGCAAAAAAAAATCCTGAATACAAAGTGTTATGTTTGGGGCAAAGCCAACACAACACATCACTGAGTACCACTCTTCATATTTTCAAGCATAGTGGTGGCTGCATCATGTTATGGGTATGCTTGTCATCAGCAAGGACTATGGCATTTTTTTAGGATAAAAATAAACAGAATAGAGGTAAGCACAGGCAAAATGCTAGAGGTAAACCTGGTTCGGTCTGCTTTCCAACAGACACTGGGAGACAAATGCACCTTTCAGCAGGACAATAACTTAAAACACAAGGCCAAATATACACTGGAGTTGCTTACCAAGATGACATTGAATGTTCCTGAGTGGGCTAGTTACAGTGTTGACTTAAATCGTCTTGAAAATCGTCCTCCCCAATTAAGGTGCCACCAATTAAGGTGCCACCAACCTCCTTGGATTTTCAAGACGATTTAAGTCAACACTGTAACTAGGCTTGTGGTAATGGCTGGAGCGGTATTTGTGGAATGGTATCAAATACATCAAACACATGGTTTCCATGTGTTTGATGCCATTCCATTCGCTCCGTTGCAGACATTATTATGAGCCGTCCTCCCCTCAGCAGCCTCCACTGTTGAAAATCTATGGCAAGACATGAAAATGGCTGTCTAGCAATGATTAACAACCAACTTGACAGAGCTTGAAGAATGTTTTGAAGACTAATGTGCAAATATTGTACAATCCAGGTGCGCAAAGCTCTTAGAGACTTACCCAGAAAGATGCACAGATGTAATCGCTGCCAAAGGTGATACTAACTCAGGGGTATGAATACTTATGTAAATTAGATATTTCTTTATTTCATTTTCAATAAATGTGCAAATATTTCTAAAAACTTTTTCACTTTGTCATTATGGGGAACTTGCTGTTCAGTTTCAGCAGATGCTGATGTTCAAAGTGAATCAAATCTATCATGGCTTGCTTTGTAGTGAAGAGCAGTCCAACACAGCTAAAACTACTCTCACAGGCGGCAGAGGCAGGCAGGCCTGTGTTCAGTTTGAGTGACAGCTTCTTTAGATTCAGCTTTTTAGTTTGGATCCTGCGACGCAGTTGGCATCAGTTGCTGGGACTGCTACTCTCAGTCTAGTGATCCTGCCGACCAAGGCCGGGTTTGAGGAGCCTGCCCTGTCTGGAACTGCGAGGAATAACAGCGTAACCTTCGTTGCTAGCTACCATGACGAAGACCAAAGCTGGCGGGAGTACCGTTCAGGACAGTGGTGTCTCTCTATCACAGGTGAAGGATCTTTTAAACGAACAAAAATAGTTCTACGAGCAGTTGTTACAACAACAAGAAAATAGCTTCAAGTGTTTTGTCCAAATACTGGTGGATTCACCTAATAAAAGAATGGACGACCTGACCAGAGAGGTTCAAGACCTGAGGAACAGCTTGCAGTTCTGCCAGGGTCAGCTCGATGAGTTGAAACAGGAAAACGGCAAGATGACAACAATCTGTAAGTCATTGAGAGAGGACATCAGTTCTGTGTGTGATACCATGATAACAATGACTGATAAATCAGACTTGATGGACAATCAAGGCGGAAAAACATGGTTGTGGACGGAATTTCAGAATCTCCATATGAGACCTGGATGGAGTCTGAGGACAAAGTGAGGGAAATGATGTCTGAGAAATTGAAGATGGACCACAGGAAGATTGAGGTGGAGCGCGCCCACAGAACTGGAAAACCGGAAACCGGCCCAGGCCCAGGTGATAGTGGTGAAGTTCCTGAGGTTCAAGGACAAGGTAGCGGTTCTGGAAAGAGCGAAGAATTTGAGAGGAACGTATATCTTCCTCAACGAGGACTATCCTTAAGCTGTGCGCCAGAATAGGAAAGAACTTATCCCAAGCCATGAAAGCTGCCAGAGCGTGTGGGGACATTGCTTACATCCGCTATGGCAGGCTCATTATCCACCCTCCCTCCCAGATGCCTGGAAGGGATGAGAGAGCCAAGCCTATGGGTTCATAGCTTCAACACCGCAGCACACACACACCAATTGATTAATGGACTGCTGAATGTATATTTTTTTGTCTTGCTTTGTTTGCTCTTTTCCATATTATGTCTATCTCTGATAAGCTACCCAGGAAAGTGCTGAAAATAGCCCATATGAATGTATGTAGCCTTAGAAATAAGGTTAATGAAATCAATAACTTGACAACAGCAGATAACATTCATATATTAGCCATTTCTGAGACTCACTTAGATAATTAATTTGATGATAGAGCAGTAGCGATACAAGGATATAACATGTATAGACGAGACAAAAATGCTTATGGGGGAGGTGTTTCAGTATATATTCAGAGCCATATCCCTGTAATGCATAGAGAAGATCTTACAGTGAGGGAAAAAAGTATTAGATCCCCTGCTGATTTTGTATGTTTGCCCACTGACAAAGAAATGATCTGTCTATAATTTTAATGGTAGGTTTATTTGAACAGTGAGAGACAGAATAACAACAAAAAATCCAGAAAGACGCATGTCAAAAATGTTATAAATAGATTTGCATTTTAATAAGGGAAATAAGTATTTGATCCCCTCTCAATCAGAAAAATGTCTGGCTCCCAGGTGTCTTTTATACAGGTAACGAGCTGAGATTAGGAACACACTCTTAAAGGGAGTGCTCCTAATCTCAGTCTGTTACCTGTAGAAAAGTCACCTGTCCACAGAAGCAATCAATCAATCAGATTCCAAACTCTCCACCATGGCCAAGACCAAAGAGCTCTCCAAGGATGTCAGGAACTGCAACGTAGACAAAGGTTATAAAAGCTGAGACCCAACTCTTGTTCGTTGGGCTCTTAACTCTGCACTGTTGAGTGGATTGTTAACTGCTCCAGATTTGCAAATCTAATAATAAAGTTGTTTGAAGAATCTACAGTCTCTCTTCCTTTTGATTAGAATTTCCACAACATTTTGCAATTTGAATTACACTGGGATGAACTACACTCCAACGTATTTCGTATTTTCAAAATACTGTAATTTGTATTTTCAAAATACAAAATCCTTTCTATACCATTTCTTTTTTTTGCGGTTCACATTTTGTGGCCCCCCTTTTACACTGCATTAGTATCAGAAGTCTGATAGCACTTTGGTGTGATAAGAGCGTCTGTTAAATTAACTAAATATAAATGTACACTACCAGCCAAAAGGTTGGACACACCTACACAGTCAAGGGTTTTTCTTTATTTGTACTATTTTTTACATTGTAGAATAATAGTGAAGACATCAAAACTATAAAATAACACATATGGAATCATGCAGTAACCAAAAAAGTGTTTAACAAATCCAAATATATTATATATTTCAGATTCTTCAAATAGCCACCCTTTGCCTTCATGACAGCTTTGCACACTCTTGGCATTCTCTCAACCAGCTTCATGAGGTAGTCACCTGGAATGCATTTAAATTAACAGGTGTGCCTTCTTAAAAGTTAATTTGTGGAATTTCTTTCCTTCTTAATGTGTTTGAGCCAATCAGTTGTGTTGTGACAAGTTAGGGGTGGTATACAGAAGATAGCCCTATTTGGTAAAAGACCAAGTCAATATTATGGCAAGAACAGCTCAAATAAGCAAAGAGAAACGACAGTCCATCATTACTTTAAGTCATGAAGGTCAGTCAATAGGGAACATTTCAAGAACATTGAAAGTTTCTTCAGGTGCAGTCGCAAAAACCATCAAGCGCTATGATGAAAATGGTTCTCATGAGGACCGCCACATGAAAGGAAGACCCAGAGTTACCTCTGCTGCAGACGATAAGTTCATTGGAGTTACCAGCCTTAGAAATTGCAGCCCAAATAAATGCTTCACAGAGTTCAAGTCACAGACACATCTCAACACTTAACCAGCATGGCTACCACAGCATTCTGAAGCGATACGCCATCCCATCTGGTTTGTGCTTAGTGGGACTATCATTTGTTTTTCAACGGGACAATGACCCAACACACCTCCAGGCTGTGTAAGGGCTTTTTGACCAAGAAGGAGAGTGATGGAGTGCTGCATCAGATGACCTGGCCTGATGGTTTGGGATGAGTCAGACGGCAGAGTGAAGGAAAAGCAGTCAAAAAGTGCTAAGCATATGTGGGAACTCCTTCAAGACTGCTGGAAAAGCATTCCCGGTGAAGCTGGTTGAGAGAATGCCAAGAGTGTGCAAAGCTGTCATCAAGGCAAAGGGTGGCTATTTGAAGAATCTCAAATATAAAATATATTTTGATTTGTTTAAAAAAATGTTGGTTACTACATGATTCCATATGTGTTATTTTATAGATTTGATGTCTTCACTATTATTCTACAATGTAGAAAATAGTAAAAATAAAGAAAAACCCTTGAATGAGTAGCTGTGTCCAAACTTTTGACTGGTACTGTATATTGTTGAGGGATAATGTACTTGATACGATTGTGATATGTTGTTGCCTCACCTAGCTATATTAAGATCAATGCACTAATTGTTGGTCATTCTGGATAAGAGCATCAGCTAAATAACTACAATGTAAATGTAATGTAAAAATGAACAATTGCAAAGCATGCTGAGTATTATTTAAATGAGCTCCGCCCTGAAACAAGGCCAATAATAATACCCAGTGTGCTTTGCAGTTCATTTTTGAATGTTCATTTTCACATCTACATTTACTTTTTGGTCATTTAGTAGACACTCTTATCCAGAGTGACTTATTAAACTAAAGTAGATAAACAACAACATATCACAGTCATAACAAAAAAAAAATTGTAGGTGTTACTAAGAACATTGTTGCATGTATTTTTATTAGATACATTACAAAATACAAGCATTTTGTAGTTTATTTTGATACATTGATGTTTATGATATTTTGTATCTGTATTTTGTAATTGAATTAGGAAATGGATAGCTTGCTAATGTTAGCATGTTAGACAACTAGGCTAACGCTATCGTGCATAAGTTAGACTATTAGATAGCTAGCTATACTAGCTGCTAAAGCCATTTTTTAAAATAATTCATAGCTAGCTAGTTATCTTACCTCTATAATGTTTCCTCAAGTTCAAGGTAGAGTTTTTGTAGACTGCCACCTCCTCCATCCCTTCGCGTCCCATGTGCTTGAAGGAGAACTCATCACAGTCTCCTCCGTCTCCATTGTTTTTCACACTCACCGCTTTGATAAAAACGTTTCCTCTTTTTCACGATACATCTCGAACTAAACTAAGTTATTTTTGCCTTTTTGAAAACCTTCCGACCATCATTGCTCAGATTGTATGCATAGCTTGATTTGATTGGCCTGTACTGGTGCGATGCGTGAAATTTGATTTAATTGGTCACTGACTAAACAACGATGAGCTGTTTTTTTCTGGCTCCGAGGGGCTCTCGCAAACTCTCCGTGCCCTCATGATCTACTGTACTATTATGGATAGCCTACAAAATTGTATTCTGTAACGGATGGTTTTAAAAAGATAGCGAAGTACACTTCTTCCATCAAAACATACTTAAGTGAAAGTTTAATTACTGACTTTGAAAAATGCTCCAAAAAGTACAAGTACTCAAACAAAATGCTCAATTACAGTAACGAGAGTATTTGTAATTCGTTACTTCCATCCCATGTAACTATTTTGTCATTTTAAAGTGTTTTTCATGGTCGCAAAGGTGAGACATGCAAATGCCATAGCAAGAACGACCCATACACATATGATATAACATTAATCAATGTTTTAAATCATGAAACCACTCAATCCTCAGTTATTAGGCTAGTTATCATGGGCATGGGTAGGTGTGCCCCCTTCTGTTCAATTAAGTCATTTCTGGGAAGTATTTCTGTCCATGTAGGAGATCCCTTTTAGCTGAAGAGCACTTCTGTATGAAAACTCTTTACTGTTAAGAAAAACCGTCCCCTCTGAAGATTTATTTTGTGACGATGGTAATTCTGCAGACAAAATAGCCCATTCAACAAAGCATGTATTTTTGTGTAATTGTGTAAACACATTGTCACTGCTGTTGTCACTACTGTTGTATTTGTCTTACCCTTAAAAAAGAAGACCTCTCCTCTGATATTTGCCACAGCATCAAAGCCGCCCTCACAACGATTCTGGAAAGAACGGTCTGAACTGGTCATGGAAGAAAGAAAGGGAAGCATGAGTAAAGACACTGGACTCCAATGGCAACCTGACACTCAATGCGGTGAGTGATTTTAGTGATTGATTAAGGACATATTTACTGTATACACTGAGTATGCAAAACATGAAGAACAGCTGTTCTTTCCATGACAAGTGAAGGCTATGATCCTTTATAAATGTCACTTGTTAAATCCACCAATCAGAGTAGATGAAGGGGAGAAGACAGGTTATTAAAGAAGGATTTTTAAGCCTTGAGGCAATTGAGACATGGATTGTGTATCTGTTCCATTCAGAGGGTGAATGGGCAAGACAAAATATTTAAAGTGAGGGAAAAAGGTATTTGATCCCCTGCTGACTTTGTACGTTTGCCCACTGACAAAGAAATTATCAGTCTATAATTTTAATGGTAGGTTTATTTGAACAGTGAAAGACAGAATAACAACAAAAAAATTAGGAAAAACGCATGTTAAAAATGTTATAAATTGATTTGCATTTTAATGAAGGAAATAAGTATTTGACCCCCTCTCAATCAGAAAAATGTCTGGCTCCCAGGTGTCTTTTATACAGGTAACGAGCTGAGATTAGGAGCACACTCTTAAAGGGAGTGCTCCTAATCTCAGTTTGTTACCTGTATAAAAGACACCTGTCCACAGAAGCAATCAAACAATCAGATTCCAAACTCTCCACCATGGCCAAGACCAAAGAGCTCTCCAAGGATGTCAAGGACAAGATTGTACACCTACACAAGGCTGGAATGGGCTACAAGACCATCGCCAAGCAGCTTGGTGAAAAGGTGACAACAGTTGGTGTGATTATTCGCAAATGGAAGAAACACAAAATAACTGTCAATCTCCCTCGGCCTGGGGCTCCATGCAAGATCTCACCTCGTGGAGTTGCAATGATCATGAGAATGGTGAGGAATCAGCCCAGAACTACACGGGAGGATATTGTCAATGATCTCAAGGCAGCTGGGACCATAGTCACCAAGAAAACAATTGGTAACACACTACGCCATGAAGGACTGAAATCCTGCAGCGCCCGCAAGGTCCCCCTACTCAAGAAAGCACATATACATGCCCGTCTGAAGTTTGCCAATGAACATCTGAATGATTCAGAGGAGAACTGGGTGAAAGTGTTGTGGTCAGATGAGACCAAAATCGAGCTCTTTGCATCAACTCAACTCACTGTGTTTGGAGGAGGAGGAATGCTGCCTATGACCCCAAGAACACCATCCCCACCGTCAAACATGGAGGTGGAAACATTATGGTTTGGGGGTGTTTTTCTGCTAAGGGGACAGGACAACTTCACCGCATCAAATGGACGATGGACGGGGCCATGTACCGTCAGGGCATTGAAAATGGCGCTGCTGATTGACTCGAAGAACTCGTGCTCGTCCTCACAGCAGTGGGTTGCCCTGGTGGTGGGACACGAGCTGGCCCACCAGTGTCATTCCAGCATGACAATGACCCAAAACATACGGCCAAGGCAACAAAGGAGTGGCTCAAGAAGAAGCACATTAAGGTCCTGGAGTGGTCTAGCCAGTCTCCAGACCTTAATCCCATAGAAAATCTGTGGAGGGAGCTGAAGATTCGAGTTGCCAAACATCAGCCTCGAAACCTTAATGACTTGGAGAAGATCTGCAAAGAGGAGTGGGACAAAATCCCTCCTGAGATGTGTGCATACCTGGTGGCCAACTACAAGAAACGTCTGACCTCTGTGATTGCCAACAAGGGTTTTGCCACCAAGTACTAAGTCATGTTTTGCAGAGGGGTCAAATAATTATTTCCCTAATTAAAATGCAAATCAATTTATAACATTTTAGACATGCGTTTTCTGGATTTTTTTGTTGTTATTCTGTCTCTCACTGTTGAAATAAACCTACCATTAACATTATAGACTGATAATTTCTTTGTCAGTGGGCAAACGTACAAAATCAGCAGGGGATCAAATACTATTTTCCCTCACTGTAAGTGCCTTTGAACGGGGTATGGTAGTAGTACCAGGCGCAACGGTTTGTGTCAAGAACTGCAACGCTGCTGGGTTTTTCACGCTCAACAGTTCCCTGTGGGTATCAAGAATGGTCTACCACCCAAAGGACATCCAGCCAACACAACTGTGGGAAGCATTGGAATCAACATGGGCCAGCATCCCTGTGGAACGCTTTCAACACCTTGTAGAGTCCATGCCCGACGAATTGAGGCTGTTCTGAGGGCAAAATGTGGGGTTCAACTCAATATTAGGAAGGTGTTGTGTCATAATGATAACCTTAGCTACAGTTATGAAATGTCTAATAATTATTTTCTTATCAGGTCAAATCTCAGAATCTATCATCTATGTATCTAGCTAGGTAACACTTTGGATTGATGATGCACGTGAAAAAGGATGGACAAAAATGTTTGATGGCTGTCCTTCATCTCCGTCATATGTCAGCATATGAGAACCACGGAGAAACAATTAGCTTAATCCTGTTTGGACAGATAAGAAATATTGTACCCTTTTCACACTACTCAGTCAAACCGAGCTGAGCCAAGCCAAGCTGTACTGGGCTGGCCTGGTTACCATAGTTGCTAGAACCATGCTGGAAAGGACAATGTGAAAAGAAACCATTCGGGCCAGCACAGTATGGTTCCAGTCTGGTCTATAGTGTGAATCAGGCATAGAAATAGCTGAGACCTAACTCTCTCTGGCTCCACTCACTGTTTTGTTGGCCTTGGAGGTGGAGTACTGGGCAGACGAGGGTGACTGGGCGTTGAACCACTGCCACCAGGGTGCACTGTAGGCTTGCTCTCCTTCCTCCCTGGGGAGAGAGAAAGGGTGAATCTTACTTTTATTTCCTCGCATCCTCTCTCCTCGCCTCCTTCTCAAAACGCATTGGTGGAAAAGGTCAGAAGGGAGGAACCTTGGACCTTCTCCAATGCGTTTTGAGGTGGACATGAGAAAGGACACAAATAATTAACCCTTTACACTCATACCTGTATATCGGTTGAAAATGGCAGATTTGGGCACAGATAAACGGCTAAATTGGAATGCAGTGGGTGTACAGTAACATTATATATATGACGTCAGAGCTCTGGCTCTGTGCTTCTCTGTGCTGTATAGGTTTTGACTGACAGCCATTCTGAACATGAGCACCTCACGCCACATGAAGTTGCCCCCATCCCTCCCGCTAATTGGGCAACTTTTGCAAATGTTTTTGTCTGAGGGAAATGCTGTAAATTAAGACGACTCTATGCACTTTCAAAGATGAGACGTTGAGTATTATAATAAATACCACTTTGATGTCACACAAGCAAGACAAACAGTCCAAATGTGCACTTCACATTTTCATATCATAATACTCATGTCATATACAGTGTCAAAATGTATGATCACTATGTTTGATGTACAGCTACAAGATAACATGCCATCATACCTTGGATTTTTCTGAACAGAATGAGCCTATGTTTGTCTATTGTGAAGAAAATTTGCTGCGGCACACGCACCTGAATGCACTCATGACTCCTTTCTATGTGCACCAAAATTAGGATCTGTTTCCCTGAATTCCATTGTGAAAACCTAACACTTTATATCGTATTTTATTACTTGGCGTAAACAACAACTAATTGAGTGATGGCAGGAATTAACCACACGACTGTTAAGCCAGAAAGCGAAAGGAAAAGGGCTGAGGAAAGAGGGCGGTTTGGGTTATGCAAATAGAGGTGCCATAAAAGCCATGGACGGATGTGGCACCAAGGGGAAAAACTAAGAGACATGACTGACCAAGAAACCTACATTGAATTACCCAATTAGTTATGGTTAAGTTATGTTGGGTTATGGTTAGTGTTAAGGTCTTGGGTTAGGGTTAGAATTAGAGTTGGGTTGGGTTTAGGGTTAGAGTTATGGGTTGGTGTGGCCTGGGGAGTCTAGCAGTTAGTGCCGCTGCATACAGCACACATGTTTGTAGGTTCCGGCGTGGGTTTCGAATCCAGCCCACTGCATTTGTGACACATTTTCTGTCTATCTTTCCCACACCTCTCAAAATAATACAGAATCCTTAAAAAATAAGACACCCTACCGTAGAGCTCTTGAATGGCCATCCTGTCGTCTAGAGGGAGGTTGTAGGATGAGATGTCTTTCACAGCTCCCTGGTAGTATGGCCTCATAATGGAGGGATCCGAGGAGGAGTGGGACAGGCCCAGGGCGTGGCCAAACTCATGCACCGCCACTGTGAAGAGGTCTGTGCTACTGCTGTCCCCTGAGAAACCAGCAGGTGCTGTGTTAATCAGTCGGTCAATATTATCTCTCTCTGTCTGTATCTATTGTGGTAATTGAAGATCCATCCTTACACCCATCCATGAATCCATCTATCCATCCATCCATCTGACTATCTTTAAATACCTCCATAGCTCCAGTACTCATCGTCATCGAAGTGCGTGTCCCCGGCGACGTCGTCCTTCCCCGGGAAGAAGGCGTGGGCGAGGGTGCCCCCTTTACCGTCGAAAGGGTACCCATCGTCATGGAGCGAGTGGGTAAAAGACACTCGGATGTCCCCTATGGGCCCCTTCCCTTCTCTGTCGCTCACAGAGAGCTGCTGGAAGCTGAGGGGGGCCGCGTCACTCCAGGCCTTGAAGGCCAGAGTCAGGATCCATTCCACCACTTCCGGGCGGGAGACAGAGGTCGAGAGGGAGGGGTTTGGGTAACTGTGGACACTGGATACAGGAAGGACATCAGTAGTACAAATAAATAAATAAAACACACTATGATACTGCTTACCAGGTATGGCACAGTACCTGGTGCAAAGGAACCAATGGAATAGTGCCAAAAGTCAAAAAAGCACCCATTTGACACTCCAGGCAGGCTCAATCAAATGCTCAAATTATTTGAAAGATGACAAATACTATTTGAAAACAGGTCTGCACAGTACTACGCTACACAGAAGAACACTAAAATGTGTTAGTGTCAGAATGTGTGTGTCTGTTTGTATCAACTACACATTTTGCACACCTCCATGTGAGGTCGGTCCTATCCCAGCGAAGGCCTGACAGGGCGTATCTCTTCCTCCTCCTCTTCCTTTTCAACATGTCCTCTGATCCCACAATGTCAGGGAGAGAGCATCTAGGCATCTGCATGAGATTGAGAGTGTCTGTATCTGAAAATACAGAGGCAGAACACTCACACATGACACCCAGTGACTTAAAGACTTAACAGCTGGCTTAAAGTGTCAAGTGACGAAGCTTTACTGTAAGTTGACAGTGGGTTACCCAGTCTGCCCGTTTCCTCGAGCCCTCCGAATCTCTGCATCTCGCGGATCGCCCGCTCGACCCCATCCTTCGTCTGCAGCTTGCTCGTGCGAGGGTCAGGAGGAGGGAGGTACCCATACCGGCTCAACCAATCCTAACAGAGAGCAGAGGAAGAGAGCAGACTTTGATGTCAGTTGTTGTGATGTTAATCAATTTTATTTTCAATCAATCAATCAATCAATTTTATTTTATATAGCCCTTCTTACATCAGCTAATATCTCGAAGTGCTGTACAGAAACCCAGCCTAAAACCCCAAACAGCTAGTAATGCAGGTGTAGAAGCACGGTGGCTAGGAAAAACTCCCTAGAAAGGCGAAAACCTAGGAAGAAACCTAGAGAGGAACCAGGCTATGAGGGGTGGCCAGTCCTCTTCTGGCTGTGCCGGGTGAAGATTATAACAGAACCATGCCAAGATGTTCAAAAATGTTCATAAGTGACAAGCATGGTCAAATAATAATCAGGAATAAATCTCAGTTGGCTTTTCATAGCCGATCATTAAGAGTTGAAAACAGCAGGTCTGGGACAGGTAGGGGTTCCATAACCGCAGGCAGAACAGTTGAAACTGGAATAGCAGCAAGGCCAGGCGGACTGGGGACAGCAAGGAGTCACCACGGCCGGTAGTCCCGACGTATGGTCCTAGGGCTCAGGTCTCTCAGTTGGCTTTTCATAGCCGATCATTAAGAGTTGAAAACAGCAGGTCTGGGACAGGTAGGGGTTTCGTAACCGCAGGCAGAACAGTTGAAACTGGAATAGCAGCAAGGCCAGGCGGACTGGGGACAGCAAGGTGTCATCATGCCCGGTAGTCCTGACGTATGGTCCTAGGGCTCAGGTTCTCAGAGAGAAAGAGAGAACGAGAGAATTAGAGAGAGCATACTTAAATTCACACAGGACACTGGATAAGACAGGAGAAGTACTCCAGGTATAACCAACTAACCCCAGCCCCCCGACACATAAACTACTGCAGCATAAATACTGGAGGCTGAGACAGGAGCGGTCCGGAGACACTGTGGCCCCATCCGAAGAAACCCCCGGACAGGGCCAAACAGGAAGGATATAACCCCACCCACTCTGCCAAAGCACAGCCCCCGCACCACTAGAGGGATATCCTCAACCACCAACTTACAATCCTGAGACAAGGCCGAGTATAGCCCACAGAGGTCTCCACCACAGCACAAACCAAGGGGGGGCGCCAACCCAGACAGGAAGATCACGTCAGTAACTCAACCCACTCAAGTGACGCACCCCTCCCAGGGACGGCATGAAAGAGCACCAGCAAGCCAGTGACTCAGCCCCTGCAACAGGGTTAGAGGCAGAGAACCCCAGTGGAGAGGGGAACCGGCCTGGCAGAGACAGCAAGGGCTGTTCGTTGCTCCAGAGCCTTTCCGTTCACCTTCACACTCCTGGGCCAGACTACACTCAATCATATGACCTACTGAAGAGATAAGTCTTCAGTAAAGACTTAAAGGTTGAGACCGAGTCTGCGTCTCTCACATGGGTAGGCAGACTGTTCCATAAAAATGGAGATCTATAGGAGAAAGCCCTGCCTCCCGCTGTTTGCTTAGAAATTCTAGGGACAATTAGGAGGCCTGCGTCTTGTGACCGTAGCGTACGTATTGGTATGTACGGCAGGACCAACTCGGAAAGATAGGTAGGAGCAAGCCCATGTAACGCTTTATAGGTTAACAGTAAAACCTTGAAATCAGCCCTTGCCTTAACAGGAAGCCAGTGTAGGGAAGCTAGCACTGGAGTAATATGATCAAATTTCTTGGTTCTAGTCAGGAGCATCACAGCTGATGAAAGCCACCCCCTGCACACAGCACTCCAGGGACAAACCACCAGGGACTTTTTCCTACCCAGTGTTATACACCTTTTTAACCAGAGACATTCCCGGTATCACTTAAAACAGACAATATGGCCTGAGACAATATCTCAATAATAAACTGCACTTTGATATTTTATGTATTTTGGTAAAAATGTTGGTATGTGTTCAGCCCCCAGATGTTCTAGCACCACCCAATTACCTATCAACATAATGTGTCTCTCTCTTCAGGTCTTGCTGTAATTCAGTGAATCCTGAGTGAAACCAGACTGTGAATCCCTGATCACTGAAGCTGATCGCTCTCAGGATAGCTAACTAGCTAGACCGAGCCCTATAGGCCTACACACACTGATGTAGCTTCAACGCATTAGATACAACAGTGGTGATAGAAGGGGTATTTTCTATTGTTTTGTGTGGCTCTTAAGCGATGAAGAATCTGTTCATTACTTTACTTAAAATATTTCATAACCTGGTGTGGTCACTGTCAGAAAGAGGGTAAATGAGGTTATGCAGGGTTAATGCTAGCTCTTATCCAAGGCGTAATGTTGCACGTTCATCTAGTCTATGTGCACTAACTCGCTGGAGCAGAGCGAGTTAATGCATAGGCCTACTGTGTATTGTAGCGATTCTTGGTAAGTGCACTACAGCACTGAGGGAGTTAACTCTTGGGACCGTTTCATTATGAAATCTGGGTTTGTCAACTGTCAAAAGAGGGTGCGCCCTATAGTGGTTTACCACACATTGTTTCTAAAGTCAAATAAGGTTTAATGGTTGGTTACATTTTAGATGTCAAACACTATGGGTGGTATTAATAATAATAATATAATATGCCATATAGCAGACGCTTTTAGTTTATTTTCCCTAAACAATATAGGCTATATATTTTCAAAATATCGTTGTGGCTACGTCTGAAATCCCAAAGTTGTCTGTTCCTTTTTTTTCAGTCAATACAATACAACAATTATTTACATACATAGGCTATAAACAAAACAAAAAAAGTATATAAACAAAAAAATATGAATGGTTTGGATGGAGCACATTTATTTCATACTAAGTAAAGCGGTTATGATAAGATAAAGAATTAAGACAACATAGGACAACTCACCAGTCCTCTGGTATACTGGTCAGGCATCGGTGCGGACGCGGGATGTCCCGTTGAGATGAACAAGCTCGCGGTAACGGTCATCCATATCAGTCCATACACAGTGCCAAACATTTGCCCGTGAAAATCAACCCTGTATCACACATTTACCATTAGAAATCTGCCCAAACATTTCCAAACTCAGCACAGGCTGTCATCCTACAGAAACTTAAAACAACCATGCCTTTTCACTTCACTATTATGAAGTGATATTTTGTGAATCGTTGTACTATACCGTTTCTTTATCTCCTGCTGTGTTAGTTTCCTCGAAGAACTAGGCAGGGCAAAAAGAAATTGATCGATGTGGTAAATGGTTTTCTACCCTCACTTCCTCTTTATCATTGCGCACACACATAAAAAAAACTGCGAAAAACATCTACGTTTGTTCAGAGTATTTTATACCACATCCTGTAGAACGTCAGTTAAACATGCTTAAAAAAGTAGTTGCATGAGATAAAGTTACAATATGATCAGTAATCTTTGTTTTGGAGTCATCATCAATAAGAACTTGATACTGTGTGTATCTGTACTTCTGACAGAAATGCCAATGTTTTAGGATGTTTTCAAGATCTTGTATCTGTATCATCACAATCTGGCAACAAGCGTGCCTTTGTCCATTGTTTTGAATTATAAACTGGGTGGTTTGAGCCCTGAATGTTGATTGGCTGAAAGCCGTGGTATATCAGACTGTATACCACGGGTATGACAAAACATTTATTTTTACTGCTCTAATTATGTTGGTAAACAGTTTATAATAGCAATAAGGCACCTCGGGGATTTGTGGTATATGGCCACAAATCCCCGAGGTGCCTTATTACTCCGCTTTGCGTCGTGCCTAAGAACAGCCCTTAGCCGTGGTATATTGGCCATATACCCCCCGCAACAGGGTTTGGGGGGTGAGAGGAGATTGCATCAGAAGAAAAAGAAGCAATAAATCACATTAGCCTTTTCCGCATTTTGTGATGACAAATCATTTTGAAACTTTGCCACTTACACCATTGTGATTTTGTCAACTGTGCAATGGGAGAATATTGTATCACATAAATAATGCTGCATGGATGATAATGGCTAGAAATCAGCAATTAGCTAACTCCAGTTCAACCAGAGAAGATATTCACCGTAAGGAAAATACACTGTATTAGGGTCCTCTGTAGCTCAATTGGTAGAACATGGCACTTGTAACGCCTGGGTAGTGGGTTCAATCCCCGGGACCACCCATACGTAAAAATGTATGCACACATGACTGTAAGTCGCTTTGGATAAAAGCGTCTGCTAAATGGCATATTATATTATTATTATATTACATATTATAACATCTATCTAATCAAAGTCACAGGTTCTCTAGGCCCATTTAGGGAAACAGTCTGAGACAGATATACAGTGGCTTCACCCCCCTTGGCATTTTTCCTATTTTGTTGCCTTACAACCTGGAATTAAAATAGATTTTTTGGGGGGTTGTATCATTTGATTTACACAACATGCCTACCACTTTGAAGATGCAAAATAAATTTTTTTGTGAAACAAACAAGAAATAAGACAAAAAAACAGAAAACTTGAGCGTGCATAACTATTCACCCCCCCAAAGTCAATACTTTGTAGAGCCACCTTTAATTACAGCTGCAAGTCTCTTGGGGTATGTCTCTATAAGCTTGGCACATCTAGCCACTGGGATTTTTGCCCATTCTTCAAGGCAAAACTGCTCCAGCTCCTTCAAGTTTGATGGGTTCTGCTGGTGTACAGCAATCTTTAAGTCATACCACAGATTCTCGATTGGATTGAGGTCTGGGCTTTGACTAGGTCATTCCAAGACATTTAAATGTTTCCCCTTAAACCACTTGAGTGTTGCTTTAGCAGTATGCTTAGGGTCATTGTCCTGCTGTAAGGTGAACCTCTGTCCCAGTCTCAAATCTCTGGAAGACTGAAACAGGTTTCCCTTAAGGATTTCCCTGTGTTTAGCACCATCCATCATTCCTTCAATTCTGACCAGTTTCCCAGTCCCTGCCAATGAAAAACATCCCCACAGCATGATGCTGCCACCACCATACTTCACTGTGGGGATGGTGTTCTCGGGGTGATGAGAGATGTTGGGTTTGCGCCAGACATAGCGTTTTCCTTGATGGCCAAAAAGCTAAATTTTTGTCTCGTCTGACCAGAGTACCTTCTTCCATATGTTTGGGGAGCCTCCCACATGCCTTTTGGCGAGCACCAAACGTGTTTGCTTCTTTTTTTCTTCAAGCAATGGCTGTTTTCTGGCACACTCTTCCGTAAAGCCCAGCTCTGTGGAGTGTACGGCTTAAAGTGGTCCTATGGACAGATACTCCAATCTCTGCTGTGGAGCTTTGCAGCTCCTTTAGGGTTATCTTTGGTCTCTTTGTTGCCTCTCTGATTAATGCCCTCCTTGCCTGGTCCGTGAGTTTTGGTGGGCGGCCCTCTTTTGGCAGGTTTGTTGTGGTGCCATATTCTTTCCATGTTTTAATAATGGATTTTAATGGTGCTCCATGGGATGTTCAAAGTTTCTGATCTTTTTTTATAACCCAACCCTGATCTGTATTTCTCCACAACTTTGTCCCTGACCTGTTTGGAGAGCTCCTTGGTCTTCATGGTGTGGCTTGCTTGGTGGTGCCCCTTGCTTAGTGGTGTTGCAGACTCTGGGGCCTTTCAGAACAGGTGTATATATACTGAGATCATGTGACACTTAGATTGCACACAGGTGGACTTTATTTAACTAATTTTGTGACTTCTGAAGGTATTTGGTTGCACCAGATCTTATTTAGGGGCTTCATAGCAAAGTGGGTGAATACATATGCATATACCACTTTTCCGTTATTTATTTTTTAGAATTTTTTGAAACAAGTTATTTTTTTCATTTCATTTCACCAATTTTGACTATTTTGTGTATGTCCATTACATGAAATTCCAAAAAAAATTAATTTAAATTACAGGTTGTAATACAAAAAAATTGGAAAAACACCAAGGGGGATGAATACTTTTGCAAGGCACTGTAACAATCAAGCAAAGTTGATTAAATAATTCAGGTGTAGGTTTCCTTGTGTATAAAATGGATTTACAATGAAACACATAGATACGATTACACAAATGGCTTTTCAGATCTTAGTTACTTTCTGTATGGCTCTTGTCACGGTTTCGGCCGAGGCTGCCTCTCTTCCTTGCTCGGGCAGGCTTCGGCGTTCGTCGTCTCCGGAATACTAGCTGCCACCGTTGCATGTTTCTATGTTCGTTTGCTTTTGTCTGATTGTTGTTACACCTGTTATCGTTTAGTGTAATTAGTGTCCTATAAGTTCTCGTTGTGTTTGTCTAGTGTTGTGTGTTATTGTTTGACTGTCGTGCCGGTAGGCTGTTATTCTACTGTTTGCTCGGTTGAGCTATTTCTCCATATTATTTGGAGTGTTTTGTCGCACCTGTTAGTGTGCCCGTTATTTTCGCCTACGTGCGGAGTTTTCGCCTCAGGGCATTTATTCGTGATTGTTTTTGTGTGCATCTACTAAAGTCTGTTGGACTAACGTTCTGCGTCCTGCGCCTGATTCCACCACCACACCCACCTACATCTACCTTGACAGAATAACACACCACAATAATGGAATCAGCAGGAGCCGCAGCAGCACAGGCGACGCTGGAGGACCGGGTCCGCGAGCAGAATGACCAGATCCTGCGGATGGGGTCCGCACTGCAGGAGGTGATCACCACCATCCGAGGCTGGGAGACCCGAGGGACACCTCCACCACCATCCTCCCTGCCCGCACCATCGGCAAGTCAGCCCATTCCCGCTCCGGAACCCAGAGGAGTTCGACTCTCGCTCCCGAGGGCCTACGATGGGACCGCTGCCGGGTGTCAGGGATTCCTTCTCCAGGTGGAGCTTTACCTGGCCACCGTGCACCCGGCGCCCTCGGGACACGAGAGCGTGTCCGCCCTGATCTCCTGCCTTTCCGGTAAGGCGTTGGAATGGGCCAACGCAGAGTGGAGGAGAATCGACGCTACCACCATCACCTACGACGTGTTCTCCCGCCGCTTCAGGGCGGTGTTTGACCATCCCCCGGAGGGGAAAGCGGCGGGGGAGCGTCTGTTCTGCCTCCGGCAGGGGAAGAGGAGTGCCCAGGAGTTCGCCTTAGAATTCCGTACTCTAGCGGCGGATGCAGGGTGGAATGAGCGGGCCCTCATCGATCACTACCGATGTAGTCTACGTGAGGACGTCCGTAGGGAGCTGGCCTGTAGGGACACCAGCCTCTCGTTCGACCAGTTGGTCGACATGTCCATCAGGCTGGATACCCTGCTAGCTACCCGCGGACGTCCCGAGGGGTGTCCGTCCATTTCACCCTCCAGCGCCTCCGAGCCGTGCCCCATGGAGCTCGGGGGCGCTGGCGCTAGAGAGAGGAGGGGTCGGATGACGAGGGGGTCCATCTCCTGCACCAACTGTGGTCGGGGAGGACACACCGCGGCTAGGTGCTGGGGATGGCCTCCTAGGGGAGAAGACGACAGGTCCCGCACTGGGGAGTCCTTCCAGGTGAGTAGGCGCCCCACTCACCCAGAGCTCTCTGTTGCACACTTCTGTATGCCTGTGCGTTTTCCACAGGTAGCACCTCATTCCCAGCATAAAGCGCTGGTAGATTCAGGCGCGGCTGGGAATTTTGTTGATAAGAAATTTTGTTTAGCCTTAGGGATTCCCCTTCTCCCTGTTGACGTTCCCTTCCCTGTTCATGCCCTAGATAGCCGTCCGTTGGGTGCGGGCTTGATCAGGGAGGTCACGACGCCACTTAGGATGTGTACGCAGGGGGGTCATCAGGAGATGATCCAGCTATTTCTGATCGACTCGCCTGCGTATCCGGTGGTGCTGGGCATGCCCTGGTTGAGTACCCATAACCCATCTATTTCGTGGCAGGAGAGGGCTCTGATGGAGTGGTCTGCCCAGTGTGTGGGTCGATGTTTAGGCGTTTCCGTAGGGGCTACCTCGGTGGAGAGTCCAAACCAGGTGCCCGCATTGCACGTTCCCCCTGAGTATGGGGATTTGGCTATTGTGTTCAGTAAGTCGAGGGCGACGCAGTTGCCTCCCCATAGGCAGGGAGATTGTGCGATAGACCTCCAGGCAGGAGTTGCGCTCCCACGGAGCCATGTGTATCCTCTGTCTCAGGAGGAGAAGAGAGCTATGGAGACTTACATAGACGAATCTCTGAGACAAGGATACATACGGCCCTCCACTTCCCCTGCGTCCTCGAGTTTCTTTTTTGTGAAGAAAAAGGATGGGGGGTTACGCCCGTGCAATGACTACCGTGGTCTCAATCAGATCACGGTGAAGTACAGTTATCAACTCCCGCTGATTGCGACCATGACGGAGTCATTGCACGGGGCGCGTTTCTTCACTAAATTAGATCTCAGGAGCGCGTACAACTTGGTGCGCATTAGGGGGGGCGATGAATGGAAGACAGCCTTTAGTACCACCTCGGGCCATTACGAGTATCTTGTCATGCCATACGGGTTGATGAACACTCCTTCAGTTTTCCAATCATTCGTGGATGAGATCTTCAGGGACATGCAGGGGCAGGGGGTGGTCGTGTACATATATGTCATTCTCGTGTACTCGCCTACCCGAGTCGAGCATGTGGCCCTGGTGCGCCGAGTGTTGCGGAGGCTGTTGGAGCACGACCTGTATGTCAAGGCAGAGAAGTGTATGTTCTTCCAGGAGTCGGTCTCCTTTTTGGGTTATCAGTTGTCTGCGTCAGTTGTCTGCGTCTGGAGTGGGAGGGGTACGGCCCGGAGGAACGGTGCTGGGTGCCGAGGAGAGACATTTTGGACCCGTCTCTCCTGACGGAATTCCATCGTGGGCACCCGACGAACCCTGCTCCGCGTCCTCCTGGTCGTCCCCGAGGCCGGAGTCGGCGCACGTCTGGAGCCGCGCGTCAAGGGCGGGGTACTGTCACGGTTTCGGCCGAGGCTGCCTCTCTTCCTTGCTCGGGCAGGCTTCGGCGTTCGTCGTCTCCGGAATACTAGCTGCCACCGTTGCATGTTTCTATGTTCGTTTGCTTTTGTCTGATTGTTGTTACACCTGTTATCGTTTAGTGTAATTAGTGTCCTATAAGTTCTCATTGTGTTTGTCTAGTGTTGTGTGTTATTGTTTGACTGTCGTGCCGGTAGGCTGTTATTCTACTGTTTGCTCGGTTGAGCTATTTCTCCATATTGTTTGGAGTGTTTTGTCGCACCTGTTAGTGCGCCCGTTATTTTTGCCTACGTGCGGAGTTTTCGCCTCAGGGCATTTATTCGTGATTGTTTTTGTGTGCATCTACTAAAGTCTGTTGGACTAACGTTCTGCGTCCTGCGCCTGATTCCACCACCACACCCACCTACATCTACCTTGACAGAATAACACACCACAAGAATGGAATCAGCAGGAGCCGCAGCAGCACAGGCGACGCTGGAGGACCGGGTCCGCGAGCAGAATGACCAGATCCTGCGGATGGGGTCCGCACTGCAGGAGGTGATCACCACCATCCGAGGCTGGGAGACCCGAGGGACACCTCCACCACCATCCTCCCTGCCCGCACCATCGGCAAGTCAGCCCATTCCCGCTCCGGAACCCAGAGGAGTTCGACTCTCGCTCCCGAGGGCCTACGATGGGACCGCTGCCGGGTGTCAGGGATTCCTTCTCCAGGTGGAGCTTTACCTGGCCACCGTGCACCCGGCGCCCTCGGGACACGAGAGCGTGTCCGCCCTGATCTCCTGCCTTTCCGGTAAGGCGTTGGAATGGGCCAACGCAGAGTGGAGGAGAATCGACGCTACCACCATCACCTACGACGTGTTCTCCCGCCGCTTCAGGGCGGTGTTTGACCATCCCCCGGAGGGGAAAGCGGCGGGGGAGCGTCTGTTCTGCCTCCGGCAGGGGAAGAGGAGTGCCCAGGAGTTCGCCTTAGAATTCCGTACTCTAGCGGCGGATGCAGGGTGGAATGAGCGGGCCCTCATCGATCACTACCGATGTAGTCTACGTGAGGACGTCCGTAGGGAGCTGGCCTGTAGGGACACCAGCCTCTCGTTCGACCAGTTGGTCGACATGTCCATCAGGCTGGATACCCTGCTAGCTACCTGCGGACGTCCCGAGGGGGGTCCGTCCATTTCACCCTCCATATTGTTTGGAGTGTTTTGTCGCACCTGTTAGTGCGCCCGTTATTTTCGCCTACGTGCAGAGTTTTCGCCTCAGGGCATTTATTCGTGATTGTTTTTGTGTGCATCTACTAAAGTCTGTTGGACTAACGTTCTGCGTCCTGCGCCTGATTCCACCACCACACCCACCTACATCTACCTTGACAGCTCTATCGCTCCCTGTAGTAGGCCTACCCAGTGCTTTCACAGAGACAACTGACCGAGTTCACAAAACCAATCAAAAACATTTACAAAAAACGTCACTGCAGAAAGAATAGAAAGGCAGTTTGTCACGGCATTACAAATAAACAGTACATATTAATTGAAATATAAATGCACAATATTTTTAAAAATCACCTTAAGGGCGTGACGTTCAATAAACCGCTTGGACCTCAAAGCCAGTAAAGCCCCTCCAAACATTGCAATGGCATAACTTTATATACCCTGTGATAATAATTATCATCTTGAATATTTGTAAACTCAAATAAACATTGATATCAATAAACGAACATACTTTCAACATATTTGACCCGTTTTTTATTATTATTATTATTATTTATTTAATTTTTTTGTGAGGGGTTCAGATCACAGACAGGCAATAATATTCCAAATGTACATAGATCCTCCCGCCCCCGCTCCCGCCGACCAGAGAAAACCCTCCCCATACCACCCCTTCCCTGTGGGCCTGAAAGCAAAGAAAGTAAAAAGATGAATATATATACAGTACCAGTCAGAAGTATTTTTTACTATTTTCTATCATGTAGATACCTGTCACGACTTCCTCGGAAGCTGCCTCCTCTCCTTGTTTAGGCAGGCTTTGGCGTTCGTCTTCACCGGCCTTATAGCCACTGCCGCTCCTCATCTCATCATTCCATTTGTTTTGTCTTGTTTTTACACACACCTGGTTCATATCCCCTCATCAGTACCTTTATAAGTATTCCCTCTGCCCCTCATGTCTTTGTGTGTGATTGTTTATTGTTGAGGTGACGATAGCTCGTGGAGGTTTATATATTTGTATCGCCGGGATATTCACCCGTGTCCTTTGTTTTCTCCAGTGCGCCGTTATACCGCACTGCAGTGTTTTACGCATTGCTGCGTTCCGCTGTGTTTGCCGGATAAACCATTTATTCTGTGATTTACCCTCCTGAGCCTGACTCCGTCCAAATCAACCGCTGCAGAATCACACACCCAACAGCATGGAGTCAGCAGGAGCGGAGAATATGCCTGGGGTCGTTGAGCGGGTCCGGGAGCATTCCAACATGTTAGCCAACTTGGGCGAAGCAATGGATTGGGTTCTCCAGGTCGTCCAGTGCCTGGAGATGAGAGGAACTGACCCTTCGGAACCAGCTGAGCGACTGGATCCTGCCACCCACACCCCAGCACCCAGAGGTATTCACCTATCTCGACCGAGGGAATACGACGGGACAGCGGCCCGCTGCCAGGGTTTACTCCTGCAGATGGACCTCTATTTTTCCACCATCAGCCCGGCTCCATCGGAGCGGGAGAAGGTGTCCGCTGTCGTCTCCTGCCTCTCGGTGAATGCCCTGGAGTGGGCCAACGCGGTCTGGAGTGAAAGAGGAGACGTGTTGGACAACTACGGGGAGTTCGCTCACCTCTTCCGGGCAGTCTTCGATCCCCCCCCCCCCCCGAAGGGAGAGAGGCGGGTGAGCGGCTGGTCCATCTGAGGCAGGGGATGAGGACCACGCAGGACTTTGCCCTGGAGTTTAGAACTCTAACGGCTGGGTCCGGGTGGAACAAGCGGGCCCTCATCGATCACTTCCGGTGCAGCCTGCGAGAGGATGTCCGAAGGGAGCAAGCCTGCCGGGATACCACGTTGACCTTCCACCAACTGGTGGACATGGCCATCTGGTTGGACAACCTGCTGGCTTCGAGAGGACGTCCTGGAAGGGGCCTGCCTGTTTCACCCACCTTCAACCCGGATCACGTGCCGATGGAGCTGGGTGGTGCAGCGATCCGGGAGAATGGAAGACGACATATCCAGTGTCACTCTTGTGGCAAGAGAGGACATTCTGCTGCACACTGTCGTCAGCGTTCTTCTGGGTTTGGAGGCAGCCGGCAGGGCCTCTCACATCACCCCAGGTAGCGCAAACCCACACTCGTTCAGAGCCCTCCGCTGCGCACTTCACCATCCACGTCCACTTCCCTGATTACACGATAGTTCCCCAGTGTAAGGCGCTGGTCGATTCAGGCGCAGCTGGGAACTTTATGGACAGGTCTTTAGCTAATAGTCTATGTACTACATTGGTTCCCCTATCCATTCCATTGCCCATCAAAGCACTTGACAGTCGAACCATTAGGGTGAGGTTTTGTTAGGGAGGTTACAGCACCAGTCACAATGATTACACAGGAGACCCACAGGGAGTAAATCACCTTTTTTATTACTGAGTCCCCTGATTTCCCTGTTGTGTTGGGTCTTCCCTGGCTAGCACTACACGACCCCACCTTTTCATGGCCGCAGAGTGTTCTCGCGGGGTGGTCGCGAGAGTGTCAGGGTTGGTGTCTAGCTGTTTCCGTTGGTGCAACCACGGTGGAAAGTCCAGACACTACGTCCACTGTTCGCATTCCCCCCGAATACCACAACTTGGCGCACGCATTTTCCAAAACGAATCAATGCATGGGGCGCGCTTCTTCACAAAATTAGATCTCAGAAGTGCTTACAACTTGGTGCGTGTCCGGGAAGGGGATGAGTGGAAGACAGCATTTAGCACAACCACAGGGAATTATGAATACCTGGTGATAATGTACGGGTTGATGAATGCTCCATTAGTCTTCCAGTCCTTTGTGAACGAGGTGTTTCAGGACATGCTTGGTCGCGGTGTGGTGGTCCACATCGATGACATTCTGGTGTATTCCGCTATTCACGCCGATTACGTGTCCCTGATTCGCAGAGTGCTGGGCCGACTGTTGGAGCTATATGACCTATATGACCTATATGCCAAGGCAGAAAAGTGTCTGTTCTTCCAACAGTCCGTCTCCTTCCTCGGATACCACATCACCACCTCAGGTGTGGAGATGGAGGGAGACCGCATTTCAGCCGTGCGTAATTGGCTGACTCCAGCCACGGTAAAGGAGGTGCAGCGTTTCATTGGCTTTGCCAATTACTATTGGAGGTTTATCCAGGGCTTTGGTGTCATGGACGTTGAAGGACGGGTCAGACCAAGGCACAGCGTGAAATGCATACATGTTTATTTATCAACATAAATACACAAACAAAACAACAAAACAACGTAACGTGAAGTCCTCAGGCTAAACACAATACAAGCCTATACACGGAACAAGATCCCACAACTAATGATTGCAAACAGGCTACTTAAGTATGATCCCCAATCAGAGACAACGAGCGACAGCTGCCTCTGATTGGGAATCACACCCGGCCAAACATAGAAACACAATACCTAGAATGGTAACATAGAAATAATAACATAGATCTGTCATGATTTAACTGGATTAGAACCCAAATGCAGACAAGTACACCAAGCCAGAGAAGGTTTAACAGGTTTATTTACAATGTTCAAAAAGTCCAGGTTTCCAATAATAGGGGAAGAGCAAGTCCAGGTTACAGGGAGGGTAACAGATCCAGGTCAGGGCAGGTGTGGTACCGTAATGTCCTAGTGTCCGTGGTGAGTCCAAAAGGGAGGTCCGGTAGTGGGGAGCAGGATGGTGGTGGCAGGAGTGAAGCGGAGGCAGAAGTCAGGTTCCCATAATATGGTCGTCTTGACTATGATCTGACGATGAGTGGAAAGTTTGACCGGGTCTTAAAGGCTGAGGTGATTATGGTGAATGAGCTGCAGCTGGAACCCTGACTCCCGCACACCAGACTTCACTCCTGCAATCAAGGACAGACAGAGGGGAGGGGGAGAGCAGAGAGAGAGCTACCTAGCAGCAGTAGGCCTAACAAGATCTCCACACCCTGACTCAACATACAAGAGTTCCATAAGTCAGGGCGTGACAGTACCCCCCCCCCAAAGGTGCGGACTCCGACCGCACAAACCTGACATAACAGGGCAGGGTCCGGGTGGGCATTCCGCCTCGGAGGCGGATCCGGCTCCGGGCGTGATGAGCTCATTCTCTCAGCCTCCTCGTTGCGCCCCTGGTCTGGTCTGGACCTCTGCGCACTGCTTCCCCTCTCCTTCCTCCCACGATGCACCATGCCCTGTCTGGACACTGGTGTGGGAGACCCCGAACCTGGAGAGGGGCTGACGTCTGGGCCTGGATCGGCAATCCTCCCGCGATGCACCAAGCCCTGTCTGGGCCCTGGTGTGGGAGACCCCGAACCTGGAGAGGGGCTGACGTCTGGGTCTGGACTGGAGCCGCTGACCGGAGCTGGACTGGGCACCGGTGGAGCGGACTGCTCTGGCTCCGGAGTGGAGTTGCTGACCGGAGCTGGACTGTGCACCGGTGGAGTGGACTGCTCTGGCTCCGGAGTGGAACTGCTGACCGGAGCTGGACTGGGCACCGGTGGAGCGGACTGCTCTGGCTCCGGAGTGGAGCAACCGACCGGAGCTGGATTAGGCACCGGTGGAACGGGCACGGGCCGTGACGGACTGGACACATGCACCACTGGTCTGGTGCGAGGATTAGGTTCGGGCCGGACCGGACTAGGAACACGCACCACTGGCTTGGTGCGAGGAGCAGGAACAGGCCGGGCCGGACTGGCGACACGCACCACTGGCTTGGTGCGAGGAACAGGAACAGGCCGGGCCGGACTGGGGACACACACCACTGGCTTGGTGCGGGGAGCAGGTACGGGGCCACTGGCTTGGTGCGAGGAACAGGAACGGGCCGGGCCGGACTGGGAACACGCACCACTGGTCTGGTGCGAGCGCAGACACGGGCCGGACTGGGGACACACACCACTGGTTTGGTGCGAGGAGCAGGGACGGGCCATACTGGACTGGGCACACGCACCACTAGCTTGGTGCGAGAAGCAGGAACAGGCCGGGCCAGACTAGGGACACGCACCACTGGCTTGGTGCGGGGAGCAGGTACGGGGCGTACCGGGCTGGCGACATGCACCACTGGTCTGGTGCGGGGAGCAGGCACGGATCTTACCGGACTGGGAACCGGCGCTGGAGGTCTACGACTATACCAGTCCTTTACTCTCCGCGCCCAAGCCTCCTCCAGTGAGGACTCCTCCGGGAGCCCCCACGAGTTAGGGAACAGAAACTCATCGTCGTCGTCATCCTCCGACTCCTCGGTATAAAACTGTTCCCACTCTTGTTCCCATGGTCGTAGGGACTCAACCTGGAAACCCACGGGTGCAGTGGTCGGGGCTCTTCTCTCTCGCTGCCCGACCACCCCTTTAGCCCCCCCAAATTTTTTTATTGGGGCTGCATCTCGGGCTTCCTCCTCGGCCGGCGCCTTCTGTGTTGCCGTGGCTCCTCTCCTGCCTGGGCTTCCTCCTTCGCCCAGGGTCCTTTCCCCGAAAATATCTCCTCCCAAGACCACATCTTCCCCACCTGTGTCCAGGGTGTTTGCTCTTGGGCATGCTGCTTGGTCCGTGTTTGATGGGATCTTCTGTCACGGTCGTTGAAGGACGGGTCAGACCAAGGCGCAGCGTGAAATGCATACATGTTTATTTATCAACTTAAAAACACACGACCAAAAACAACAAAACAACGTAACGTGAAGTCCTCAGGCTAAACACAATACAAGCCTATACACGGAACCCACAACTAATGATTGCAAACAGGCTACTTAAGTATGATCCCCAATCAGAGACAACAAGCGACAGCTGCCTCTGATTGGGAATCACACCCGGCCAAACATAGAAACACAATACCTAGAATGTAAACATTGAAATAATAACATAGATCTCCACACCCTGACTCAACATACAAGAGTTCCATAAGTCAGGGCGTGACATTTGACAAGGTCGCAGCTCCCATCACCTCTCTGTTGAAGGGTGGGCCGTCCCGGCTCCGCTGGTCTGCTGAGGCTGACAGGGCTTTCAGTAACCTGAGGGCTCTGTTCATCTCAGCCACGGTACTGGCCCATCCCGATCCATCATTGCTGTTCATAGTGAAGGTGGAAGCGTCTGAGGTAGGGGTAGGCGCTGTCCTATCCCAACGCTCGGGCACGCCACCCAAGCTCTGCCCCTGTGCCTTCTTCTCGAAGAAGCTCAGCCCGGCGGAGCAGAACTATGATGTTGGTGATCGGGAGCTGTTGGCTGTTGTCAGAGCCCTGACCGCGTGGAGGCACTGGCTCGAGGGGGCGAAACACCCTTTCCTCGTCTGGACTGACCACCGTAACCTGGAGTACATCCGGGCAGCGAGGAGGCTGAACCCTCGCCAGGCCAGGTGTGCATTGTTCTTCACCCGGTTTGATTTCATGCTGTCCTACATACCAGGCACAAAGAACGTGAAAGCAGACGCACTGTCACGGCTGTACGACACAGAGGAGAGGCCCATAGATAACACCCCCATACCCCCGGCCTCCTGCATTGTGGCTCCGGTAGTGTGGACGCGGACATAGAGCGGGCGTTACCCACAGATCCATCTCCACCTCAGTGCCTAGCTGGGCTGCGGTACGTGCCGTCTATTGTTTGCGATCGTCTTATCTATTGGGCACACACGCCCCCCTCCTCTGTCACCCAGGCATCGGCAGTACAGTGCGCTGTCTGACTGGGAAGTACTGGTGGCCTACCTTGGCTAAGGACGTGAGGGTGTATGTCTCCTCCTGCTCGGTGTGCGCCCAGAGTAAGGAACCTAGGCACCTTCCAGCGTGTAAGCTACATCCCTTACCAGTTCCACAACAGCCATGGTCCCACTTATCAATTGACTTCTTAACTGATCTTCCCCTCTCTCAGGGTAACACCACCATCCTGGTCGTTGTGGACCGCTTTTCTAAAGCCTGCCGCCTCCTTCCTCTGCCCGGTCTCCCCACGTGGTCGGTGTTCTTGCCATGGGCCGAATATGCCCAGAACTCTCTCCGCCACTCCTCCACTAACTATCTCCATTTCAATGTCTTTTAGGGTATCAGACAGTCCTGGCACCGTGGCATCAGAGCCAGACCGAAGCTCCTGCGGTGGACGACTGGTTTCGGCGTGCGGAGGAGATGTGGAACGCTGCCCACGTCCACCTCCAGCGCACCGTGCGTCGCCAGAAGGCCAACGCTGACCATCACCGCGGTGAGTCCCCAGTCTTTGTACCGGGTGATCGGGTCTGGCTTTCGACCCGGAACCTGCCCCTCTACCTGCCCTGCCGGAAGCTGAACCCACGGTTTGTGGGGCCGTTCAAAGTCCTCAGGAGAGTAAACAAGGTTACGTATAGGTTACTACTCTGTCCTGATTACCGTATTAACCCCTCGTTTCACGTGTCTCTCCTCAGGCCGGTGGTGGCTGGTCCGCTCCAGGAGTCTGAGATGAGGGCTGTCCTCGATCCCTCCCTGTTGCGGGATTTCCACCGTTGCGATCCGGCTAGCCCTGCCCGCGTCCTCCTGGCCGTGGCCGAGGGAATAAAAGCTGAAATAAATCATTCTCTCTGCTGTTATTCAGACATTTCACATTCTTAAAATAAAGTGGTGATCGTAACTGACCTATGACAGGGAATTTATACTAGGATTAAATGTCAGGAATTGTGAAATATTGAGTTTAAATGTATTTTGGCTAAGGTGTATGTAAACTTCCGACTTCAACTGTATATGTGTGTGTATATATATATATATATATATATATATATATATATATATATATATATATATATATATATATATTTGTGTGTGTGTGTGTGTGTGTATATATATATATATATATATATATATATATATATATATATATATATATATATATATATATACATTTAACATTTTAGTCATTTAGCAGACACTCTTATCCAGAGCGACTTACAGTAAGTGAGTGCATACATTTTCATTTTCATACTGGCCCCCCGTGGGAAACGAACCCACAACCCTGGCGTTGCAAGTGCCATGCTCCTCCAACTGAGCTACAGTGGACTATATATACTGTATATATACAGTGCTTTCGGAAAGTATTCAGACCCCTTGACTTTTTCCACATTTTGTCACGTTACAGCCTTATTCTAAAATTGATTAAATTGTTTTTTTCCCTCATCAATCTACACACAATACCCCATAATGACAAAGCAAAAAAACATGACGCTACAAGCTTGGCACACCTGTTTTTGGTGAGTTTCTCCCATTCTTCTCTGCTTATCCTCTCAAGCTCTGTCAGGTTAGATGGAGAGTGTTGCTGCACAGCTATTTTCAGGTCTCTCCAGAGATGTTCAATCGGGTTCAAATCCAGGCTCTGGCTGTGCCACTCAAGGACATTCAGAGACTTGTCACTCCTTCATTGTCTTGACTGTGTGCTTATGGTCATTGTCCTGTTGAAAGGTGATCCTTCGCCCTAGTCTGAGGTGTTGAGCGCTCTGGAGTAGGTTTTCATCAAGGATCTCTCTGTACTTTACTCCGTTCATCTTTGCCCCGATCCTGACTAGTCTCCCAGGCCCTGCCGCTGAAAAACATCCCCACAGCATGATGCTGCCACAACCATGCTTCACCGTAGGGATGGTGCCAGGTTTCCTCCTGACGTGACTCTTGGCATTTAGGCCAAAGAGTTCAATCTTGGTTACCACATAGGTGCCTTTTGGCAAACTCCAAGAGGGCTGTCATGTGCCTTTTACTGAGGAGTGGCTTCCGTCTGGCCACTCTACCATAAACACCTTATTGGTGGAGTGCTGCAGAGATGGTTGTCCTTCTGGAAGGTTCTCCCATCTCCACAGAGGAACTCTAGAGCTCTGTCAGAGTGTCCATCAGGTTCTTGGTCACCTCCCTGACCAAGGCCCTTCTCCCCCGATTGCTCAGTTTGGCCAGGCGGCCAGCTCTAAGAAGAGTCTTGGTGGTTCCAAACTTCTTCCATTTAGGAATGATGGAGGCCACTGTGTTCTTGGGGACCTTCAATGCTGCAGAATTTGTTTGGTTTTGGTACCCTTCCCCAGATCTGTGACTTGACAGAATCCTGTCTCGGAGCTCTACGGACAATTCCTTTTAACCTCATGGCTTAGTTTTTGCTCTGACATGCACTGTCAACTGTGGGACCTTATATAGACAGGTGTGTACCTTTCCAAATCATGTCCAATCAATTGAATTTACCACAGGTGGACTCCAATCAAGTTGTATTTTTATTTGTATTTATTATGGATCCCCATTAGCTGCAGCCAAGAGGTCCAGCAAAAATGTAGGCAGTTTATACAATTGTAAAAACATTACAATACATTCACAGATTTCACATCACACTGTGTGCCCCCAGGCTCCTACTCCACCACTACCACATATCTACAGTACAAAATTAATGTGTACGTGTGTGTATAGCGCATATGTTAGCGTGTGTGTGTATGTATGTGTCTGTGCCTATGTTTGTGTTGCTTCACAGTCCCCGCTGTTCCATAAGGTGTATTTGTATCTGTTTTTTAAATCACATTTTACTGCTTGCATCAGTTACTTGATGTGGAGTAGAGTTCCATGCAGTCATGGCTCTCTGTAGTACTGTGCGCCTCCCATAGTCTGTTCTGGATTTGGGGACTGTGAAGAGACCTCTTGTGGCATGTCTTTTGGGGTATGCATGGGTGTCCGAGCTGTTCGCCAGTAGTTCAAAAAGACACCTCATTGCATTAAACATGTCAATACCTCTAATAAATACAAGTAGTGATGAAGTCAATCTCTCCTCCACTTTGAGCCGGAGAGATTGCCATGCATGTTGTGGTCCTCTGTAGCTCAGCTGGTAGAGCACGGCGCTTGTAACGCCAGGGTAGTGGGTTCGATCCCCGGGACCACCCATACACAAAAATGTATGCACGCATGACTGTAAGTCGCTTTGGATAAAAGCGTCTGCTAAATGGCATATTATTATTATGTTATTAATATTAGTTCTCTGTGTACATCCAAGTGCCAGCCATGCTGCCCTGTTCAGATCCAATCCAGTGTTACTCCAAGCAGTTTAGTCACCTCAACTTGCTCAATTTCCACATTATTTATTACAAGATTTAGTTTTTTAGTTTTATTTTATTTCACCTTTATTTAACCAGGTAAGCCAGTTGAGAACAAGTTCTCATTTACAACTGCGACCTGGCCAAGATAAAGCAAAGCAGTGCGATAAAACCAACAACACAGAGTTACATATGGGGTAAAACAAAACATAAAGTCAAAAATACAACAGAAAATATATATACAGTGTGTGCACATGTAGCAAGTTATGGATGTAAGGCAATAAATAGGCCAAGTTATGGAGGTAAGGCAATAAATAAATAGGCCAAAATAATTACAATTAGTATTAACACTGGAATGATAGATGTGCAAGAGATGATGTACAAATAGAGATACTGGGGTGCAAATGAGCAAAATAAATAACAATATGGGGATGAGGTAGTTGGGTGGGCTAATTTCAGATGGGCTGTGTACAGGTGCAGTGATCGGTAAGGTGCTCTGACAACTGATGCTTAAAGTTAGTGAGGGAGATAAGTGTCTCCAGCTTCAGAGGTTTTTGCAGTTCTTTCCAGTCATTGGCAGCAGAGAACTGGAAGGAATGGTGGCCAAAGGAGGTGTTGGCTTTGGGGATGACCAGTGAGCTATACCTGCTGGAGCGCATACTACGGGTGGGTGTTGCTATGGTGACCAATGAGCTAAGATAAGGCGGGGATTTGCCTAGCAGTGATTTATAGATGGCCTGGAGCCAGTGGGTTTGGCGACGAATATGTAGTGAGGACCAGCCAACAAGAGCGTACAGGTCACAGTGGTGGGTAGTATATGGGGCTTTGGTAACAAAACGGATGGCACTGTGATAGTGATAGAGGAATTTGTATGTGTAGATTAATGACTAAAAGATTTCCACCCCAATACTGTATGACTGTGTGAACTGTGTTAGAGTTATAAGACAATAAACCCGCTAACAGAGAAGGGGGATAGAAACTGCTGAGACAGACATTCCAGGAGAAAGGAGACTTAGAAACTGTCTTATTTAAACATTCTATACTGTGGAAATGTACATGCCGCCTAAAGGTGGGCGGAGCAAAGTTCCTTTGTGTGAAGGCATATAAAAAGGCTATGTATGTTTTTAGCGGGAGAGCGCTCTCATTGAATAAAGATGGCTGATCCCTTGCAGACTGGACAATTTGTTTAATTCATTATTAACTAGAGTCTTACACCCTTGAGTATTAGAGAAATAATTCTCGTGACAATTGGTCCTTCGTGCCGGAACTCAAATATACGTTTTTGTCGTTCTGGGGGACACCGAAAACCGTGCATGGGTGGATAATATATCCGTAAATAGACTAAGTCCTGGCCTCTGAGACAGGGGGGTTCTTTACAGGCCGGTGGTAAACTGATTAAATGACAGAAACGTTGACGAGATCTAACCAAAATGTATATCCCAGCTGCAAGAATAAGGTCAGTAATTTTTATTCATGGATTTTGGGGGGAATTTATATCTTGACACTGCAGTAGGAAAAAATGTATAATTTAAATCTGCTGTAGTGAGGGTAGTAATCCGTCGATAATCCAAAAAGATCGACATCCCGGTAGCCCGTTTTTAGACGTTTATAAAAAGAGAGGAAGGAAGTGGGTCCGCAATTGACTTAAGGTAATAGGCCAATACCAATATAAACTAGTTAATATTGAGATTGTACAAGATACAGTCTTTACAATATAACCAGGAAGGGAGATAATTATCATCGTGTGAGATAGATACATTAAACAAGTCAAGAGTCATAAACAACTGGAGATTTGCTGTAACTCTATCCGTTTCATGAAAATTGAGCCTTACAATCTCCGGGTTACCGATAGTGTTAACTAATAATCATATAAGGTTGTATACGTGTGAGATCTAATGATCCATCGAAAGTCGCGATAATTAATTGTTTCAAGGAAGGGACTAAAATAGGTTGCGTGAGAAAGAATGGTTGTCCCATCCGTTTCATGAAACCGGGGTCATAAAACACTCTGGGTTACGGGTTGAATAATTTAAATGGTTAATTATAAAAGCTGATCATAACATTTGCTAAAAAGTCGCACCTAATAATAAGTCCAAAGGAAAATAATTATTGAGTGAATTATTACTAGTCTATAGGATTCTGGGAGGATTCTATGACCTGAGGGGGAAGGGTCTAGGTAGTTAACATTGGTCCGATAGGAACTAGATTAACTTGTGGCAATAAAGAATCATTAGAAATACGAATGGGTTAGTTGATAGAGATATATTAAAAAATTATGAAATTGATTATTAAAGAGTGGATAAAAGTGGAATAATTGTAATAACTATCCATCACTTCGGAGCAATATAGTAAAGGGGGGTATAAAATACTCAGTAGAGAATAGCAGAGGGCAGAAAGGTTATATCTAGTCAGAAAACTTAGAGACCGAGCAAGAAAAGAACGGAAGGGAGCGGAGTATTTGATGGCCACATTGGGAGAGATAGCCGAGAAGAGAGAGCGAGGCTACCAAGCGAGGAGGCAGAATAGGAAAGGTGACGAGAGGAAGTGATTTAGGTGGATTAAGAATTGGTTAAAAACACTACTAAGAGATTATTTGATGTGAGTACCTATACATTTCTAACATTATATACTGTATGTATTAACTTGCTCACCCAAACGTAAACGTACGTCATGGTTGGGAAAGAACTTAATAAGGGTTTTCTAAGTTTGTACCGTTGTTGGATCATGTGATAAGGTTTAATGAATAATCGGACCACAAGTAATGTGGTTATAGACGTAATGTATAATATAGTACAAAGCCAATATAGGGTTCCATTGAACTATTATGATTTCTTTGTCATTTCAATGGCATAGAGTGAAATCTGTATTTATGAGTGTAATTCAACTGCTTGTATTGGTTGCTTGACCAGATACTACTGAGTATTTGGTTTGGTGATGTTGAATGGAAGATTTGTAGCGTGTTTTGGTTTAAATAGATAGTTTTTGTGTTGTCGAATGAGGTGAGAGTTAAAAACCTACTGAGAATAGAGAAGTATTATGGACATACTATCGTAATAAATAAACTGAACCAAACATGACGTTACTACAGCAATTTAGGATGATTGATGTTGTTACGTTAGTTTTTGAACCCTACGATAGAGGTAAAGGCAGAACGCAGTTTGAGAATGTATTTTATTTTGGCTACTAGGGGGAAAAAATGGAAGAGGTTCCATGTTTTTGTCTGCGGATGTTAATCATTGGGGCTCGCTGAAACGTGAGAATGCTGTAAGGGACATAATGGGTTAAATTAGGAGTACAGGAATCAGTGGTTGCTATGGAGAAGGAAGTCATAGGGGGTTGAATGTTATCGTGTGAAATGGCTAGCTGGTTAGAGGTGAAAGCTAGTGGGGTTTCATTTGGTGACGTAACTTGCTCTGTGAACTGGAAGTAGTTGCTTTGCAAGGATCGCAGATTTTGTGGAGCGACGGGTAATGGTGTTTCGATGGTAAATGTTGTTGATATGTGTAGAGGGTCCCTGGTTCGAGCGCAGGTAGGGACAGCAAGCAAATATTTTGCATTGATGCTATTGACCTAGATTACTAGATGAATTGATAACATTACATGAAAGGAATTGTCTTACCAGCACATAGCGAATAGTATAACATAGTAATTAAAGTTGCATATCGGTGAATAGATGTTTTGTTAGTTTTGACTATAACTTTACAATAATTTGTCATCCGTTAAAGTACTGTTATATGGAAAGTTAGCGATAGAGAATAATAGATATTGTAGAGGGTTTACAAAGTAAGTAAGTTAATGGGGTTATGCAGACAGTTCATTAATTCTAAAAACGATAATCTGTTTATGGTACGTTGAACAATGGGATATAGTTGTTACTATTAGGATGATGGATTAAAAAATTTTTTTTTGTAAGTATGAAGTTTTAAATTAAAAAAAAATCAAGCCAACATTAATAGAAAGGGGTTATAGGTTTATATTAGGAGGTGTAGTGAACTTAATGAAACGTGGTGTTATATAGTGTCTTCCAGGATTGATGGAAGTCTCCTATAGCATTATGTTAAGGGGAGAGTAGGAGACAACGTTTCAAACAATTTTTAAATGGATGCCTGGGATAAAATACCATGGCTTCCTTACACGGAGTAATTGATTATAGTGGCGAATGAATAAAATGTGACATATCAGGGGAAACAGATATTTCCTATGTTGATTGATTTAGTAACGATACTAGGATAATTTGATATGGGATCAAAAGGAGCAGATTTAGGGGTTGAATAATCATCGTGAGAATTACAGAGGATGAAGTCTGAAGGGTAATCAAATTAAAAGAATCATTGTAAACTCAGAGAAATTTGAGTGGTTTTCATCTTTTGAGAGATTTTCTATAATCTTTTTATGGAGTAGATATGAGGAATTAGATTGATACAAATGATTATTGATGAGATAGGACGGTGGATATCTGTATCATGTTTTGTGTGTACTTACTATCTTTGGATTACTGATTGTAATTGAATGTTAACAAAATGTATAATTTCTCTTCCAGGAGAGAGGGATTTGCTTATCTCATTGGGATGTTGCCCAGGGCTAGGGGGAGCAGTTTAGTGGAGTTAGGCAGTTTTAGGTCGTAAAAGGGAGCTACCACATTAAGTAAGGCCTGGCTATTTTTGTTTGTTGTTTTCAATTGGGTTTTTGAAATAAAACACAACACACCTAGTATGAGGTTTATAAAGGTTTGTTATTTTGATTTTAGGTTTTTTTTATCAGGTCAAAGGTGATAAGTCTTAAATGAGCACACACAGTGAATTTTATGAAGTTTTTCTGTTTTGACTGAGTTTTGGGTATACATGATTTCTTATGAGAATAAATGTCATGAGGACTTAATGTACACTTGGGATAAGTAACATTTATGAAATGTTTTGAATGATGGAAATGTGTAGTATACTATGGGATGGACCATTTCGTTGAATGATTTCAATGACCTCTGAACTCTGAATTGATCATCCACACTGGTAATTCTAAAGGCATGAGAGGAGGACTTTAAGATAGTTTATTTTACCGAGTTGAGGGTAATTTATAATACTGTGAAAGTGTGAAGAAGTTTATAATTTGATAATAATATATATGATTCAAACCATAAAATAACAAAAGAGAGAGAGAGCTTTCCCTGAATGAGAGATACTTGTTGCTAGTCAATTGTACTAATCTTGGATTACTTTACAAGTAAGTTGGTATGGTTTAATAAACAATGTTGGTATTTGTTTTGAAAGCATGAATCACGTTGTGACTCATGTGTTCAGAAAATGGGGTAGTAATGATGGTAAGAGGATTTATTGGTACATTTGCATATTGTAGCAAGAATATGAGCAGTAGTAATTAATGTGTTATGGGTTAGATTAAATGTTTTAGGTGAAAATGTATTTTTGGTATAAGGTAGAATGTAGTGGAGTGTAGTTAGTTTTAAATATTATGCTGATGGGATAGCATCAACTTTATGTAGGTTCTAGATTTGTTAAACAACAAGTTGGTATTTGAAACTAAATTAATGCAATGGGCTGCAGTAATCAGAAAAAGGCACAATCTAATGTGAAACAGCTTTTACCTAGGTCATGTATTCCGTAATGAGACCAGGATGATGATAATGATAGAAATCTAGGTAGAATAATTTAAGATAAGGACTAGCTGTCCAGATATAGACAAAAAAGGATGAGTTAAGGAATAAAGGCCAAGACGAAATACAGAACGACATTGGGTTATTGCACTGTGGGGGTGTGTGTGAGTGAAGTGGGAATCTGAACTAGGGTCAAAAACACACAGGAGAGCAGGAAGAAATGGGGTACAATGTCTACCGATAGTATTAATGACGATCAGGAGAACTCCAGATAAAGAAGGGTTATTGCCATTTGAGAAATTATTTGGTAGACCATACAGAATGGCAGAGGTAGGAGGACCAGAGCAGGCAGAGATAGAAACTGAGAACACCCAAGCAGAACACATGAGAAGGTTGTTTATTAACCACACCCGTATGTCAGAGGTTTTGTGCCCCACAGGTGAACTAAAGGAGAGGGTAACCCACTCTATCCAACCAGGTGGCTGGTGTGGATCCAGTCCCTAAAGAAGAAAGACTGGAAGCAGGCCTGATGGAAAGGGCCCTATCAGGTTATATTGGTCACTGCCTTTGCCATGAGAATAGCAGAAAGAGCAACCTGGGTCCACGTTACCCACTGCAAAAAGGTAGGAACACACGCAGAGTTAGAGAGAAGAACTGGACCAATAGGGTCTGGGGATCACCTCTGTTAACGAAGATCTCCTACCCCGACCTATCATCACTGTAGTGTGTTCTCAGGGTGTGAGTATGGGGTGGTACCAAGCAGAAAGGCTGAGGGCAGGAGAGGGTGGCGTTTTTTGGGAATATGGGTAACCTGAGCTGCATCATAGTTTCAGCAATGGTCCTGATATGTCAAGATCCACCACCACACCGCACCAATTACGCTATGCCCTTACCATTGTTAAAAAGTAAAAGAGAAGAGAAGCGACCCGACATACTGACCATCAAGGACGAGTGGCCTACAAAATGGGAGTCAGAGAATGGCAGACTGTAGGATTCAAAATAAAGGTTAGGGACGTAACCAACGGGTGGGGTACAAGTTAACAAGCAACTTGGTATTATAAAATCCCATAATATTCGTGTTCGGGCCCCACGGCGGATTGTTCCTGGACTCAAGTGTTTAAACATACTTGGGGACGGGGATATGAGACCAGGCGGGACATCCAGAAGGGGGGTAAAGAGAAACAAAGACATCACCAATTATCAATTGGAGATAGTACTAATGTGACTGACTCAGGTTTGGAAGAACAGGAGAGAATTCTGAACCGTACAGCCCCTGAAACCGATGTGTGGTAGGCGTGTGACAGTAAAGGCAGTATAAGGCAGAGAATGCCAAAAGGGTGGCTAGGTACGTGAGCCCCGGTTCTACTGGTTCAGCTAGTTAGAATTAGTCACCAGGAACCAATGAAAGGGTTAAACAGACATAGGAGGAGTTTTAACAAAGAAGGAGAATCGCCCTATTTAGATGAATGTGACTGGGATACCAAGGGGGATACCGGATGAATACAAAGCTATGAAACAAGTAGGGGAAGGGTTTTACTACAACGTTCTTCTGGTGGGTGATAATAAACAAAAATGTGGATTGGATTAATGAGATCTATTACAACCAACAACAATTTATTGGCCAGACTAGGGATGCAGTAAAGGGGATCTCTGAACAATTATCCGCCACCTCACTCATGACTTGGGAAAATAGGTTGGCTCTAGATATGTTGCAGGCAGAAAGGGGCGGTGTCTATAGAATGGGGGGCCATTGTTGCACATTTATCCCTAACAACACCGCACCGCATGGGACGGTCACCAGAGCTCTTGCAGGATTGACTGCTCTAAGTGAAGAATGGGCTGAGAACTCAGGAGTTAATACGTCTTTGATAGGGTGGTTTGATGAAATGTTTGGTAAATGGAAAACCATAGCAGCCACCATCTTGGGGGCTGCCATCGCTTATATTGGTATTCTTGTATTATGTGGTTGTTGTCTTATTCCCTGTGTCCGAGGGTTGGTGAGTAAGGCGTTAGAGATTGCAGTGTCTCAACAGATGATGAGATATGGACCGACTCCGGACTCTGACCAGTGGAATGTGAAAAACGATCCTCCAGGCTCGGTGGATAACGAGGACTTTGACCCTGATAACCTGCAATTAGATAAAACGTTTATTGGTTCTGACGTGTAAATGTCATAGGGAAAATCTCAAAAAGAAGGCCTATGATTGGATGTAGTTAAATATAACTAATCTCTGAGGTTAATCATGCTTGTAAATACATTTATACTGAGTGTAAAAATGTTTAGTCAAAGGGTGGATTGATAGAGGAATTTGTATGTGTAGATTAATGACTAAAAGATTTCCACCCCAATACTGTATGACTGTGTGAACTGTGTTAGAGTTATAAGACAATAAACCCGCTAACAGAGAAGGGGGATAGAAACAGCTGAGACAGACATTCCAGGAGAAAGGAGACTTAGAAACTGTCCTATTTAAACATTCTATACTGTGGAAATGTACATGCCGCCTAAAGGTGGGCGGAGCAAAGTTCCTTTGTGTGAAGGCATATAAAAAGGCTGTGTATGTTTTTAGCAGGAGAGCTCTCATTGAATAAAGATGGCTGATCCCTTGCAGACTGGACAATTTGTTTAATTCATTCTTAACTAGAGTCTTACACCCTCTGGGGATTATTCAAAGTTTGAGTATTAGAGAAAGAATTCTCGTGACAGATAGACTACATTCAATTTGCTGATAGAGTGTTGGAGGCTATTTTGTAAATGACATCACCGAAGTCAAGGATTGGTAGGATAGTCAGTTTTACGAGGGCATGTTTGGCAGCATGAGTGAAGGAGGCTTTGTTGCTTAATCGGAAGCCGATTCTAGATTTAACTTTGGATTGGAGATGCTTAATGTGAGTCTGGAAGGAGAGTTTACAGTGTAACCAAACACCTAGGTATTTGTAGTTGTCCACATACTCTAGGTCAGACCCGTCGAGAGTAGTGATTCTAGTCGGGTGGGCGGGTGCCAGCACCGTTCGATTGAAGAGCATGCATTTAGTTTTACTTGTGTTTAAGAGCAGTTGGAGGCTACGGGAGGAGTGTTGTATGGCATTGAAGCTCGTTTGGAGGTTTGTTAACACAGTGTCCAATGAAGGGCCAGATGTATACAAAATGGTGTCGTCTGCGTAGAGGTGGATCTGAGAATCACCAGCAGCAAGAGCAACATCATTGATATACACAGAGAAAAGAGTCGGCCCAAGAATTGAACCCTGTGGCACCCCCATAGAGACTGCCATAGGTCCAGACAACAGGCCCTCCGATTTGACACATTGAACTCTATCTGAGAAGTAGTTGGTGAACCAGGCGAGGCAGTCATTTGAGGTTGATGTTTAGGGTTTAGTGAATGATTTGTCCCAAATTCAATGCTTTTAGTTTTAGAAATATTTAGGACTAACTTATTCCTTGGCACCCACTCTGAAACTAACTGCATCTCTTTGTTAAGTGTTGCAGTCATTTCAGTGACTGTCATAGTGTAACGAGTGTCAGTGTAATGCGGTAGATCGAAGTCAGGCGCAGGACACAGAACTCGAGGAAACGTACTTTACTGAACTTGAGTAAAGAAAACAACACAGAAATACCTTCACGCAGGAAGGAACTAACCCGCTCACCAAACGACACACGAAACGAAAAACAACCACGCACAAGACACATTGGGAGCCACTGGGTTAAATAGGGTAGGCGTGATTACACAAATTGGAAACAGGTGTGTGACATAGACAACAGGTGCAACATAGACACATATAACATAGATTGGCAGTTGCTAGTATTCCGGTGACGACGAACGCCGCAGCCTGCCCGAGCAAGGAGGAGGGGCAGCCGTCTGTAGGGCCGTAGGGAGACCGGACAGAGGAATGAGGCAGCAGGACTTAGAAAACCGATCCACAACGACCAGGATCGTGGTATTCCCTTGTGAGGGAGGAAGATCCGTCACGAAATCCACCGATAGGTGGGACCACGGTCGTTGTGGATAGGGTAGGGGTTGCAATTTCCCTCTGGGCAGGTGTCTAGGAGCCTTACACTGGGCGCACACCGAGCAGGAAGAAACATAAACCCTCACGTCCTTAGCTAAGGTGGGCCACCAATACCTCCCACTAAGACAATGCACTGTCTGACCGATACCAGGATGACAAGAGGAGGGTGACGTGTGAGCCCAATAGATCAACCAATCGCGGACCTCCAGCGTAACGTACACACGACCCTCTGGACACTGGGGAGGAGTGTGTTCGTTACGCAACGCCTGCTCGATGTCCGCGTCCACCTCCCACACTACCGGTGCCACCAGACACGACGCCGGAAGTATGGGAGTGGGCTCCACGGAACTCCCCTCTGTGCCATACAGTTGGGACAGAGCATCTGCCTTAGCATTCTGGGAACCTGGCCTGTACGAAAGGGTGAAACAAAAACGGGTGAGAAACATTGACCACCTTGCCTGGCGAGGGTTTAATCTCTTCGCCGCTCGGATGTACTCCAGATTGCTGTGGTCAGTCAAAATGTGAAAAGGGTGGTTAGCCCCCTCAAGCCAATGTCTCCACGTTTTCAGGGCTTGGACCACGGCCAACAGCTCTCGGTCCCCCACATCATAGTTGCGCTCCGCCGGACTGAGCTTCTTAGAAAAGAACGCACAGGGGCAGAGCTTGGGTGGTGTGCCCGAGCGCTGGGAAAGTACAGCACCTATCCCAGCCTCTGACGCGTCCACCTCAACCGTGAAGGCCAAGGAGGGATCCGGATGAGCCAGCACTGGAGCCGAGGTAAACAGGCTCTTCAGACGATTGAAAGCCCTGTCCGCCTCAGCTGACCACCGCAAACGCACCGGTCCCCCCTTCAGCAATGAGGTAATGGGAGCCGCTACCTGACCAAAGCCCTGGATAAACCTCTGGTAGTAATTGGCAAATCCCAAAAATTGCTGCACCTCCTTCACCGTGGTTGGAGTCGGCCAATTACGCACGGCCGAAATGCAGTCACTCTCCATTTTCACCCCAGACGCGGACATGTGGTACCCTAGGAAGGAGATGGACTCCTGAAAGAACAGGCATTTCTCTGCCTTGGCATACAGGTCATGCTTCAACAGTCGTCCAAGTACCTTACGCACCAGGGAAACATGCTCGGCCCGTGTAGCGGAGTATATGAGGATGTCATCAATATACACCACTACACCCTGTCCGTGCAGATCCCTGAAAATCTCATCGACGAAGGCTTGGAAGACTGATGGAGCATTCATCAACCCGTATGGCATGACGAGGTACTCATAGTGTCCTGAGGTAGTGCTGAAAGCCGTCTTCCACTCATCTCCCTCCCGAATACGCACCAGATTGTACGCGCTCCTGAGATCCAATTTCGTGAAGAAGCGCGCCCTGTGCAGTGATTCCGTCATACATGCTATCAGAGGTAAGGGATAGCTTACTTGACAGTGATCTGATTAAGCCCACGGTAATCAATGCACGGACGTAACCCAACATCCTTCTTCTTCACGAAAAAGAAACTTGAGGAAACAGGTGAAGTGGAAGGCCAAATGTATCCCTGTCTCATCGATTCGGAGACATATGTTTCCATAGCCGCCTTCTTCGCCTGTGACAGAGGATACACGTGACTCCGGGGAAGTGCAGCGCCTACCTGGAGATTTATCGCACAATCCCCTGGACGATGGGGTGGTAATTTAGTCGCCCTCTTCTTACTGAAGGCGAGAGCCAAATCGGCATACTCAGAAGGAATGTGCACTGTGGAGACCTGGTTTGGACTCTCCACCGTAGTAGCCCCCAGGGAAACCCCTACACACCTCCCCGAGCACTGACTGGACCATCCATTGAGAGCCCTCTGTTGCCAGAAAATAGTGGGATCATGAGTGGTTAACCAGGGAAGTCCCAACACCACAGGATACGCAGGAGAATCAATCAGATAGAGACTAATCCTCTCCTCATGACCCCCCTGCATCCTCATGGAGAGTGGTGCGGTAACCTCCCTGATTAGACCTGACCCTAGCGGGCGACTATCTAACGTGTGGACAGGAAAAGGCACATCAACACGAACAGTAGGGATCCCTAACCTAAGAGAATATTGACGATCAATAAAATTCCCAGCTGCCTGAATCTACTAGCGCCTTATGCTGGGAATGAGGAGAAAACTCCGGAAACACAACCTCTATAAACAACTGACCAACAGGGAGCTCTGCGTGAGTCGGGTGCCTACTCACCTGAGATGGTCAACCAGTGCTCTGCTTACTGCCTCGACTCCCTGGGGACCCTCCCCAGCACCAAACCGCAGTGTGTCCTCTGCGGCCACAGTTGGTGCAGGGGACGGCCCCTCTCCTGGTCTCCCTAAGTGCAGCACCTCCGAGCTCCATGGGGGTAGAGTCGGAGGTGCTGGGGGATGGAATGAATGAGCCCTGATCAGAACGTCCACAGGTCTCCAACAGGTTATCCAGCCTGATGGACATCTCCACCAGATGGTCCAGATTGAGATTGGTATCCCTGCAGGCCAGTTCCCGCCGAACGTCCTGTCTTAGGCTGCACCGATAGTGGTCGATCAGGGCCCTCTCATTCCATCCCACGCTGGCTGCCAATGTCCTGAACTCCAGCGCAAAATCCTGGGCGCTCCTCCTCTCCTGTCGTAGGTGGAACAGACGCTCGCCCGCTGCTCTCCCCTCTGGTGGATGATCGAATACCGGCCGGAAAGCGGCGGGTGAACTCCTCGTAGCGGACCGATGCAGCGTCAATTCCTCCCCACTCGGCGTTGGCCCCCTCGAGCGCCTTCCCCGACAGACAGGAGATGAGGGCGGACACGCTCTCGTATCCCGAGGGTGCCGGGTGGATAGTTGCCAGGTAGAGCTCCACCTGGAGCAGGAAACCCTACACCCAGCTGGTGTACCGTCATATGCCCTCGGGAGCGAGAGCCGAATCCCACTGGGCCCAGGTGGAGAAGAGGTGGACTGTGGTATGGGTGGTAGAGTGGTTGGAGGAGGTGTGGGAAGGCCACCTCTCTCCCAACGGTCCATTGTGTTCATCACCCTCTCCATGGCGGTGCTGTGCGCCTCGATGACACTCTCCTGTCGTTGAAAACGTTCCTCCATAGATTCGGACTGACGAGCTGTACCTGCTGACTCCATAGATGGTGAGTGGTTCTGTAACGAGTGTCAGTGTAATGCGGTGGATCGAATTCAGGCGCAGGACACAGAACTCGAGGAAACATACTTTACTGAACTTGAGTAAAGAAAACAACACAGCAATACCTTCACGCAGGAAGGAACTAACCCGCTCACCATACGACACACGAAACGAAAAACAACCACGCACAAAACACATTGGGAGCCACTGGGTTAAATAGGGTAGGCGTGATTACACAAATGGGAAACAGGTGTGTGACATAGACAACAGGTGCAACATAGACACATATAACATAGATCGGCAGTAGCTAGTATTCCGGTGATGACGAATGCCGCAGCATGCCCGAGCAAGGAGGAGGGGCAGCCTCGGCAGAATCCGTGACACATAGCTGACATGTATAGCGTTGAGTCATCCGCATATACAGTGGGGGAAAAAAGTATTTAGTCAGCCACCAATTGTGCAAGTTCTCCCACTTAAAAAGATGAGAGAGGCCTGTAATTTTCATCATAGGTACACGTCAACTATGACAGACAAAATGAGGAAAAAATATCCAGAAAATCACATTGTAGGATTTTTAATGAATTTATTTGCAAATTATGGTGGAAAATAAGTATTTGGACAATAACAAAAGTTTCTCAATACTTTGTTATATACCCTTTTTGGCAATGACACAGGTCAAACGTTTTCTGTAAGTCTTCACAAGGTTTTCACACACTGTTGCTGGTATTTTGGCCCATTCCTCCATGCAGATCTCCTCTAGAGCAGTGATGTTTTGGGGCTGTCGCTGGGCAACACAGACTTTCAACTCCCTCCAAAGATTTTCTATGGGGTTGAGATCTGGAGACTGGCTAGGCCACTCCAGGACCTTGAAATGCTTCTTACGAAGCCACTCCTTCGTTGCCCGGGCGGTGTGTTTGGGATCATTGTCATGCTGAAAGACCCAGCCACGTTTCATCTTCAATGCCCTTGCTGATGGAAGGAGGTTTTCACTCAAAATCTCACGATACATGGCCCCATTCATTCTTTCCTTTACACGGATCAGTCGTCCTGGTCCCTTTGCAGAAAAACTGCCCCAAAGCATGAATTTTCCACCCCCATGCTTCACAGTAGGTATGGTGTTCTTTGGATGCAACTCAGCATTCTTTGTCCTCCAAACACGACGAGTTGAATTTTTACCAAAAAGTTCTATTTTGGTTTCATCTGACCATATGAGATTCTCCCAATCCTCTTCTGGATCATCCAAATGCACTCTAGCAAACTTCAGACGGGCCTGGACATGTACTGTCTTAAGCAGGGGGACACGTCTGGCACTGCAGGATTTGAGTCCCTGGCGGCGTAGTGTGTTACTGATGGTAGGCTTTGTTACTTTGGTCCCAGCTCTCTGCAGGTCATTCACTATGTCCCCCCGTGTGGTTCTGGGATTTTTGCTCACCGTTCTTGTGATCATTTTGACCCCACGGGGTGAGATCTTGCGTGGAGCCCCAGATCGAGGGAGATTATCAGTGGTCTTGTATGTCTTCCATTTCCTAATAATTGCTCCCACAGTTGATTTCTTCAAACCAAGCTGCTTACCTATTGCAGATTCAGTCTTCCCAGCCTGGTGCAGGTCTACAATTTTGTTTCTGGTGTCCTTTGACAGCTCTTTGGTCTTGGCCATAGTGGAGTTTGGAGTGTGACAGTTTGAGGTTGTGGACAGGTGTCTTTTATACTGATAACAAGTTCAAACAGGTGCTATTAATACAGGTAACGAGTGGAGGACAGAGGAGCCTCTTAAAGAAGAAGTTACAGGTCTGTGAGAGCCAGAAATCTTGCTTGTTTGTAGGTGACCAAATACTTATTTTCCACCATAATTTGCAAATAAATTCATTAAAAATCCTACAATGTGATTTTCTGGTATTTTTTTCTCTCAGTTTGTCTGTCATAGTTGACGTGTACCTATGATGAAAATTACAGGCCTCTCTCATCTTTTTAAGTGGGAGACCTTGCACAATTGGTGGCTGACTAAATACTTTTCCCCCCCACTGTATAGAGTCAAAGCCAGTGGCATGTCATTAGTAAAGATTTAAGAAAGTAAGGGGCCTAGACAGCTGCCCTACGGAATTCCTGATTCTACCTGGATTTTGTTGGAGAGGCTTCCATTAAAGAACACCCTCTGTGTTCTGTTAGACAGGTAACTCTTTATCCACAATATAGCAGGGTGTGTAAAGCCATAACACATACGTTTTTCCGGCAGCAGACTATGATTGATAATGTCAACAGCCACACTGAAGTCTAACAAAACAGCCCCCACAATCTTTTTATCATCAATTTTTCATCAATTTTTCCAATCATAAGTCATTTGTGTAAGGGCTGTTCTTGTTGAATGTCCTAACCTATAAAGTTTGTTGTCAATTTGTTTACTGTAAAAGAGCATTATATCTGGTCAAACACTATTTTTTCCAAAAGTTTATTAAGGGTTGTAAAAGGCTGATTTGTTGGCTATTTGAGCCAGTAAAGGGGGCTTTACTATTCTTAGGTAGCGGACTGACTTTTGTTTCCCTCCAAGCCTGGGGGCACACACTTTCTAGTAGGCTTAAATTGAAAATATGGCAAATAGGTGTGGCAATATCGTCCGCTATTATCCTCAGTAATTTTCCATCAAAATTGTCAGACTCCGGTGGCTTGTCATTGTTGATAGTCAACAATAATTTTTTCACCTTTTCCACACTCACTTTACAGAATTCTAAATGACAATGCTTGTCTTTCATAATTTGGTCAGATATACTTGGATTTTTTAGTGCCAGTGTTTGTTGCTGGTATGTCATGCCTACGTTTGCTAATCTTGCCAATGAAAAAATCATGAAAGTAGTTGGCAATATCAGTTGGTTTTGTGATGAATGAGCCATCTGATTCAATGAATGATGGAGCTGAGTTTGCCTTTTTTCCCAAAATGTCATGTAAGGTGCTCCAAAGCTTTTTACTCTCATTCTTTATGTAATTTATATTTGTTTCATAGTGTCGTTTCTTCTTGTTTTTATTCAGTTTAAACAAATGATTTCTCAATTTGCAAAATGTTTGCCAATCGGTTGTGCAGCTAGACTTATTTGCCATTCCATTTGCTTCATCCCTCTCAACCATACAGTTTTTCAATTTTTCATCAATCCTCTGGGATTTAACAGTTTGTACAGTCATTTTCCTAATGGGTGCATACTTAATAGTAACTGGAATAAGCAATTTCATAAATGTGTCAAGTGCAGCGTCTGTTTGCTCCTCATTACACACCACGGACCAAGAAATATTAGGAGGTAGCGGTCCTGCTGCTGGGTTGTTGCCCACCTACGGCCTCCTCCACGTCTCCTGATGTACTGGCCTGTCTCCTGGTAGCGCCTCCATGCTCTGGACACTACGCTGACAGACACAGCAAACCTTCTTGCCACAGCTCGCATTGGATAGGAACTGAGAAGTGGTCTCTTTATTGGGGGTGTCTTGCTAATTGCCTAGTTTGATTTCACAGAAGTGTGATTGACTTGGAGTTACATTGTGTTGTTTAAGTGTTCCCTTTATTTTTTTGAGCAGTGTTTTGATTTGTTTAACACTTTTTTGGTTACTACATGATTCCATATGTGTTATTTCATAGTTTTGATGTCTTCACTATTATTCTACAATGTAAAACACAGTACAAATAAAGAATAACCCTTGAATGACTAGGTGTGTCCAAACTTTTGACTGGTAGTGTATATGTTTATTTTATTTTATTTTAATTAAAACATTTCAGCGGGTGCCCTCAGCACCCCTACTTCCTGCAGCTATGCACAAAGGACCTTCAGGTACAAAGCTCTACCCAGTACCCTGGAGAAAACGAAGAGGTGATTTTATACAGAGAGGAGAAGAGACGAAGCGAGAGGGTTTACTCCACCCAAAATCTGTGAATTTAAATAAGACCACGAAGTAAGAAATTCCTTTATATCGGAGTTGTGCTTGTTGTTCACATGCGTATCTACCTTCTCATTGGCTAGAATGGTCCAACCTGATCTGCCTCCTTCCGTCTTAAAGCGGTCTCTCTACTATGTTGTCAATATAATAGATAATCTTTGTATAATACCTTCTATCTGTCCAACATTAATTACGGTCCCACATGAAACACAGACCAAAACTTGGGTTCCTACCCGGTTACATTAGTCTGGGGTTTGAATTACAAGGTTGCACAAGGTAGGGATGCAGGACCAATTGGTCCAGTCCACAATAAATGAGGCACACAAACAGAAGTAGGCTAGGCTCAAATCAATCAAAAACACATTGCAGTATTCACGCATTAGCTCTTTTTCCCGTGGTAAAAAAAATAGAATACTTTACTTTACTGACTTTATTGTCCCCTTAGGGAAAATTTGCTTCAGTATCATTTACTCATTTAAAATACTGTAGCATTTTTAAAAAATGTCTTGGGTACTGGTCTTGGTACTCTATAAAACCTACAACTACTACCAGGTAAACTCCCCTCACAGGTAGCCTATCCATTCACTTTTCAGAACAGGAAGTGTGTGGCATGGTGTGAAGTTTCTCATCTAAGACACTGCAAACATTGATATGGCGGATTTGATTGAATCCCGGGCTACTGTAGGTATCAACTCCAAAATAAAAGTTCAACTAAGTTTCTCATTCCACATAGTTTTATTTTCATTAAAGGGTTCAAATGCCTTCGCAAAAGGGATTACTTTTCTTATACATAGTGCTAACACAGCAAAGTCCCACAACGATAAAAAAAATAACACACAGGGGTCATGTGACAAATGTGAAATGACAAATAGATAAATAAATTACAGTTCATTAAAGAGAGAAGCAACGGAGATGTCTAGACAAAAATAATTATACGGTTTAGAGTCATAAACTCAACAATGTGTTTGATTAACGTTTATGAATGATTGATTGAGTGCTATGTAATATTTGGTCATGCTCAGTTGGTCATTGATCCAGTGCTCTTCATAATATTGTTGCTTTTGTAGTTTTAGTTAGGCCAGGATTCAATCTGATCGTGTTTTGTCGACAATGCACCTTTTAAAGGCAATGTTCCCGCATTCACGGAGACCGCTTTCATGGTAGACGCTGCATATGTCTGCTCAATCTGAAATTACCTTTAAACCGTGCATTGCTGTCAATGCAAGATCGTGGTTGATCATTGGCTCTTCTTGATTATCAATCGCTAAGGTCTTTGCTTTTGATTGGTTGCTAACCTGAACACCACCTCTTATTGCATGGTGGCTGATGATACTTGATTGTCATTGGCTGATGAATATGTAAACTGATGGCTCTATCATTGAAGTCCTTGTTACGAATCTGAGGATGATTGTTGTTCTAAAATGTGCTGCATTCTTCCTTCCATAAATGTGATATTCTCTATAACTGTATTGTTATACATCAATACTGTGGCCAAGGTGACGTTCAACTCACTCAATTCCACTCAATTCAGGAAGTACACTGTAATTCCAATTCCGATTCTCTTCAATGCTTTTGAAATGAGGAAAACTTGGAATCTGAATTTGGTTTACTTTCTGAATTGGCTGGAATTTAAATGGAATTGACTCCAACCCTGACTTGGGCGTCCATTGGAATTTAATTGTTTCACAACATTTGTTTCACCACAAAATAGTCTGTTTGGCTCTAGCTGATTGCAGATAGGAGAGATAGGCTTTATTCTCTTAAGGGTCGGACCCTTTTTTTTTTCAATTTTTGCCTAAAATGACATACCAAAATCTAACTGCCTGTAGCTCAGGACCTGAAGCAGGGATATGCATATTCTTGATACCATTTGAAAGGAAACACTTTGATGTTTGTGGAAATGTGAAATTAAATTAATGTAGTAGAATACAACACATTAGATTTTTTTTTGTTCCATCATCTTTAAAATGCAAGAGAAAGGCCACAATATAATATAGGAGTTTAGGCGCAATTTAGATTTTGGCCACTAGATTACAGCAGTGTGTGTGCAAAGTTTCAGATTGATCCAGTGAAGCATTGCAATACTGGACTATTTTGTATGAAGTCTGCCCAAATGTGCCGAATTGGTCAATTGATACATTTTCAAGTACATAACTATAGAGAACATACAAAAATTATATGGTAATACAAAATGTAAGTTTACACACTTCCAGGATTGTCATACATGATGGATCATTAGCTTATACACTAACACATCTAGATGGCCTGGCGGGGTGGGTGTGGAGCCAGAGACAGCAGGGGTTCAAACTGTAGAACCCAGTTCCTACATTTGAATACAAAAATGGTTTTTATCAAACAAAACTATGCTACATTTTATCTCTGGGACCCTTAGGATGACAAATCAGAGCAAGATGAATGTAAGTACATTATTTAACTTCAGAGGTGAATGTATCAAACCAGTTGCCGTGATACGTTTTTTGTTTTTGTGCACTCTCCTCAAACAATAGCATGGTCTTTTTTTCACTGTAATAGCTACTGTAAATTGGACAGTGCCATTAGATTAACAAGAATTTAAGCTTTCTGCCCATATAAGACATGTCTATGTCCTGGAAAGTTTGCTGTTACTTACAACAGTCATGCTAATCAAATTTGAGCCCGTTAGCTCAACCGTCCCGTATACGGGACACCGATCCCGTAGAGGTTAAACATGTTTGTAAAAGGTGATTGTTTTATGATAATCGAGTCAAAAAAGGAATCTTCACAGTATATGCAGCCTCTCACCACTGATGCTTAGGGAACAACTAGCCACGCCATATCAATGAGCTTCTATGCTTCTCGTTCTCATAATATGCCTTTGTTTTTTTGATGGTCCCCTCAGTCGATTCTCGTTCCCCCTCTCTCACTGTAGTCTGGCCCAGTACTGACCAAGGTTCTGGCCCATGCTCTGCTCGTTCCCAGGAAGCTGCACCGGTACCAAAACCCTGGGAGAAATTAGCCCTGAGAGATTGGGGGGGGGGGCAAGGAGAGAGAACAGGGTTGGAGAGAGAGAATATAAGAGAGGGAGAAAGATAGGAGAGGAGGAGGAAGGAAAGAAATACGGACAGATGAGAGAGAAAGAGGAAGGAGAGAGAGAATGAGAGTGAAGAAGGAGAGAGTGAAATAAAAAATATAGGATGGGAGAACAAAAGATAGTGTGTTTTCAGAAAAGTTGAATTTCATAAAAGTTGTTGGATGCAGACAATGATAAGATTTGAAGCCTTTTACCAGTAAAAGTATAGCGAAGAGAATATAATTGTATTGCCGATTGACCGACCCACACACACACACACACACACACACTGTAAAACTCACCAGTGTTTGAGTTGGCAGAGGACGGTGGAGGAATATGGGAGGGATATGCTGAAGAGTCAAAGGTCTGCGGGGTGGAAGGGGATGGGGGTAACATGCAAGAGTAAGAGATGGCAGACTGGGACGACACTGTCTACTTAAAGACAGGGAATCACAGACACAGTGAATCAAAGACAGTGAATGAAAATACAATAACATGAGCAACAAAGGAAGGATGAGGCACAATAGAAAAGTGAATAGAAAAGGAGAATAGAAATTAGATGTTTGATTTTTGTATGCAAAATGTACATTTTGGGGTACATAGTCCTAGAATGGACACTTTTGAGATGTGCTCTATTATCACATGGCACCCTAGATGATAACTACACACATTTCACACAGAACAAGGAGACCCTTTGAGGAAGTTTTTTTAGCTACATAGATTCATCATAGATTTAATCTATAATCAGTCCCAGCCACCATTAATTTCAATGAGGAGGAACTGCATTGATTTTGCATGTACATAACTGAATAAATAACTGGTATAATAAGACCAATAATGCCTTAAAATGTGTGTTACAATGAGGACAACCCAAAATGATGGCCCAAGTATGTCAGTTATATGTATTTAGCAAAATATTACCAGAATAGTGGTAAAAATATCCCCCAAAAGATGTCAGAATTCCAGAGTGTTGTAGCTGTTTCCAATATATCATGTTGTAGAAGCATTCACTGACGTCTATTAATTAAAATGATATGCAATATGATTCTATAAATTGTGTTTACATCAAGAAATGTGACGTGAAACCGGCCCCGTACATTGCACCCTATATATAATCCCATTGGAATGTAGTACATCCAGCAAAGAGGTACAGGTAACCCATTTTCGCAAAATGCCTTCATAATGACTGCACCAAACTTAACATAAAGCTAGGAAAAGTCTAAACAATGATGCCTAGCTATTGCTGATTTAACCATAGGGTACACATTTTCCAATATGGCCGCCAACCAGCTCCTTTGGTTTTAATTGTATTGGTCTGCCATTGCTACAACTCTTTCAATAATAGGTGGAATATACCTAATGATAATTAAAACATTTTTATAATCATGCCGATAACACAACCAATTTGGCCAGGTTTGCAAAATATATCATCTTAGTACTATATTAGCAAAAAAAATGTGTATATACAAAAAACACTTAATATAACTGTTTTTTGGTCAGTATTTGCATCCCAAATTTTCAAACAATTAAAAATTGATCTTTAACATTCCTAAAGGCATCTATCTTGTTAAATACAAAATCTATGTCTTGAATCCTGTCATATACACTGCATTCCAATAACGTTATAACAAACCACTTGATGATGAGGGCATCAACTTACATAGCTGGTGAAGTATTAAATCCTTAGGTTTACAGCCTTTATAGATGGTGTCTAGTTACACTATTTATGAAAATAGAAGTATATTGTAGTATAGGGTCTTCTGAAATATGTATTGTTTAGTGGCTGCTGAGGGTTTGTCACGATCGTTGAGAGACGGGTCAGACCAAGGTGCAGCGTGGTCCACCAAGCCCTGTCTGGACCCTGGTGTGGGAGACCCCGAACCTGGAGGGGGCTGACGTCTGGGCCTGGATCGGCAATCCTCCCGCGATGCACCAAGCCCTGTCTGGACCCTGGTGTGGGACGACCCTGGAGAGGGGCTGACTTCTGGGTCTGGAGTGGAGCCGCTGACTGAAGCTGAACTGGACCCCGGTGAGTGGACTGCTTTGGCTCCGGAGTGGAACCGCTGACCGGAGCTGGACTTGGCACCGGTGGAGCGGACTGCTCTGGCTCCGGAGTGGAGCCGCTGACTGGAGCTGGACTGGGCACTGGTTGAGCGGACTACTCTGGCTCCGGAGTGGAGCCGCTGACTGGAGCTGGACTGGGAACATGCACCACTGGTCTGGTGTGAGGAGCAGGCATGGGTCGTGCCGGACTGGAGAAACACACCACTGGTTTGGTGCGAGGAGCAGGCACGGGCCGTGCCGGACTGGATACACGCACCACTGGTTTGGTGCGGGGAGCAGGCACGGGTCGTGCCGGACTGGAGACATGCACCACTGGTCTGGTGCAGGGAGCAGGTACGGGCTGTACTGGACTGGATACACGCACCACTGGTTTGGTGTGGGGAGCAGGTACGGGGCGTACCGGGCTGGCGACACGCACCACTGGTTTGGTGCGGGGAGCAGATACGGGCCGTACTGGACTGGATACGCGCACCACTGGTTTGGTGCGGGGAGCAGGAACGGGGCGTACCAGGCTGGAGACATGCACCACTGGTTTGGTGCGGGGAGCAGGTACGGGCCATACTGGACTGGATACGCACACCACTGGTTTGGTGCGGGGAGCAGGTACGGGGCTTACCGGGCTGGCGACACGCAACACTGGTTTGGTGCGGGGAGCAGGTACGAGGCGTACCGGGCTGGCGACATGCACCACTGGTTTGGTGCGAAGAGCAGGCACGGGCCGTGCTGGACTGGATACACGCACCACTGGTTTGGTGCAGGGAGCAGGTACGGGGCGTACCGGGCTGGCAAAACGCACCACTGGTTTGGTGCGGGGAGTAGGTACGGGCCGTACTGGACTGGATACGCGCACCACTGGTTTGGTGCAGGGAGCAGCTACGGGGCTTACCGGGCTGGCTACACGCAGCACTGGTTTGGTGCGGGGAGCAGGTACGGGCCGTACTGGACTGGATATGCACACCACTGGATATGCACACCACTACTCTCTACTCTTCTCTACACCTTCAGTAATGAACAAAGCAAGAGTGGTAATGTATGCTGATGACTCTACAATGTATAGCGCAGCATCAGAATGTAATGAGTTAACAGATGTACTGAGTAGTGAACTAAGAATGGTGTCTGAGTGGGTTGATATGAACAAATTGGTGTTGAACATTTCTAAAACTAAATGTATTGTACTTGGTTCAAGATATATGCTTGCTGATGATCCCCAATTTATTTTGTCAATGAATGGAACGCATGTAGAGCGTGACAAAAACTAAACTACTAGGCATCATGTTGTACGCAGCTTTATCATGGTCAGAATTTCTGTTACAAGAAAATGTTCAGAGTATGTAACGTATAGCACTCTGAATCAGGTGATTCAATCCCTGGTCCTATCACATCATCCAGTCCAGATATGTGGTCATCTGCAGAAAATAAAGATATATATCAAAATCCCTCAAAACAGGGCTGTCAGATTAGCTCTTCATTGCTCTATCCGTATGAATATTATCAGAATCTCTCACGGCTTCACGTTGAAAACAAATTACTATCCAGTCTTCTGATTTTCTTTAGGAATGTTATATTTTTCAAAAAACCACAGTATTTCTCAGACCAGTTAGTACATACTAGCAACACGCATAACCACCAAACCAGACAGGTAAATTCAGGGCATCTAAGACAACCCAAGCCAAGGACAAATCTACAGTTTTAAAAAGAGCAATAGCTGAATGGAACTCTTTACCAATCCATATTTCTCAGGCAAAAAGTAAATCCACCTTCAAGACATTTTTTAAATAACATCTAATGAAATAGACCATATGACTGGACAGGAAATAGAAAGCATCAACTGAATGTTAAATGTGTTACCTGTCAGGTATTTTAATTGTCTGTTTTGTCTACTTGTTAAATGTTTGTAAAGTCTTAATTTGTAATTGTTTGTAATGTCTTATTCATTGGTGTTAGATCCTAGGAAGATTAGCTAACATTGCGTCGTTAGCTATTGGGGATCGTAATCTTTTTTTCAATGTTCCTTTTTACAAATAATTTGTTTTTAACTAAATCTTTGTGTTAACTTGCTGGGACAACTAAACAAATGACAGAGCACACCTTTCATTTTAGCATGCTGTCACGCCTTTTTTCCGCTCCCCCCCGCGGCACTCGACGTCGCCGGTCTACTAACCATCGGTCCAGGCAACCATCATTACGCACACCTGGACATCATTATTTACATGATTACTCTCCCTTTATTTAGCTCTCAGTAGCCATCAGTCACTTGGTAGTATTGTTTTGATTCACGTTCTGTACGCTTCTCTTGTTTTGTTTATCTGCATTTATCATGATTAAACTCACCTTCTTCCTGGCTCCCGGTGTATATGTAACAGAATACTACCTCGACATATGGAAGCAGCAGAAGATAAAACCATGTTCTAGACGCTCCACGACCAGCTGACGCAACTGGGTACGGTTATGGAGGAGGTCCTCCGCGTTCTCCACCACCTCAACACCACCAGAGAAGATCTTCATACCACCATCAGAGGGCCTCCTACCATGGATCGTCACAGTGAGCCAGTCCCCCAGCCTACCCAGCAGTCCACCCAGGTCAGTGATACCTGACTGTCCCTTCCGGAGAAGCATGACAGTAATACATCGAAATGCCATGCTTCCTACTCCAGTGCTCCCTCCATTTCTCCCATCAGACGGGAGCCCCCACCGCCGAGAGGTCCAAGGTTGCCACAGTCATTTCCCTGCTGGCCGGGTGGGCGTTGGAGTGGGCTACGGCAGTCTGGAAGAGAGGAGAGGAGGAGCTGTGTTCCTACGAGAGGTTCATGGCTCTGTTCTGGGCGGTCTTTGACCATCCTCCAGAGGGCAGAGAGGGAGGTGAGCAACTTCTCCAACTCCATCAGGGTGCCCAGACCGCTGCGGAGTACGCCATCACCTTTCGGAGTGTGCCAGCCTCCAGTGGATGGAATAAGCCGGCGCTCCGCACCTTATTCCTGAGAGGACTGCATGAAGAGGTCCAGACGGAGTAGGCGTGTCGGGATGACAACCTTTCCTTGGACGCACTCATTGCAAAGGCCATCCATCTGGATAACCTTCTTTGGGACCGCCCGTGCCCACCTCGCCACTCGCCTCCCTCCTTTGGCCGTCCTGAGGCAGAGCCTGAACCCATGGAGATAGGGTCCACACACCTCCCCACAGCAGAGCGGCGTCGCAGGAAACAGCTGGGGGCTCTGCGCCTATTGTGGTCAGGAGGGGCACCAGCTTCAGCAACCCGGGATCCATGAGAGCAGAGAGGCGGCTCATCCACCTCTTCTGCATTGGCAGGCTTTTTCTTTGTGACCAAGAAGGACGGGGGTCTGCATCCCTGCATCGATTACAGAGGTCTCAATTCCATCACAACTCAGTACCGCTACCCTCTCCCGTTGGTACCGGTCGCCATCGTACAGCTCTGTGGGGCCCGATTTTTTAGGAAGCTGGACCTGCGGAGCGCCTACAATCTTATCCACATCCGAGAGGGGGATGAGTGGAAAACTGCCTTCAGCACGATGTCTGGGCACTACAAGTACTTGGTGATGCCTTATGGACTACCCAATGCTCCGTCAGTGTTTCAGGCGTTCGTGAACGAGGTGTTCCGGGACATGATTGGTGCCAGGTGGTCGTGTATATTGACGACATCTTGGTCTATTTGGCCACCTTGGAGGATCACATCACTCCCGTCCGAGTAGTCTTGAGACACCTCCTGGATAACCGCCTTTATGTTAAAGCGGAGAAGTGCCAGTTCCATCAGGTCGATGTCTCCTTCTTGGGATACCGGATCAGCCCGCAGGGGGTGAGCATGGATGAAAGGAAGGTCGAACCAGTCAGGTCATAGCCAGTCCCAACCACAATAAAGTGTCTCCAACAGTTTCTGGGGTTTGCCAACCGCTTTCCAGGTCGCTGAGGCACTATTTCAGCAGGTCTTCTGGCACTATGGACTACCAGAGGACATAGTTTCTGACTGTGGTCCCCAATTCACGTCGCGGGTATGGAGAGCATTTATGGAGAAGCTGGGCGACACGGTCAGCCTCACATCTGAGTACCGGCCTCAGTCCAACGGGCAGGTGGAGAGGATCAACCAGGAGCTAGGGAGGTTCCTTAGGAGTCACTGTCAGGACCGACAGGGGGAGTGGGCCCGGTTCCTTCCCTGGGCGGAGTACGCCCAGAACTCACTTCGTCATTCCTCCACCGGGCTGACTCGCTTCCAGTGTGTCCTGGGATAGCAGCCGGCCCTGGCTCCGTGGACTCTGAGCCAGACTGAGGCCCCTGCAGTGGACGAGTGGTTCCGTCCGCCGTCAGAAGGATCAGGCGGACCGCCACCGCAGTGAGGCTCCTGTGTTCCATCCTGGTGATCGCGTCTGTCTCTCCACCAGGAACCTCCCTCGCCGCCTGCCCTGCCGGAAGCTTTACACCCCCTGCTATATTGTGGATAAAGAGTTACCTGTCTAACAGAACACAGAGGGTGCTCTTTAATGGAAGCCTCTCAGACATAATCCAGGTAAAATCAGGCATTCCCCAGGGCAGCTGTCTATGCCCTTACTTATTTAAATCTTTACTAATGACATGCCACTGGCTTTGAGTAAAGCCAGTGTGTCTATGTATACAGATGACAACACTATACACGTCAGCTACTACAGCGAGTGAAATCACTGCAACACTTAACAAAGAGCTGCAGTCAAGAAATAAGTTAGTCCTAAATATTTCAAAAACTAAAAGCATTTTACTTGGGACAAATCATTTACTAAACCTAAACCTCAACTAAATCGTGTAATGAATAATGTGGAAATAGAGCAAGTTGAGGTGACTAAACTGCTTAGAGTAACCCTGGATTGCAAACTGTCATGGTCAAAACATGTTGATGCAACAGTAGCTAAGATGGGGAGAAGTCTGTCCATAATATAGTGCTGCTCTGCCTTCTTAACAGTGGTGTAAAGTACTAAAGTAAAAATACTTTGAAGTACTACTTAAGTAGTTTTTTGGGGTATCTGTACTTTACTTTACTTTTTTTTGGACAACTTTTACTATTACTTCACTACATTCCTAAAGAAAATAATGCACTTTTTACTCAATTAATTTTCCCAAACACCCAAAAGTACTCATTACATTTTGAATGCTTAGCAGGACAGGAAAATGGTCCAATTCACAGACGTATCAAGAGAACACGTGGCCATCCCTAATGCCTCTGATCTGGCGGACTCAATAAACACAAATGCATAATTTGTAAAGGATGTCTGTGTGTTTGAGTGTGCCCCAGGCTATCCGTACATTTTAAAAACAATAAAATGGTACTGTCTTATTTGCTTAATATAAGGAATTCGAAGTGATTTATACTTTTACTTTTTGATGCTTAAGTAAGTTTTAGCAATTACATTTACTTTTGATACTTAAGTATATTTAGATCCAAATACTTTTAGACTTTTACTCAAGTAGTATTTTACTGGGTGACTTTTACTTTTACTTGAGTAACTTTCTATTAAGGTATCTATACTTTTACTCAAGTATCACAATTGGGTACTTTTTCCACCACTGCTTCTTAACAACACTATCAACAAGGCAGGTCCTACAGGCCCTAGTTTTTAGTATGAACTTCAATGAACGATGACGATGAATTGAGTTTTCTGCCCATAATATCATTTAAGGTGCTCCAAAGTCTTTTCCCATTGTTTATTTTAATGTAATTTATCTTGTTTTGGTAATATAATTTCTTCTTTCTTTTTTTTGTTAAGTTTAGACACATCGTTTCTCAATTGACAGCTGAGCAGCTTGACTTGTTTGCCACCTTTTTTGCATAATTTCTTTGAACCATACAATCTTTCAATTAATCATCAATCAAGGGTGCTCTAACAGTTCTCACAGTTAGTTTCTTCACAGGTGCATTTTGTCAACAATTGGCAATAATAATTTTACAAATACTCCAAATACTTCAACAAAAGAGTCCTAAGACATTTATCTCCCGAGTGGCGCAGTGGTCTAAGGCACTGCATCGCAGTGCTAGCTGTGCCACTAGAGATCCTGGTTTGAATCCAGGCTCTGTCGTGGGAGACCCATGGGGCGGCGCACAATTGGCCAAGCGTCGTCCAGGGTAGGGGAGGGAATGGCTGGCAGGGATGTAGCTCAGTTGGTAGAGCATGGTGTTTGCAACGCCAGGGTTGCATGGCGTTTGCAATGCCAGGGTTGTGGGTTCAATTCCCACGGGGGGGCAGTATGAAAAAACTAAAACAAATAATGTGTGCACTCACTAACTGTAAGTTGCTCTGGATATGAGCGTCTGGTAAATGTAAGAAAACATTTTGTATGATCTTTTATAAATAACTTTAGGCCCTGCCTTTGGTACTTTGGCCTTGTTATTGCCACAATGGCAAATGATATTGCTTTGGTGAAAAGCTCTGCAGCATTGGTGAAGATATGATCAATACAAGTGGATTTCACAGATCCAACACTATTTGTATACACTCTAGTTGGTTGAGTGATAACCTGGGTCATGTTAAAAAGCATTTTCCCTCATCAATCTACACACAATACCCCATAATGACAAAAAAAAACATGTTTTTAGAAATGTTAGCAAATGTATTACAAATCAAAAACCAAGCCATGAGGTCAAAGGAATTGTCCATAGAGCTCCGAGACAGGATTGTGTCGAGTCACAGATCTGGGGAAGGGCACCAAAAAACTTCTACAGCATTGAAGGTCCCCAGGAACACAGTGGCCTCCATTATTCTAAAATGGAAGAAGTTTGGAACCACCAAGACTCTTCCTAGAGCTGGCCGCCCGGCCAAACTGAGCAATCGGGGGAGAAGGGCCTTGGTCAGGGAGGTGACCAGGAACCCGATGGTCACTCTGACAGCGCTCTGGAGTTCGTCTGAGGAGATGGGCGAACCTTCCAGAAGGACAACCATCTCTGCAGCACTCCGCCAATCAGGCCTTTATGGTAGAGTGGCCAGACAGATGCCACTCTAGCGGCAGGGACTGGCAGACAGGATCTTGCCAAAGATAAACGGAGTAAAGTACAGAGCGTTGTAGAAACATGTCAAGGATGATCAATGGAAACAGGATGCACCTGAGCTAAATTTCGAGTCTCATAGGAAAAGGTCTGAATAGTTATGTAAATAAGGTATTTCTGTTTTTGATTTTTAATACATTTGCAAACATTTCTCAAAACCTGTTTTCGCTTTGTCATTATGGGGTATTGTGTGTAGATTGATGAGGGAAAAACAATTTAATCAATTTTAGAATAAGGCTGTGACGTAACAAAATGTAGAAAAGTCAATCGGTTTGAATATTTTCCGAATGCCCTGTATATTGCGTTATTTTATGGCTGGATATGACACCTACATAAAAGTGTAAAAACACACAAAACCTACCACGGTAGTTATTTTATGGCTGGTTATGACACCTACATAAGTGTGTCAAAACCCACATAACATACCACACAAGGCAAAACATTCCATTACACCTACATGTCAACAGTATGTTTATGTTATATAACTTTTTTCTAAATTGATCATATTAAATTATCATTGTAATTGTGCACACAATGATATCAGACATGCACCTACCCCAAAGCTCTGATGCTGATTACTGGGATGAATGCAGGACCAGATTTCCGGAGCAGGACAAGACACCCTCTTTTTGACTGATGACTGATATAAGGGCATGTAGATGATAGTCAAGGGGTCTGTGCTTAGTGATGAGCTTGGAAGGCACTATGGTGTTGAAGACTGAGCTGTAGTCGATAAACAGCATTCTTACATAGGTACATAGTCCCCTGTAGCTCAGTTGGTAGAGCATGGTGCTTGCAACGCCAGGGTTGTGGGTTCGTTTCCCATGGGGGGCCAGTATGAAAATGTATGCACTCACTAACTGTAAGTCGCTCTGGATAAGAGCGTCTGCTAAATGACTAAAATGTACAGTATTCCTCTTGTCTAGATGGGATACGGCAGTGTTCAGTGTGATGGCAATTGCGTTATCCATGGATCTGTTGGGGTGTTATGCAAATTGTAATGGGTTTAGACCAGGGGTTCCCAAACTTTTTTGGCCCACGACCCCATCTGAAAATTCTCGTGACCCCACCCATGTGAAGAAAATGATGTAATTAACAGCCAATGTTTACTTTTTTTTGTTGGGGCTACGGAAGTTAATTGAAAAACTTTCTAACAGTATTTCTGATTGTCTTCTCAACTCACCATCACATACTTTTAATGTGGGGCAGTCAACTGCAAATGAGTCTGACATAATGTCTCTAATTTCACCACCGCTAATGAGATTGGTGTGTTTGATGCATGTCACGTCGGAGCTTCTGAAAGTCAGGGGGCGTGGTCGACAGTGCGCACCTCATCTCTGCTGTCAAATCCAACCTGGATCGATATTTGGTTTTAATGCAGACGAGAGCACTGTATCCAGCTTCACACAGATATGAGCTGGCGAAGGGTAGCCTACCTTGAGTTTTAGGGTGCTTTCAAGACAACTGGGAATTCTGAAAAATTCAAGGTCAAATCATGACATCAGTGATCTTTAGGTCGGAAAGTCAGAGCTCTAGAAAGAGGCTCGAGTTCCCGAGTTGGAATTCCGAGTTGGATGACCGTTCAAAACGATTTTTCTTTCCGAGTTCCCAGTTGTCTTGAATGCACTGAAGTCGGAAGTTTGAGATTTCCGAGTTCCCAGTTCCGAGTTCCCAGTAGTTTTGAACGCGGCATTAATGCTCGGGGGAGACGGAAGGGTATTCCCTTTGGGTCAGGAACCAAAACTTCTCCGTAGTGACCCGTCAAGACGTTGTCTGCAGCATTCGGTCACATTATAGCTCGATCAGCTGTTCGATTTCACTTACCGGCATGTCAAATGAGCCAGGATTGGGAAGTAGGTCCGTCCCAAAGTGCTCTTCCAAGCGTTGGAGGTGAGCAGTCATCACTCGTGTCAGACACTTACTGATGCTGTTTTCTGTTATTTTATTTTCATTACACAGAAAGTCAACCATGTCTGTTTTTTTTACATCCATTTTGAATGACAACAGTTCCTCTCTCAATGCAAAAAATCTTTCCAACACCCCCCCCCCCCCCCCCCCCCCCCCGATAACCACCAAGCCTTTGTGTAAAATAGAACTCTTAAAAAAAGTGTTTGTTGAGAACGCTCTGTTGTTACCAATTTTTCAAATTCTGATATCTTCTTTAATTGTGATTTATTCAGCCCAGATGCAAATGCAGTTGCATTATTTTTAATCAAATCTTTAATTGCGTCCCATACAAACTGAGGTTCATCAACTGATTTTTTAAAAATCATTATGAATTCATTAAATTCAGTTTAAAATTGTTCACAGAAAGTATAATTTTGTAGTAAGGAAACATTAAAGCGCCATTAAATTTGTATCTGGCAGTAATAAGCATGATGATCAGCAAGGCTCATATATCGAATTTCTATTTTCTTGATTCAAGAAAAAGAGGAGTAGATAATAGTACAATATTGATTCAGGAGAATGTTTTGTGCCTGTTTGAATAGAAAGTGTACTCTTTTGATTTAGGGTTATGAGCTCGCCAGGCATCAATGGTTGTAATCAGAGAGTATATGTTGAGCCTTGGTTGCCTGTGGATTGTAGTTGGTTTTATTATACTTGTCCCGCATTTCCAGAATGGCATTCATGTCTGTCCCAATAACCAGTTGGAATTTAGTTAATTCTAACAATATACTGTTCAGAGAATAAAAAATGTAGGATCATATGAATTTGGAGCATACACATTAATACAGTCCTCTGTAGCTCAGTTGGTAGAGCATGGCGCTATTTTACTCACGTTAGGCTGTCAAACATGTCCAATCACCATCTCCTTGTCCATTTTTCAAAATACAATCATGTATAGCTTCTCATTCTTTGGAAGAAGGACACACCCTATATCTTTCGAAAGATGGAGGGGTGCGACGCTATTGGTTGACTCAGCCAACCACCTGGAAAAAAATATCCAGACATCCAGACAGTGCAGGATCGAGACAGAACTGTAGCTAGCTAGCTAGCCAACCCTCTCCAACTTTCTCCTGGACTTTCAGCTTTTCATACAACAAGGTAAAATAAAAAATATGAATTATACTGCAATGGTGATATTAACCCAGAGCCAACTTGTTTTCCAAATAGCAATTTAAATAACTTGCTGCTATCAATAGTTCCTGCTTAGCTTAGCTGCCTGGGAAGCTAGCTAGCATGGTAACGGTGCAGTAAAGTTACAGTAGCTCTAACATTCGATTTCATAGGTAAGAGAACTGTCAAAGTTGGTGAGATCTAAAATATAATGCAATCTGCTAACGTTACCAAGGTTAGGTTATTGCCCATTTTAGTAAATGCTCTTCAGCTAGCTAAGTTTGTTCCCTATTTAGCTAACGTTTGCTATCTATGTAAACAGCTTACAGTATGGTCACTCATATAATTTGGTAACATTACAGTAGCATTCACTTTCAATGGGGGGAGCTGTCAGAGTTAGTGTCAACAATTATTATAATTTGTTTTTTCTAGGTAGCTATATTATTATGCCAGCTAAGTTAGATAATGCTTTGATATCCAGGGGACGAACTTTGTTATAAACATGTCTAGCCATAGCTAACATTACCTACCAGTGTACCTGCTGGGCCAGCACCTACAGCTCTGTGTCTGCTCCATTGAGGACTGCATTGAACTTGTTGTCAATGGTAAATATTACATTTTTTGTCACATTATTTTTCCTCAACCACTATGGCTCTGCTGCCATGATAGAACACTGATTCAGAAAATCCTTTTGACAGGTGACTTGGTTTCCTCATCTGTTCATTTTGACTACTAGGTTTTTCTCTCTCTTTTCCAGTTCAATAAGTAAAGGTTTTGGGGGCTCACATGTGTCTGCAGGAAGACCAAACCTTAACTTGGCAAGGAAGCCTGCTCAGGTAAATAAAATACAAGCTGACTTGTCAAAAGCTGTTGAATCTTAAATAATCTTAATGCAACTATATACTGTACATATTTTTTTACAGACAAATGTCCGTAGCCCGGCCAAGTTGTCTACAGCCTCTGTGACTGCCCCCACCCTTCCTCTGGCCTCTGTGAGTGCCCCCACCCCTACACGGTGTCTGCGAGTGCCCCAATCCCTACACCGCTGTCTATAAGTGGCATTTTGCCTACTACATCATGAACTGTTGTCATTTTAGAACTAATACCTAGAACTTACATCAATCAAAACATGATCGAGAAAAACAATTGTGTGTCATGTTTTAAATATCACATATACATTTTTTTGCTTTATTTCCTTCATCATTTCAGCATGATGTGCCTAGGAAGCCTGTTCAGGTAAATATGATATAACTTAACCAGTCAAGAGCTTGTTTGATTACATATATTTATTTTTAATAATGTTTACCCTCAAATCATTTTCATATTAGGTTATACACTGAGTGTACACAATATGCTCTTTCCATGATATAGACTGACCACGTGGATCCAGGTGAAAGTGATGATCCCTTATTGATGTCACCTGTTAAATCCATTTCAATCAGTATAGATGAAGGGGAGGAGACAGGTTAAAACCTATAGAGTCGATGTCCACGCCCCTGCTGAAATCTAATTAGCATAATAACAAAATCCCCATAAAAATCTGTCAATTTATTCTAAATATATATATTTTTTGAATTGGATGCATCTCAATCCATCGCATCCGCCGATGTCGCACTTCCGCCTCTGCGGTCAAAGGTGACAGAGCTAGAGCGGTGTTTGTCAGACCATGAGACATCCCATTCTTCTCACAAAAACGTCTGTAGCATCCGAACGGTTTGGCCTACAAAACATCTGTGGAAAGATGAGACTCTCATGAACACAATGGTGTTCTACGTTTTTCTCTACATCCCCCACAAGCGTCTTGGGACTAATCTGAAGTCGATACAGCCGATCTTCCAACTTCTGTCTGCAGCGTCCGAACAGTTTGGGCTACACACTATTGAAAGGTGGAAAGGTGAGACTCTCACAAACACGTACATGGCAATTGTCTTGCTCTAGGACGTCCACAGGCCTCACAAGACTTGTCTGAAGGTCCCCCGGTACCAGTTGAAAAAATTAATGGAAGTATATGGAGACTGTTTAGTGCCAAAAATAATAACACCTGCCGTCGAACATCTCATTCGAAAATGGGCATTAATATGGAGTTGGTCCCCCCTTTGCAGCTATAACAGACTTCACTCTTCTGGGAAGGCTTTCCACTAGTTGTTGGAACATTGCTACGGAGAGTTGTTTCCATTTAGCCACAAGAGCATTAGTGAGGTCGGGCGCTGATGTTGGGCGATTAGGCCTGGCTCGCAGTCGGCGTTCCAATTCATGCCAAAGGTGTTTGATGGGGTTGAGGTCAGGGCTCTGTGCAGGCCAGTCAAGTTCTTCCACACCAATCGTGACAAACTATTTCTGTATGGACCTCGCTTTGTGCATGGGGGCATTGTCATGCTTAAACATGACAACAGGAAATGTTGCCACAAAGTTGGAAGCACAGAATCATCTAGAATGTCATTGTATGCTGTGGCATTAAGATTTATCTTCACTGGAACTAAGAGGCCTAGCCCGAACCATGAAAAACAGCCCCAGACCATTATTCCTCCTCCACCAAACTTTACAGTTGGCACTATGCATTCGGGCAGGTAGCGTTCTCCTGGCATCCTCCAAACCCAGATTCGTCCGTCGGACTGCCAGATGGTGAAGCATGATTGATCACTTCAGAGAATGCGTTTCCACTGCTCCAGAGTGCAATGACGGCAAGCTTTACACCACTCCAGCCGATGCATGGTATTGCGTATGGTGATCTTAGACTTGTGTGAGGCTCCCGAAGAACAGTTCTTGTGCTGACAGTTTGGAACTCAGACCTATAAGCTTGCTGCCAGCTCTTAGCAAACTGTTGGAAAAAATTGTGTTAGACCAAATACAATGCTATTTCTCTGTAAACAAATTAACAACAGACTTTCAGCATGCTTATAGAGAAGGACACTCAACATGTACTGCACTGACACAAATGACTGATGATTGGTTGAAAGAAATGTATAAGAAGAAAATGTTGGGAGCTGTGCCGTTAGATTTCAGTGCAGCCTTTGATATTATTGACCATAACCTCTTGTTGAAAAAACGCATGTGTTTATCACGTTTCAGGAGAAAACCCAGATGCAGACAGTGTCAAAGTAAGAAAAGTTTATTACAAAAACAGGAGCAGGCAAACGACAGGTCAAGGGCAGGCAGAGATCAGTGATCCAGATCAGAGTCCAAAAGGTACAGAATGGCAGGCAATCTCAGGATCAGGGCAGGCAGAGGTCAATAATCCAGGGTGGACAAGTTACAGAAAGGCAGGCAGGCTCAGGGTCAGGGCAGGCAGAATGGTCAAAACCGGGAAAAATAGAAAATAGGGACTTGAAAAAGACAGGAGCAAGGGGAAAAACGCTGGTAGGTATGATGTAACAAAACAAACTGGCAACAGACAGAGAACACAGGTATAAATACACTGGGGATAATGGTGAAATTGGGCGACACCTGGAGGGGGGTGGAGACAATCAAAAAGACAGGTGAAACAGATCAGGGTGTAAAAGTGCCATATCGTGGATTCAGAGTTATCTATCTAACAGAACTCACAGTTTTTTTTTTAAATGGAAGCTTCTCTATTGTCAAACATGTAAAGTGTGGTGTACCGCAGGGCAGCTCTCTAGGCCCTCTACTCTTTTCTATTTTTACCAATGACCTGCCACTGGCAAAGCGTCTGCTAAATGGCATATTATTATTATTATTAAGCAGAGCATGTGTCAGGTTTTGGCCATGACTGTTCGGGTTTTGGTCACTAGATGTCCCCATTGCACCTTTCTGTACCTTTTGTTTTTCTTGCTCTAATTATTGTTTGCACCTGTAGGTCATTCCCTTGTTAGTATTTAAACCCTGTGTGTTCCTCAGTTCCTTGCTCAGTGTTTGTAAGTTAGCACCCAGCCCCAGCCCAAGCCTTGTTTTATATAGATATTTCTCTGGTGGGATTTTCCAGAGGTTCTCTGGTTTAGTTCTTGTGTTTTGTTTGAGTAGTCTTTTGAGGTTTGTTTTTTCCCTGCTGTTTTTTACCACTTTGTGGAGTTTCTTTTGTTTTTGGAGGTTTTCCTCTTTGTGCCTCTTGGCTTTATTTTTGGACATTGTGGATTGAGCTTCTTTGCCTGAAGATTTTGTTCTTTAATAAACCACCATCTCTAGTACAGCTGTGTCTGCCTCATCTTCTGGGTTCTGACAATTATTAGTGACTGTTTCTCGCACCGGGTCGTGACAGAAACACTGAGCCACTATTATGAACCCAGAGGCAGCCAGTACCCAGGATCTTTTTTCCATACTGTCCCACCATGAGGGGACTGTCCAACGCCACGAAGCTGCTCTGGTTCAGCAAGAGGCCTTAATGGCTAGACATTCTCAACTTCTGTCAGAGATGCTGACTTCCATAAAGCAGATTTCGGATCGACTTTCCCCGGCAACCGCTTCTGCTCCAGTTCATCCGATTCAAGGGCCCCTGGCAGTTAATCCCCTGGCTGAACCTCGTCTGCCGCCTCCCCAACGGTTCTCAGGGGATCCGAGTGTTTGTAAGGGGTTTTTCACCCAATGTTCTCTCTCCTTTGAGCTGCAACCATCGTCGTTTCCCACCGACCGGTCCAAGATAGCATATATCATCACCCTGCTGTCGGAAAAGGCCCTAGCCTGGGCTACTGCTGTGTGGGATGCCCAAAGTCCCTGCTGTGCCAGCTACTCTACCTTTGCTGAAGAATTCAAGCGAGTGTTTCAAGGTCCTACCAACGGCCCTGACTCAGCCAAACAGCTCCTGAATCTCCGCCAAGGTCGGCGCAGCGTGACGGACTATGCCATCCAGTTCCGCACTGTGGCAGCAGCAAGTGGCTGGAACGACGAGGCGCTCACAGTGTGTTTTTTGAAGGGTCTTTCTGACACCATCCAAGATGAACTGGCAACTCGGGAACCACCGGACAACCTTGAGTCCCTTATCAAGTTGGCTTCACGCATAGACCAGCGTCTGAGAGAGAGAGAACAAAACCATAGACCGCTCACCCCAGCTCCTATCGGTTCCAGCTCCGAGTCTCCACCTTTATCCTCGCTGGCTCCACCAGAACCCATGCAGGTTGGACGCATCTCCCAGGCTGAGAGAGACCGCCGGATGAGGGAGCGATGCTGTCTATATTGCGGCAAACCGGGCCATTTCCGCTCCACGTGTCCCGGGCTCCAGGGAAACGCACTCTCCCGTGCAGGCCTGGGAGGACTGTAACGGGAAACATAACCTCCTCCCATCCATCCAACTCCCGCCTGCTCATTCCAGTTACCCTCTCCTGGGACGACCACGAGTTTTCTCTTCAAGCCTTGGTAGACTCTGGAGCCGCAGGTAACTTCATGGATGGGATCTGGGCGAAGGAGAATGGCGTTCCTTCTGAACCTCTAAGTGACCCCATAAGGGTTACTACGTTGGATAGAAGTCCTTTGGGATCTGGACTTGTCACTCGTGCCACTACCCCCTTACGACTTTCAGTTTCCCAACACCAGGAAGTGATGAACTTTCATCTGATCTCCTGTTCCGAGTTTCCTCTCGTCCTTGGTTATCCCTGGCTTCACAGCCATAACCCTCACATCGACTGGTCTGTGGGCACTATCAAGCAGTGGGGTCCTACGTGCCAAGCCACTTGTATCTTCCCGAGTTCCCAGAGTTCTCCTTCCGAGTCTCTAGAATCCATCGACTTGTCCCGAGTTCCCGAGTGTTACCATGACCTCAAACTGGTATTTAGCAAACAGAGGGCCACCAAACTACCACCCCATAGACCTTACGATTGCACCATCGACCTGTTGCCGGGGACCTGCCCTCCCAGGGGTCGGATCTTTTCCCTTTCCCCTCCCGAACGAGCTGCTATGGATACCTACATCAAGGACGCTCTGACAGCAGGCCTCATGCGTCCATCTACCTCGCCGGCGGGAGCAGGGTTTTTCTTTGTGGCCAAGAAAGATGGTGGATTACGACCTTGCATCGACTACCGGGGACTCAATGCCATAACCGTCCGTAACCGCTACCCGCTACCTCTTATGGCCACAGCCTTTGAGCTGCTCCAGGAAGCAGTTGTCTTCACTAAGCTTGACCTGCGGAACGCATACCATCTTGTGCGGATCAAACCCGGGGACGAGTGGAAGACCGCTTTCAACACGCCTACTGGTCACTACGAATACTCGGTGATGCCCTTCGGCCTGACCAACGCTCCGGCTGTGTTCCAAGCGCTCATAAACGATGTGCTTAGGGATATGCTTAACATCTTCGTGTTTGTTTACTTGGATGACATCCTCATCTTTTCGAGCTCCCTTCAAGAACACACGAAGCATGTCAGACAAGTGCTCAAACGCCTCCTAGACAGCCATTTGTACGTTAAGCCGGAGAAGTGTGAATTCCATTCCTCTCGAGTACAATTCCTGGGATTTATAGTGGAACCCGGACGAGTCCAGATGGACCCCAAGAAGGTAGAGGCGGTAGCGGATTGGCCCACCCCCAAGTCCGTTAAGGAAGTTCAGCGTTTCCTGGGCTTCACCAACTTTTACCGCAAGTTCATCAAGAACTTCAGCTCGGTGGCAGCCCCTCTCTCGGCGGTAACCAAGGGTGGCAACACAAGGTTTCTGTGGGGAAGAGAAGCTGAGACGGCCTTCCAAGGACTCAAGCAGCGCATCCTCTCTGCTCCCATCCTGACACTACCAACGGCGGATGAACCTTTTGTGGTGGAGGTAGACGCATCAGAGGTTGGGGTTGGAGCTGTCCTGTCTCAGAGGGGTGAAGACAAGAAGCTTCATCCTTGCGCCTTCTTCTCTCACCGGCTTACCCCGGCCGAGAGGAATTACGATGTGGGGGATCGTGAACTCCTAGCGGTTAAGATGGCATTGAAGGAATGGAGACACTGGCTCGAGGGGGCTTCTCAACCGTTTCAAGTGCTTACGGACCACAAGAATCTGGAGTATATCCAGCAGGCGAAGCGGTTGAACGCCAGACAAGCTCGATGGTCTCTTTTCTTCAGCCGATTTCAGTTTATCCTCACCTATAGACCCGGGTCGAAGAATCTCAAACCGGACGCCTTGTCACGAATCTACTCTCCTGCCATTCGAGAAGATACTGACATGACTGTCCTTCCGGCCGCTAAGATCGTGGCTCCGATCTCGTGGCAAGTGGAGGATACCGTGAAACAAGCTCAAGCCATCGAACCGGGCCCTGGAGGAGGTCCTGCTAATCGGTTGTTTGTTCCCAAGGCAGCAAGGTCCCAAGTCCTTCGGTGGGGGCACTCCTCTCGCCTCACCTGTCACCCGGGCGTAGGCCGCACCTTGGAGTTCATCCAGCGTAAGTTCTGGTGGCCCACCATAAAAGAAGACGTTGCCACTTTCATCAAGGCCTGTTCCGTGTGCTGCCAGGGCAAATCTTCTCACCTCCGCCCTCAAGGACTCCTTCACCCTCTATCTATTCCCCACCGACCCTGGTCCCATATCTCGTTGGACTTTATTACTGGCCTTCCTCCGTCCCATGGTAATACTACGATCCTAGTCATCATCGACAGGTTTTCTAAGGCGGCCAGGTTTGTTCCTTTGACCAAATTACCTTCTGCCAAGGAAACAGCTGAGTTGGTGATTAACCATGTGTTCCGAGTCTTTGGGATTCCGCAAGATATGGTTTCCGACAGAGGTCCCCAGTTCGCCTCAAGGTTTTGGAAGGCCTTCTGCCAACTCATAGGGGCCACGGCCAGTTTATCTTCAGGGTACCATCCGGAGTCCAATGGCCAAACTGAGAGGATGAATCAGGAGCTGGAAACCACCCTCAGATGCATGGTTTCCAACAACCCGTCCACTTGGTCATCCTTCATTGTTTGGGCCGAGTACGCGCACAACACCTTGTGCTCCTCCTCCACTGGTATGTCCCCGCATGAGTGTCAGTTTGGCTATGCGCCTCTATTGTTCCCGGACCAGGAGGCAGAAGTCAGAGTGCCTTCAGCCTCGAGGTTCATCAGACGCTGTCGGCTTACGTGGAAGAAGGCACGTCTTAATCTTCTGCGTTCCTCTCAGCAGTACCAACGACAAGCCAACAGAGGTCGCCGTCCCGGTCCTACCCTGTACCCCGGCCAGAGAGTATGGCTCTCAACTAAGAACCTACCACTACGGGTGGAGTCTCGCAAGCTGTCCCAGAGGTTCATCGGTCCCTTTAAGATTGCCAGGAGAGTCAATCCCGTTACTTTTCGCCTGCACTTACCCAGATCACTTAAGATCAATCCAACATTTCACATTTCTTTATTAAAACCTGTTGTTTTTTCTCCCCTTATCCCGGCAGGCAGACCTCCCCCTCCGCCCCGTGTCATCGGTGGTCAGTCAGCTTATACCGTCCACCGGATACTGGATTCCCGCCGGGTGCAGCGGTCCTGGCAGTATCTGGTGGACTGGGAAGGCTACGGTCCCGAGGAGCGCTCCTGGGTTCCTGCCAAGGACATACTGGACCCTGACCTCATTCGTCAGTTCAGGGCCCTCCACCCTGAGAAGGCTGGTAGGAACGTCAGGAGCCGTTCCTAGGAGGGGGATTCTGTCAGGTTTTGGCCATGACTGTTCGGGTTTTGGTCACTAGATGTCCCCATTGCACCTTTCTGTACCTTTTGTTTTTCTTGCTCTAATTATTGTTTGCACCTGTAGGTCATTCCCTTGTTAGTATTTAAACCCTGTGTGTTCCTCAGTTCCTTGCTCAGTGTTTGTAAGTTAGCACCCAGCCCCAGCCCAAGCCTTGTTTTATATAGATATTTCTCTGGTGGGATTTTCCAGAGGTTCTCTGGTTTAGTTCTTGTGTTTTGTTTGAGTAGTCTTTTGAGGTTTGTTTTTTCCCTGCTGTTTTTTACCACTTTGTGGAGTTTCTTTTGTTTTTGGAGGTTTTCCTCTTTGTGCCTCTTGGCTTTATTTTTGGACATTGTGGATTGAGCTTCTTTGCCTGAAGATTTTGTTCTTTAATAAACCACCATCTCTAGTACAGCTGTGTCTGCCTCATCTTCTGGGTTCTGACAATTATTAGTGACTGTTTCTCGCACCGGGTCGTGACAGCATGTGTGTTCATGTATGCTGATGATTCAACCATATACGCATCAGCAACCACAGCTAATGAAGTCACTGAAACCCTTAACAAAGAGTTGCAGTCTGTTTTGGAATGGGTGGCCAGTCATAAACTGGTCCCAAACATCGTTAAAACTAAGATCATTGTATTTGGTACAAATCGTTCCCTAAGTTCTAGACCTCAGCTGAATTTGGTAATGAATGGTGTGGATGTTGAACAAGTTGAGGAGACTAAATTACTTGGCGTTACCTTAGATTATAAACTGTCATGGTCAAAACATATAGATTCAATGGTTGTAAAGATAGTGAGATGTCTGTCCATAATAAAGAGATGCTCTGCTTTTTTGACACCACACTGCAAAAAGCAAGTCCTGCAGGCTCTAGTTTTGTCTTATCTTGAATGTTGTCCAGTCGTGTGGATGAGTGCTGCAAGGAAAGACCTAGTTAAGCTGCAGCTGGCCCAGAACAGAGCGGCACGTCTTGCTCATCATTGTAATCAGAGGGCTGCTATAAATACTATGCATGCCAGTCTCTCTTGGCTAAGTGTTGAGGAGAGACTGAATGCATCACTTCTTCTTTTCATAAGAAATATTTATGTGTCCCAAATTGTTTGCATAGTCAATTTACACACAGCTCTGACACACACAGTTACCCCACCAGACATGCCACCAGGGGTCTTTTCACAGTCCCCAAATCCAGAACAAATTCAAGAAAGCGTACAGTATTATATAGAGCCATTATTGCATGGAACTCCATTCCATCTCATATTGCTCAAATAAACAGCAAGCCTGGTTTAAAAAAAACAGATTAATCAAACCTCATGGCATAATGCCTCTCCCCTATTTGACCTAGATAGTTTGTGTGTATGTATTGATATGTAGGCTAAGTGTGCCTATAAAATATATATACAGTGGGGAGAACAAGTATTTGATACACTGCCGATTTTGCAGGTTTTCCTACTTACAAAGCATGTAGAGGTCTGTAATGTTTATCATAGGTACACTTCAACTGTGAGAGACTGAATCTAAAACAAAAATCCAGAAAATCACATTGTATGATTTTTAAGTAATTAATTTGCATTTTATTGCATGACATAAGTATTTCATCACCTACCAACCAGTAAGAATTCCGGCTCTCACAGACCTGTTAGTTTTTCTTTAAGAAGCCCTCCTGTTCTCCACTCATTACCTGTATTAACTGCACCTGTTTGAACTTGTTACCTGTATAAAAGGCACCTGTCCACACACTCAATCAAACAGACTCCAACCTCTCCACAATGACCAAGACCAGAGAGCTGTGTAAGGACATCAGGGATAAAACTGTAGACCTGCACAAGGCTGGGATGGGCTACAGGACAATAGGCAAGCAGCTTGGTGAGAAGGCAACAACTGTTGGCGCAATTATTAGAAAATGGAAGAAGTTCAAGATGACGGTCAATCACCCTCGGTCTGGGGCTCCATGCAAGATCTCACCTCGTGGGGCATCAATGATCATGAGGAAGGTGAGGGATCAGCCCAGAACTACACGGCAGGACCTGGTCAATGACCTGAAGAGAGCTGGGACCACAGTCTCAAAGAAAACCATCAGTAACACACTACGCCGTCATGGATTAAAATCCTGCAGCGCACGCAAGGTCCCCCTGCTCAAGCCAGCGCATGTCCAGGCCCATCTGACGTTTGCCAATGACCATCTGGATGATCCAGAGGAGGAATGGGAGAAGGTCATGTGGTCTGAAGAGACAAAATATAGCTTTTTGGTCTAAACTCCACTCGCCGTGTTTGGAGGAAGAAGAAGGATAAGTATAACCCCAAGAACACCATCCCAACCGTGAAGCATGGAGGTGGAAACATCATTCTTTGGAGATGCTTTTCTGCAAAGGGGACAGGACGACTGCACCGTATTGGGGGGAGGATGGATGGGGCCATGTATCGCGAGATCTTGGCCAACAACCTCCTTCCCTCAGTAAGAGCATTGAAGATGGGTCGTGGCTGGGTCTTCCAGCATGACAACGACCCAAAACACACAGCCAGTGCAACTAAGGAGTGGCTCCGTAAGAAGCATCTCAAGGTCCTGGAGTGGCCTAGCCAGTATCCAGACCTGAACCCAATAGAACATCTTTGGAGGGAGCTGAAAGTCCGTATTGCCCAGCGACAGCCCCGAAACCTGAAGGATCTGGAGAAGGTCTGTATGGAGGAGTGGGCCAAAATCCCTGCTGCTGTGTGTGCAAACCTGGTCAAGACCTACAGGAAACGTATGATCTCTGTAATTGCAAACAAAGGTTTCTGTACCAAATATTAAGTTCTGCTTTTCTGATGTATCAAATACTTGTCATGCAATAAAATGCAAATGAATTACTTAAAAATCATACAATGTGATTTTCTGGATTTCTCTCACAGTTGAAGTGTACCTATGATAAAAATTACAGACCTCTAAATGCTTTGTAAGTAGGAAAACCTGCAAAATCGGCAGTGTATCAAATACCTGTTCTCCCCACTCTATGTAGTTCTGTCCTTGAGTTGTTCTTGTCTATTAATGTTCTGTATTATGTCATGTTTCATGTTTTGTGTGGACCCCAGGAAGAGTAGCTGCTGCTTTTGCAACAGCTTATTGGGATCCTAATAAAATACCAAATACCAAACTCGGTAGTTGTGTTGCAACCGAGGACAGACCATTTTTACGCGGTCCCGTTCTGTGAGATTGTGTGGCCTACCACTTCGCGACTGAGTGTATCTCTAAGATATAGGACAGACACTTCAGAACAATCTTCCTTTAGATCTGTTGTTCCATGTAATGAATCTGTTATTCAATGTGTTTGCATTGGCTAATAGCAGTAAGGCCAAATAATAATGTTCATTAAATATCATACAATCTTTATACCTCAAGGTGTCTTAAAATTCAAAATCAAATAGCAAAATGATCCTTGGTATGACCTTCTTAAAGTAATTCCATATAGCTTAGTAGAGCCCCCCACCCTCCCCAAGACATACAGTGCATTCGGAAAATATTCAGACCCCTTGGCTTTTTCCACATTTTGTTACGTTACAGCCTCATTCTAAAATTGATTTAAAAAATAAATAAAAATCATCAATCTGCACACAATACCCCATAATGACAAAGTGAAAAAAGTTTTTAGAAATGTTTGAAAATGTATAAAAAAAATATACAAATAATACCTTATAAGTATTCAGACCCTTTACTCAATACTTTGTTGAAGCACCTTTCAAACGAATCCTTTGTTGTTTTTAATGAATTCTTTACAGACATGTTTTTTCATCATATTTTAAATAATTGAAATAGCTGGTAGAAAATACACTTTATGAAACTTTCATGAAGCGCTATGACCATCCTGTGTCACTTCACTTGGACTAAGAAAATACACATTATGACACTGTCCAGAAGCATTATGACTATCCTGTGTCACTTTACTTTGACTAAGAAAATAAACTTTATGACACTGTCAAGAAGCATTATGACCATCATATAATCATATAAGCAAGATAGGCCTATCATGTACATGCCCTTATATCAGTCATCAGTCAAAAAGAGGGTGTCTTGTCCTGCTCCGGAAATCTGCTCCTGCATTCATCCCAGTCATCAGCATCAAAGCTTTGGGGTAGGTGCATGTCTGATATCATTGGGGGCGCAATTACAATGACAATTTAATATGGTCAATTTAGAAAAATATATATAACATAAACATACTGTACATGTAGGCTATGGTGTAATGAAATGTTTTGCCTTGTGTGGTAGGTTATGTGGGTTTTGACATTCTTATGTAGGTGTCATAACCAGCCATAAAATAAAGCAATATACAGGGCATTTGGAAAAAATATTCAAACCGATTTACTTTTTCTACATTTTGTTACGTTACAGCCTTATTCTAAATTTGATTAAATAGTTTTTCCCCTCATCAATCTACACACAATACCCCATAGTGACAAAGCAAAAACAGGTTTTTAGAAATGTTTGCAAATGTATTACAAATAAAAACTGTTACTATTCAGACCCTTTACTCAGTACTTTGTTAAAGCACTTTTGGCAGTGATTACAGCCTTGACTATTCTTGGGTATGACGCTACAAGCTTGGCACACCTGTATCTGGGGAGTTTCTCCCATTCTTCTCTGCAGATCCTCTCAAGCTCTGTCAGGTTGGATGGGGAGCATCGCTGCACAGCTATTTTCAGGTCTCTCCAGAGATGTTAGATCGGGTTCAAGTCCGGGCTCTGGCTGGGCCACTCAAGGACATTCCGAGATTTGTCCCAAACCCACTCCTGCGTTGTCTTGGCTGTGTGCTTAGGTCGTTGTCCTGTTGGAAGGTGAACCTTTGCCACAGTCTGAGGTCCTTAGCGCTCTGGAGCAGGTTTTCATCAAGGATCTCTTTGTACTTTGCTCCATTCATCTTTGCCTCAGGTTCTTGGTCACCTACCTGACCAAGGCCCTTCACCCCCGATTGCTCTGTTTGGCCGGGCTGCCAGCTCTAGGAAGCGTATTGGTAGTTCCAAACTTCTTCCATTTAAGAATATGGAGGCCACTGTGTTCTTGGGGACCTTCAATGCTGCAGACATTTTTTGGTACCCTTCCCCAGATCTGTGCCTCGACACAATCCTGTCTCGGAGCTCTACGGACAATTCCTTCAACCTCATGGCTTGGTTTTTGCTCTGACATGCACTGTCAACTGTGGGAACTTATATAGACAGGTGTGTGCCTTTCCAAATCATGTCCAATCAATTGAATTTACTACAGGTGGACTCCAATCAAGTTGTAGAAACAACTCAAGGATGATCAATGGAAACAGGATGCACCTGAGCTTAATTTCGAGTCTCACAGCAAAGGGTCTGAATACTTATGTAAATAAGTCATATTTTTATTTTGATATGTATGCCAAGATTTCTCAAAACCTGTTTTCTCTTTGTCATTATGGGGTATTGTGTGTAGATTGATGAGGGAATTGTTTTATTTAATCAATTTTAGAATAAGGCTGTAACATAAGAAAATGTGGAAAAGTCAACGGTTCTGAATACTTTCTGAATGCACTGTATGTCACAACAGGTCTAAATATGTGTCATGACAGTGTTATTACGATATTATAACAGGTTATGACAAGTTATGTCAGCTGTTATGACATTGTTATGACCGTGTCATAACGTGTTTTGACTCTGGGTGTCAAGTAAAGTGTTTCCTTCTTTCCATTATGGATACATTTAAGGAAAGTTATTCTTCCTTCTTGGTCTTCGCTTTTACCAAGGATGGTGATTTAGAGTTTCTTATGTATCATTATGATTACACCCTTAGTTTTGTTTGGGGCTGATGAAAAAGCAGCCAGTTTGTACAAATGGTTCTCTTTTCTATGTGTGTCCTTTTGGAGCAGGTGTGTTTCTTGGAGCTTTGCTATATCAACATTGTTTCTTGCTAGAATATCAAGACAGCTGGATAGGAATATTATGGCTTTTCAAATTCCACGAGAGAATAGCTGGTGTTGCCATTGTTTTTCTCAAATGTAATTGTTATATTTAGTGTGCAATTAGGGTTAAGCGCATTGCTCAAGGGCATATCGATACATTTTTCATCTAGTCTGCTTGGGGATTTGAACAAGCGACATTTCGTTTACCGGCCCAACGCTCTAAACCGCTAGGCTACCTGCCGCCCTACAACACTGGTCTAAGCAATACATTCGATCGCAGTTACTGATATTGTACAAATCTTTCTACACTGATTGCGTTAAGAACAGCTTAATAAATCAAATCAAATCAAATTGTATTGGTCACATACACGTGTTTAGCAGATGTTATTGTGGGTGTAGCAAAATGCCTCTAATGTGCTAGTGATGGCTATTTAACAGTGACGGCCTTGAGATAGAAGCTGTTTTTCAGTTTCTCGGTCCCAGATTTGATGCACCTGTACTGACCTTGCCTTCTGGATGATAGCGGGGTGAACAGGCAGTGGTTCGGGTGGTTGATGTCCTTGATTATCTTTTTGGCCTTCCTGTGACATTGGGTGCTGTAGGTGTCCTGGAGGACGGGTAGTTTGCCCCCGGTAATGCGTTGGGCAGACCGCAACACCCTCTGGAGAGCCCTGCTGTTGCGGGGGGTGCATTTGCCATACCTGGTGGTGATACAGCCCAACAGGATGCTCTCAATTGTGCAACTGTAAAAGTTTGTGAGGGTTTTAGGTGCCGAGCCAAATGTCTTCAGCATCCTGAGGTTGAAGAGGCACTGTTGCGCTTTCTTCACCACACTGTCTGTGTAGGGGGACCATTTCAGTTTGTCAGTGATGTGTACGCCAAGGAACTTGAAGCTTTCCACCTTCTCCACTGCGGTCCCGTCGATGTGGATAGGGGGGTACTCCCTCTGCTGTTTCCTGTAGTCCACGATCATCTCCTTTGTTTTGTTGACGTTGAGCGAGAGTTTATTTTCCTGGCACCACACTCCCAGAGCCCTCACCTCCTCCATGTAGGCTGTCTCGTCATTGTTGGTAATCAAGCCTACTACTGTTGTGACATCTGCAAACTTGATGATTGAGTTGGAGGCGTGCTTGGCCACGCAGTCATGAGTGAACAGGGAGTACAGGAGTGGGCTGAGTGCGCACCCTTGTCGGGCCCCAGTGTTGAGGATCAGCGAAGTGGAGGTATTGTTTCCTACCTTCACCACCTGAGGGCGGCCCGTCAGGAAGTCCAGGACCCAGTTGCACAGGGTGGGGTTCAGACCCAGGGTCTCGAGCTTAATGATGAGCGTGGATGGTACAATGGTGTTGAATGCTGAGCTATAGTCAATGAACAGCATACTTACATAGGTATTACTCTTGTCCAGATGGGATAGGGCAGTGTGCAGTGTGATGGTGATTGCATCATCTGTGGATCTATTGGGGCGGTAAGCAAATTGAAGTGGGTCTAAGTTGACAGGTAAGGTAGAGGTGATATCATCCTTGACTAGTTTCTCAAAGCGCTTTATGATGACAGAGGTGAGTGCTACGGGGCGATAGTCATTTAGTTCAGTTACCATTGCTTTTTTGGGTACAGGAACAATGGTGGCCATCTTGAAGCATGTGGGGACAGCAGACTGAGATAGGGAAAGATTGAATATGTCCGTAAACACACCAGCAAGCTGGTCTGCGCATGCTCTGAGGACGCGGCTAGGAATGTCGTCTGGGCCTGCAGCCTTGCGAGGGTTAACACGCTTAAAATCTTACTTACGTCGGCCACAGAGAAGGAGACCCCACAGTCCTTGGTAGTGGGCCGCGTCGGTGGCACTGTGTTATCCTCAAAGCGGGCGAAGAAGGTGTTTATCTTGCGCGGAAGCAAGACATCTGTGTCGGCAACATGGCTGGTTTTCCTTTTGTAGTCCGTGATTGTCTGTTGACCCTGCCACGTACTCGGCTAGCCGCATTCTAAAAGCGTGTAACTGCTGTGTCTGCGACTAAGTCATTCGGATGGTCATTCAGGTGTGTCTTGATTGATGTTTCAGATTATAAGTAATTGAGGTGTATAACTAGTGTCTTTCAAAGATACAGTAATCACTGTATCACAGTAAAACATTTTTTTATTCTTTATTTTATTTTAATAGATGGGTTTTGATAGAGCATTTCTCAAACACAAAGGATTTTTCTCTTTTAGTCTCTTTTATACTGAAATTTAGCTTTTCGCTGCCAATGTATAGGCTAGCCACTACATGAATAAATCTCAAGTAAACTAATTTTAATTAATTTGAATCACTGATATGTGTTCACACCCAGCATCAGATTTCCCATCTGATTAGTGAAGATCAGATTTTTGGCCTGATTTTGGCCTTTTATCTGTCCAACCGTGCCTCCCTCTTACTTGCATTTAGGCCAGTTTGTCTCATTAAAGTAATTTGCCTGGAGCGACCATAACAATATGTTTACAGTTGGCCGCATAACGGACACTGTCGTCCCCCCCCATCCACCTCAAGGGATAGTTACACCAGGGTCACGGAATTGTTTTCGGGTCCACATCAGGCTACAAAGTAAATGACGAAGACCATGTCAGTCAAACCACTGTACCACTGTACCACTGTACGTTGTAACCTATTTTAATTTTTTTTAAATGTATTTTACCTTTATTTAACTAGGCAAGTCAGTTAAGAACAAATTCTTATTTACAATGACGGCCTACACCGGCCAAACCCGGACGATGCTGGGCCAATTGTGCGCCGCCCTATGGGACTCCCAATCACGGCCGGTTGTGATACAGCCTGGAATCAAACCAGAGGGTCTGTAGTGATGCCTCAAGCACTGAAATGCAGTGCCTTAGACCGCTGCGCCACTCGGGAGCCCTTTCTATAAGCTTAATGAAAAGAGCAGGTTTTTGAGCAGCAAAAAAGTGAGCGGACATTCCCTTTTTTCTATGAATTTGACCTTTTTGTCCAGCTATTGTTATTATTTTGCAGAAACAGATATACCTAATAACCTCAGTTTCCCAGTTTCCCTACCTCCTAGAGCAGGAATCATCAACTAGATTCAGCCACGGGACAATTTTTTTCTTGAGTGGATGGTCAAGGGGCCAGAACACAATTACTAATCATTTGTAGACTGCAAATTGACCGCAAGAAGCCCAAACAGATATAATATTGACTAATTTCAAACCTTGCTTTCATTTGTAAACAATCACATACACTAAGTGGCCAGTTTATTAAGTACAACACCCCGTTCACGAAAATGATATGCTTCTACAGACAGTGAGTCACGTGGCCATGGCTTGCTATATAAAGCAGGCAGACAGGCATCGAGGCATTCAGTTACTGTTCGATTGAATGTTAGAATGGGCAAAACAAGTGACCTAAGCAACTTTAAGCATGGTATGATCGTCGGTGCCAGGTGTGCTGGTTCCAGTATCTCAGAAATGGACAGCCTCCTGGGCTTTTCACGCACGACAGTGTCTAGGGTTTACCAAGAATGGTGTGACAAACAAAAAACATCCAGTCAGCGGCAGTCCTGTGGGCGAAAACAGCTTGTTGATGAGAGAGGTCGAAGGAGAATGGCAAGAATCGTGCAAGCTAACAGGCGGGCCACAAACAGGCAAATAACGACGCAGCACAACAGTGGTGTGCAAAACGCCACCTCGGAATGTAAAACTCGTTGTTACGGATGGGCTATTGCAGCAGACGACCACACCGGGTTCAACTCCTTTCAGCTAAAAATAAGAAGAAGCGGCTCCAGTGGGCAAACGATCACCAACACTGGACAATTGAGGAAAAACATCGCCTGGTCCGACGAATCCCAGTTCCTGTTGCGTCATGCTGATGGAAGAGTCAGGATTTGGCATAAGCAACATGAATCCATGGTCCCAGCCTGCCTGGTTTCAACGGTACAGGCTGGTGGCATTGGTATAATTGTGTGGGAATGTTTTCCTGGCACACGTTAGTTCCCTTGATACCAATTGATCAACGTTTGAACGCCACACCTTATAGAATCCATGCTGAAGAATTCCGGCTGTTCTGGAGGCATAGGGGGGTCCGACCCGGTACTATCTGGTTGTACCTAATAAACTGCCCACTGCGTGTATATCTTTCTATTATGCATCAGAATAATGTGGAAAATGAAAATCACATAGAGCTGATTTGCTGGTGTTTTTACAGTGTTTATGTCCAACAATATACAAGTGCTCAGCATATGTGGGAACTCCTTTAAGACTGTTGGAAAAGCATTCCAGGTGAAGCTGGTTGAGAGAATGCCAAGAGTGTGCAAAGCTGTCATCAAGGCAAAGGGGGTGGCTATTTGAAGAATCTCAAATATAAAATATATTTTGATTTCTTTAACACTTTTTTGGTTACTACATGATTCCATATGTGTAATTTCATAGTTTTGATGTCTTCACTATTATTCTACAATGTAAAAAATAGTAAAAATAAAGAAAAACCCTTGAATGAGTAGGTGTGTCCAAACGTTTGACTGGTAGTGTATATATAAAAAATAATTTGCTCAGAAAACTTGGGGGGCCAAATAAAATCACCCCAGTTGGGGAACCCTGTCCAAGAGTGACTGACATTTTTCAGATCTAATGTATAGCCCATTTTACAGACCCTGAAACCGTTACGAGGCGGGTCAGAATATCTTGACTTATGCACAGATCCAAGTACCAAATGCATGAATTGAGGCCTCTGACCGAGGCAGGAAAAACACTGCCACCATAGTGACTGACTCTGTGACGCTCTGGCTCCAGCAAGGCACACTGTGATTGGCTGAAGCTCAATCAAGACACATTGTGATTGGCTGAAGCTCAAGCATGGTGAATTGTGATTGGCTGAAACCTGTCTGACCTTTCTCCAGCGCCTCAATCTGCTCTTGAGTGAAGCTGGTCCTGTTCCTCTGTAGCTTCCTCTTCAGCTGCAGCCTCAGCTGTGACTCCTCACCCTCATCCCTCTCCACCGGCCCTCCTCCTACTCCTCCTCTTCCTCCCCCATCTCCTCCACCACCACCTTCGTCTCCCAGGCCTCCATCTGTGTCCGACAGACAGCCCTCGGGCACTGACGGAGAGAGGCGGTGGACAAACATTAAAATGTCAGACGAATTACATTGACACATGCACTGTTATTCTGGGTTGGGGTCAATTCCATTTAATTTCAGTCAATACAGGAAGTGAACTGAAATTCCAATTCCAATTTTTCTCATTGCTTTGACTGATTTAAAATGTAATTTGACCTAAATCCTGCTGGTAATATTTACAAACAATAAACAGACAGTATTTAGACTGAGAGAGAGTTGGTTAAGAATTCTAAGGCAATGGCCATGAAAACGAGACAGCATTTCATAGGGTTGTGTAATGGGTTGATATGTTAATTGTTACATTGTCTTATCCTTCCTTAGTGAATGCGTTGAATTTCAACTCACCTGTGCTGTGTTGTGTTTGTACTGTGGTCAGGTCATGGTACCAGTTGTTGGGCTCAGTCCAGTTCAAGCCGCTTTGCAGGTTCATTATGGTTAACTTCTCATACATGATACGTTCTCCCCCTCCGCCAGAAATAGGAACGCCAAACACCTTAACCCGAGCTCTTCCAGCCCTCTCTCGCTTCTCGCCTCACCCTTGACCCTCGCCCCTCTCGCCTTCCCTTAGAGACTGGAAAAGCTGGGGTGGGAAGAGAAGAGAAAGAAGGGGGGTTGATATCACATGAGTTCAGACATGACCGGCATTGTGGCGAATTAGCCTCACGATGACAGACAGAAATGGAGTTAGTTACAGGCATGCTGTCATAACACGTGTGTTGTACATTCATATGCTAGTATACCACAGGGAACCACGCGGTACATTAGAACCCACTCTGAGAGGAATTACATTTATTATGCTTCTTGCTTTTAGCTCCATCATCATAACTTCTAAGCACACACACACACACACAGTGTATTTTCTTGAGAAGTCACCACTAAACCACCTTCTAAACCCACTCATATCAGTGGTTAAAATAATTTCACGCAAACACACCGGTATATATCTTCATCTGTACACAAACACTTCCATTTTACATGCATACAGTATAACTATTCTTGTGTCCTCTTCTGTAAATCCTAACACGGCATCAATTCATGTAACAGACACATGCAAAGGCACAGTATGCAGGTAACAATAAGAGCCTGTTTTCTCCAACCCTGACAAGCCAGAGTCAAAGGTCACGCACTGCTTTGGCTGCCGAAAGGTTCCCGAAAGTGCTTCAACCAAAACTAATCAACTCTGTCCTCTGTCGCTGTATTATTCTTTATTTTTACTTTCTATGTCTGTTCATCTGATGTGTCTCACTAAGTTGTGTCTCTCCTCAAACCTTCCCTTAAATCTTTGTTATAGCCACGAAATCTACCGACATTTGATTTGATTGGTATTTCATGACACAAAATGATTAAAAGATGCAAACTCACCATAGGATGTGGTGAAAGATATGTACTTCTGAGATGGAAAAAAACACTTATTACTCCACTTTGCACTCTTTTATTCCCTCGTTCACCCCTCTCCCTTGTTCTCTGGCTTTGTTGACAATACTATGTGTGCAAAGGAGAGAGTAAAAGAGAGAGAGATGGGGAGAGAGAGAGAGAGAGAGAGAGAGAGAGAGAGAGAGAGAGAGAGAGAGAGAGAGAGAGAGAGAGAGAGAGAGAGAGAGAGAGAGAGAGAGAGAGAGAGAGAGAGAGAGAGAGAGAGAGAGATGGAGTGCTCAAGAGAGAAATGCGAGAGTGTCCTCAGAAAGATGGATAGAGAGAGGGGGGTAAAAGAGAGAGAGAGCGAAAGCGCGAGAGAGCGAGAGAGCGAGAGAGAGAGAGAGAGTGGGAGAGAGAGAGAGAGAGGTGACAAAGTAAGTCAACGTCAGTGTCAAGTTTGAACTTAATGCCAGGGAGAGGAGAACGGGAAACGAGAGAGGAGGGTAAAAAGCAGAGATAATGGAGAGATAGTGGATGATAAATAGAAGGAATTAATCTTTAGGTATAGAACAAGTGTAAATAGTCAGAGAGATATGGGTATTAGTTTAATAGACATTATGTAAAATAATGTGGATATGGACAACTCCACTTTTTCATAAAACTAGTCATCCACAGTGATGTATACTTTGTCATAACCACTATCACTGCATGCTGATGTTATATGTTACTTTTATCTGTCAATTGATCTTTATTTTTCTGTTTGATGAGGGTAGTATAAAACTAAAAGTCATATCATATGTTTAACACTTAAACACCATTACTCGTATTGTTTGCATCAGTGCAACCAATAGCAGAGGGGTAGATAATCTGCTTAATAATATCTAAATTCAGATTTTGTATTGTAATTATTTCAGTTTAGAAGTGCTTGTATGGCATGTGAACATTTAATTTCTAAAATAAACATAAGGCCTGTGAAATTATTTGTGTTGGAGTATTACGTCCACTGACAATTGTGAAATTGTTCTATCAATATTCTGTCAGTCACCATTGTATACTCTAACCAGTGATGGACCACTGTGTATAGTGTCTGTTTCCCAAAACCATGTCAAAGTAACATCACACATAAAATCAGTAGCATCACACATAAGAAACATGAATGTGTTGGAAATTCCAAATTGTTTGCATAGTCAATTTACACATAGCACTGACACTAGTGCTGTTATGGTGACTGTATTACCGCCACACCGGCAGTCACGAGTCATGACAGCAGTTAAATTCCATGTGACCATTTAGTCACGCTAATTAGGCTTCTCCAAGCTCTGATGCTGCTGATGGTCATTAGTAGCCTACCAAATTTGCTAACTGCCTGGTACTCTGCACTCGATTGTCCCTCTAATCACTCTGACATCAATGCAAATGTATTTGAAAATCTAATCAAACACTTAATGAGAGCCCATGAGCTCATGTTGCGCAACATTTCTATAGGCTATGCAATTGCGTGAGAAAACAGTGATGGCCTCCTTTAAAAAGAGGAGGATCCCATCAGCTAGGCCTACTATATTCATTTCTCAGCTTTCCTAATATTAAGCACAATTTCTTCTCTTTTGAACAAGAATATAGCCTACACAGTAAATTCCATAGTGTTAAATATGCAGTGTCAAAGTACATTGACTCTTACAGAGTTATTACTACAACAGTTGGAGTAAGATACCGCCCAGTGTTGGTGAAAAAGTACGTTGTTAAAAGACGCAGTGTCAGACGTACTCTGGAAAGCTCCGCCCACCTACGACTCGTCTCAAACGGACCACACATTTTCACGGCGCCATTTTCTTCATGTGGAATGACTGCGGTAAGTTTTCTCCTAAGCGACTATACACACATTATTTGTCATTTTAACAGAAGCAGCATTTAAGAATTACTTTATATCGTTGCTAACAGTGCACTCTAGTTGGTTTTAGGTCTTAAAATGTCGAATTTTAAAAAGGCTAACGTTAACATGTTGTGACTGACTTCTGTCCAGTCCATGTGCCAGCAGTATTAAGCTAACGTTAATTAACATTAACTGACGAACATAACGTTCAAACTAGACAATGTCAGCCCGATTTATTGTAAGTTATGTTAATACAACGTGGAGGGGGGATTGTGTACTTCTTGTTAACGTTCAGATATTACAGGAACATAGCAAAGACTAAGGGGAGTTGGCTAAACTAGCTACAGTTAGCTACGTTAGCTTGACTGGCTAACTATGTGCGGGTGGCATGGATTTATTATGTTAACGGCGGGTAGACATTAACCTTGGACACTGCTTAAGCGGTGTGCCTTTATTTTTTTCCTGGATATTATACAAAATGACTTTCGGGTTTCAAAGCAGCAGCAGTACTGTTAAAATACTTAAGCACTATCTTAGCACACACTTATGGTGTAACAGCACAAAATGTAGGTGCACCCAAATTTTTTCCTTGCGTCGCCATTAACGCCACAATTTCAAGGTCACCTTTTTATCACGCTCCATATACATTCATATATATCATGTAACCACCCCCCCCCTTTGCTGTCCTCTGCCCCTCAGATGGCCAACACCTGTAATTTGGCCTTCTTCCCATTTGGCCTTGGCTAAACCAGCTTGCCACACTCCCTAGCATCAAACATATCATTCATATCATTTAGTTTACAGCTCAAAAAGTATATTTTACAGTGGAGTACTTCCTTTAAAAGTTAGCCAGGCTACTAAAACTTTTGACATGATTGAAATTTTCCCGTGTTGTGTAGAATCAGCCAAAGGATCAACTGGTGAAGACATGTCTGGAGGACCGACTGTCAGACGAGAATCCCAGTTTGTTCCAGAGACTGCCCTGACTGATGATGAGTGCAACAAAGCAATCTCACTGATGAAACATTCTGCTGATGCAGACACAATCAAGAAGAAAATGGAACTGACGTTTGTGTATCGCCGCAAAATGATCCTCGACCCCCAGCAGTCAAGCAACATACTGTCTGAGTTTCCACGTTTTAAAGACGTCAAAAGCTTGGTAATTATGTTATTTTGAAAATACTATGACAAGTGAATTGTTTTGTAAGACATTGTAGTGATACTAGCTAGCTAAACTAGCACGCAATACAATTTGATTGGCTGTCAAATAACTGAAATTGTCACCAACACCACCCCACTCCAGGTTGAACAGGATTTTGTTCTAATGTTCGGAGAGGATACCTCAAGCAAGCTTCTGGAAAGGTGGCCGGTCACGTTCAAGAAAAATATCATCAAACAATGCAGAAAGCTTCCATCCACAAGTGAGCTTGAAGAACTCTTGCTGGCAGCTGATCCTCCTGAGGATGGCACTGAATTGGATGTTGACTTTGGTAAGATGCTTGTAAGCCTACCTTTTGTGTTGTATTGCAATATCAACATTATGTGTAAACATTTAAATATCAACATAATACTAAGAAGCTGGATCTGTGAAAGATTTACGAGTACGTTCTGTAGCAGTATATTGAACAAAACTTTTGAGATTTGACTCAGCCCTGTGGATGTTTTAGTTAGAGAACTTCTTCTGATGTAGAACTGCTGTCTGTCTGGGGGGTCTTTTGTAAAGAAAACAACGTAACTGAAGTGTGTTAACATTGAACTTGTGTTGTTACAGGTTGGGACAGTGATCTGTCATCGGTTTTACTGCTTATACACCTGATTCCACCCTCCGCTCAGGGTCGGAAGAGACCAGGAAAGGTTTCCGCATCCCAAGCAGAGAAACATCTTGTGGTATTCAAGAAGGTTTGTATTTTTTCTAATTTGTGGTATGAACACCTAATATTAGGCTACAAGTATTCATTCAATATTCATATTCAATAAGAGTAGTGTATTGGCTCTTTCTGCATATTCTACAACTACTTGGCCATTAACTACAGTTTTCCCTCATTTGTCTTCGCAGACCGGAACAAACATTCAAGAGCATCTCGATGCCATCACTACTAGCGCTCAGCCCTATCTCCTAGCTGTTGGAGTTAAGAAGAATGCAATCCACCAGTTCTTCATCATTATCGACAAGAATGCCATACCTTGCAGGTCAACCTCTTCTCTTGTTGCTTTTGACGAACTATTTAAGGCACATTTTGTGTTTGGCACATCCTACAACACCATGCTCCACAACATGTACACTTTCATCCAAACTACAGTGTACAGCATCGATGCTGGCAAGGTCAAAGAGAGCCCTCGTGTTGCTGAAATCAGGGCGAGGTTACTTCATTAGTGCTTGAAGTTTCTCCTCGAACATGAAGTGTTTTGTTTGTCAGGCTGAGTTATCGAGTTCAAATATGCTTGTTAGGCATTTACGATTAGTTCACGGTTACTTGCCTGGAAAAAATCTCCGGCTTAAATGTGCTCAGACTGGATGTGGCTGTGCGTTTGGTACGTTTTCTGGTTTTAGGAAACATTTAAACACAAAACACACTGAGTATATTGACCAACAGGTTGACCCTGATGTTTATTTAAGCAGCATTGGAGAGGCAGTGACCACTAATGTAGAGGAGACAGCTACAACGTCACGGACAGTTAATGAACACGAGGTAGCCACATCTACTCTGTTGAAAAAGTCCAACAGGAGCACTCTAGATATGTGTGCCTCTGCTGTTGCACAACTAAAAGCAGCTGGATTAAGTCAATCTACTGTAAATAGTTTTGTTTCCTCCATGGAAGAAGTGTTTTTTGAGATTCAAAGTCAAGCTACAGATGCAGCTTTGCAGTGCTTATCTCCACAGGAAACTGAAAATAAGAACAGAATAGAACAATCTTTGCAAAAGTTGGAAAACCCTTTCACACCCTTAAATTCAGAAGCTAAACGAAATAAACACTTCAAAGAGAAATGGGGAATCGTAGAACCTGTTGAAAAGGTGCTTGGCACAAGATTTGACAGCAGAAGAAACAAAACAACTGGGACATACGATCAGGTAGTTGTAACTGACAAGTTTGCATATATTCCTATTTTAGAAACACTAAAGGCCATTTTTCAAAACCCAGAACTTGCAGACATGTTCAAGCCCAGGCACATGCCCAAGGAAGGTGTGTATGCAGACTTGAGAGATGCCGCCTATTTTAAAAAAAGTCCCTTATTCTCTATAGAAAAAGATGCCATACAGATCCAGCTATTTTATGACGACTTTGAAACAGCAAACCCCTTGGGGTCTAAAAAGGGTATACACAAATTAGGTGCTATATACTTTACATTAAGGAATTTTCCCCCAATCTTTAATTCATCATTGATAAATATTCATTTGGGTGCTCTTTTCCATGCGCAGGACATCAAGCGTTATGGTTTTAATTTGATACTTGAGCCACTTGTCAGTGATCTTAAAGTACTCGAGACAGAGGGACTTAAAGTTCCCAGATTGAAAGATGTGATTCACGGTACCATAGTTCAGGTTACTGGTGATAATCTTGGGTTGCATGGTTTATTTGGCTTTGTGGAGTCATTTGGGGCAAGGTATTGTTGTCGTTTCTGTCTCCTTGAGAAAGATTGTTTTCAAACTGTGTTCTGTGAAGATGATCCAAAAGTTGTACTACGAACTATCGAGATGCACAAACTGCACTGTCAAACTTTACAAACAGATCCTACACTACCTCATATCTATGGTGTCAAACGCATTTGTCTGCTGAATTCACTACAGTATTTTAATACAGCCAACAATTTTTCTGTAGATATAATGCACGATATTTTAGAAGGAGTTGCTCAGTTTGAAGTCAAACTTGTCCTGCAGTACATTAAGGAAAACTTCCTAAATGCTGAACAACTGGCTGGTAGAATACATGCTTTTGACTATGGATACAATCAGCAGCGAAACCGTCCACCTAGAGTAAAGTTGTTTGATGGAAGTAATGATTTGGGGTTGAATGCTATACAGTCTTGGTGCTTATTACGTAATATGCCTTTGCTATTTGGTGATTTAATACAGTCAGATGACCAGCACTGGCATCTTCTACTTTTGCTTCTACACATTGTTAACATTGTATTTTCCCCAGTCCTTACAGAAGGCATGACCATTTACCTCAAACATTTAATCATTGATCATCATCAGCTCTTCAAGCAGTTGTTTCCTGCAATCAATCTCTTACCAAAGCATCACTTCATGATTCATTACCCTCGTAATATAAAAAACATCGGCCCAGTTCTGCACATGTGGTGCATGCGTTATGAAGCTAAACATAATTTTTTTAAGAAGCAATTAAAAAGCTTTAAAAATGTAACAAAAACATTAGCCAAAAAGCACCAAAGTTGTATGGCAATGTATCGAGAGTCCTTTAGCAAGGAAAGATTAACTTTAGGTTCGGGGAAGATGGTAACACTTAGTGAGCTCAAAGAAGGTCCCGAGATTGCTTTAAAATTTGGGTCTGTATTGTCTACCAGTGTGTTTTCTGCCAAGTGGATCAAACATCATGGTACAGAGTACCGCCGTGACTTCATTATCTGTACTGAGGTAGCATTTGAGATGCCTGTATTTTGTAAAATCAAAATTATTGCTGTGAAAGATGACTGTGTATTGCTCTGTGGAAAACTGATGGAAACAGTGTGTTTTGATTACCATTACTATGCCTTTAAGGTCAGGATGCATCCAGACAGGGTTCAAAAGGTGATCAACATTACTGAACTGTGTTACTTTAAACCTTTTGATGTTCAAATGAAGTATGGAACGACAGATTCCTCCTTGTATGTTGTTCCCTATTGCCATTTTATGGAAACCTAAGGTCAATGTTTTAAAAAGGGATTTGTATTCTTAATATATTTTAGCCTGACATAGTTGAGCTGTTAATAAAAATTTGAAATGCATTATTTTGTGGTAAGTTGTGATTTTTACTCACTTAATGGAGTATTTGGTGTAATTTGACACTAAAAAAGTGTAAAATGAATACTGCTGAGATTTATTTCCGTGACACTATACGGTGTTAGAATTTGACTCTATTTGAGCTTGTTTTTCACTGCAAGATAGTCAATTATCAACACAATAGTGTGTAACATCAACACTTATCAGAGTTATTTTAACCTTGAGTGTCAACTCCATGCAGTGTTAAACTGGACTGGAATCAAACTCAATCAGAGTTGATTTGTTATTTTAGAAGAGTAAATGATTAACTCTTCCAAGGGTAATATTTACACTCTCCAGTGTTATTTAACCTTTAGTGTAAAATTAAAATAACACTATTCAGTGTAAGCGAGTGTTAAATTTTTACTCTATTTAGAGTTAATTTAACTCTAAAATGTTAACACTATGAAAAGAGTCAAATTAACACTATTTCAGGGTGGGACCATATACACTCAGAAATAGTGTTAAATTTAACTCTTTAAGTGTTACTTTAACACTTCAAAATTTACTGTGTACCTGGCTGGCATGAAAATGAATGACGGGAAAAGCGTCCTCCATTCGCTGTTTAAGTGCATAGATGATATGTCTTTTTTTCCCCTGTTTTGAGACAGGTGAATGATAATTCTCCATTCTAAATCAAAACAAATTTCACACCTATATTATTTAGAATAGGTAAAAACAAAATTAAATCAAGAAGAGTGTGATGGGTGACAATATTAGCCTATCACTTGTGCATAATATATTATAATAATTTGTGAATGAAGCCCAGCTTAGGGCAAACTGCATGCTTTTTTTGTGACTTTTTCAAATCATAGTCGCACACCTCATGTAGCCTAGCCCATAGGCCTATATGTTTTTCTAAGGTTTGTATCACAACTAAAGTGGCCAAATAACTTCTTAAAATGAAGCACATTAATCCGCTTTAGAACTGGTGTAGAGCCTAACTGGCATACAGCACTTGAGTTTCAAGTTTGGGGAAGATCATTTTCACCATAAAAATGCACCTTTATAATAAAATAATTACATGCATAATCACATTTGTGTTCACTTTTGAGAATGGTGTTTTCCTGCTAATGGAACATTCGCGCATATAGCCTACTGCCGTGTGCGCATTGCTGCGCTTAGAATGTAATGAAATATCCTAATAGTTTAGCAACATTTTAAGCTAAACATTGTCATCTGTTGCGTCAGGCTCATAGCTTAAAACAGGTGTTTTGATGCTAGTGGTTATATAGTCCCGGACTATGTTTGGAATACTTACTTCTCGCAGAGAATAGAATAGGTCAACTTTTGTACTATGGGGGATAGTAGTTTGACATAGGCTAGTGCTTTTGCTGTTCGTTAGGCCTACTCATCTTGCTGGCTGACTAAAGTAAATGTAGGCAGTTCTTCCAATATCTTCAATATGACCCAAACAGTTACGTTCCCGATGTGTCTGTCTTCACTTGTAGCCTGTGAAAAGACCCAATCATGTGACTGAGAGCCATGTGAGTGAGAGAGCCATGTGAATGAGAGGTGCATCGGCATGCAGCCAGGAGAAGGGAATTATAATTATTATATTAAGCCCAAGGGCACAACGGCCACACAAACGGGATGCAGTCAGGAAATTTGAGGCATTATCAAGTGCTTGTCAAATTGTAATTGAGAGACAAAGCAGAGCTCATGCCTTTCATGCAACTTTTTTCAAATCATCATTAGAGTCGCATCATGCAGCCTTAGAATGTATAAAAAATCTAAACATTTAGCCCAACATTTGCATCACAACTAAGGTTACATAAATAGCTCTAAGTTATGCATATAGGAGGACCTGTTTCTTTGTTAACTGCTCAACACAGAATAGCTGCATGTGCGCACTCCCTCAAATAGTTTGCAGAAAATATCCATTATATTTTATTCAGATATGTTCAATTGTATTCGTCATACTATACAATAATATAAAATAATGCCACGGAATTCTAAGCAAAACTTGTCTGCTAAATAAACTAGTGTAGCCAACAGCAATATGGCACAGCCATATCATGGCCTAAAATAAGGACAACTCAGAGTATGTTATTCTGTTCTTCTGAAATAGACTACATTTCTTCATATCATGTTTCTTTAGACCTGTCTAAAATAAAGAATGGATTTATTGTGATGGTGTAGGCTATATTACATGGATTTATTTGATTTTTTGTAAATGTAAATGTTCGAAAGGTCTGCACCAATGGCTTGTAGGCTACGCATGGAATGTTTACGTTAATTAACGGTCAATTACCGTGAGACCGGCCATTATTTGCTTGACAATCACCGGCTGACAAAATGTCATGATCGCCACAGCCCTAACTGACACATACACTTACCCAACCAGACATGCCACCAGGGGCCTTTTCACAGTCCCCAGGTCCAGAACAAATTCAAGGAAGCTTACAGTATTATACAGAGCCATGAGTGCATTGAACTCCCTTCCATCTTATATAGCGCAAGTGAACAGCAAACCTGGTTTCAAAAAACAAATAAAGCAACACCTCATGGCGCAACACCTCACGGCACAACACCTCTCCCCCATGTGACCTACTTGTTGTGTGTATGTACAGACATGTATGTGTAACTGATAGATGCACACACACACACACTACAAGTTCATATTTTTAAATGTACACTACCAAACAAAAGGTTGGACACACCTACTCATTCAAGGGTTTTTCTTTATTTTTACATTTCTTTACATTGTAAAATAATAGTGAAGACATCACCTCTATGAAATAAACATATGGAATAATGTAGTAACCAAAAAAGTGTTAAACAAATCAAAATATATTTGAGATTTGAGATTCTTCAAATAGCCACACTTTGCCTTGATGACAGCTTTGCACATTCTTTGCATTCTCTCAACCAGCTTCATGAGGTAGTCACCTGGAATGCATTTAATTTAACAGGTGTGCCTTCTTAAAGGTTAATTTGTGGAATTACTATCCTTCTTAATGCGTTTCAGCCAATCAGTTTTGTGTGTTTTTGTATCTATCAGTTACACATATATGTCTGTACATACATATAACAAGTAGGTCACATGGGGGAGAGGTGTTGTGCCGTGAGGTGTTGCGCCGTGAGGTATTGATTTATTTGTTTTTTGAAACCAGAAGATAGCCCTATTTGGTAAAAGACTAAGTCCATATTATGGCAAGAACAGCTCAAATAAGCGAAGAGAAATGACAGTCCATCATTACTTTAAGACATGAAGGACAGTCAATACGGAACATTTCAAGAACTTTGAAAGTTTCTTCAAGTGCAGTCGCAAAAACCATCAAGCGCTATGATGAAACAGGAATGGAAGACACAGAGTTACCTCTGCTGCAGAGGAGAAGTTCATTAGAGTTCAAGTCACAGACACATCTCAACATCAACTGTTCAGAGGGGATTATGGTCAGATTGCTGCAAAGAAACCACTACTAAAGGACACCAATAACAAGAAGAGACCTGCTTGGGCCAAGAAACACGAGCAATGGACATCAGACCGGTGGAAATGTGTGCTTTGGTCTGGAGTCCAAATTTGAGATTTTTGGTTCCAACTGCTGTGTCTTTGTGAGACGCGGTGTGGGTGAATGGATGATCTCCGCATGTGTAGTTCCCACCGTAAAGCATGGAGGAGGAGGTGTTATGGTGTGGGGGTTCTTTGTTGGTGACACTGTCTGTGATTTATTAAGAATTCAAGGCACACTTAACCAGCATGGATACCACAGCATTCTGCAGCGATACGCCATCCCATCAGGTTTGGGCTTATTGAGATTACCATTTGTTTTTCAACAGGACAATGACCCAACATACCTCCAGGCTGTGTAAGGGCTATTTTACCAAGAAGGAGAGTGATGGAGTGCTGCATCAGATGACCTGGCCTCCACAATCCCCGACCTCAACTCAATTGAGATGGTTTGGGATACAGAGTGAAGGAAAAGCAGCCAACAAGAGTTTAGCATATGTGGGAACTCCTTCAAAACTGTTGGAAAAGCATTCCAGGTGAAGCTGATTGAGAGAATGACAAGAGTGTGCAAAGCTGTCATCAAGGCAAATGGTGGCTATTTGAAATATTTAAAACTGTTTTGGTTACTACATGATTCCATATGTGTTATTTCATAGTTTTGATGTCTTCACTATTATTCTACAGTGAAGAAAATAGTACAAAAAAAAAAAAAACACTTCAATGAGTAGGTGTGTCCAAACTTTTGTCTGGTATTGTATGTAAATTGTAAAGTATTTTGTCTGTAATATCTTTTTTGTAATGCGTCGGACCCCAGTAAGACTAGAGGAAATCAAATAAAAAACGGATATAGAGTGCATTCGGAAAGTATTCAGACCCCTTGACTTTTTCCACATTTTGTTACATTACAGCCTTGTTCTAAAATGGATTTTTTTTTTACTTAATCAATCTAGATACAATACCCCATAATGACAAAGGAAAAACGGTTTTTTAGACATTGTTGCACATTTATTACAAATAAAAAACAAAAATACATTTTTTACATAAGTATTCAGACTCTTTGCTATGCGACTCGAAATGGAGCTCAGGTGCATCCTGTTTCCATTGACCAACCTTGAGGTGTTTCTACAACTTGATTGGAGTCCACATGTGGTAAATTCAATTGATTGGACATGATTTGGAAAGGCACACACCTGTCTATATAAGGTCCCACAGCTGACAGTGCATGTCAGAGCATAAACCAAGCCATGAGGTCGAAGAAATTGTCCGTAGAGCTCCGAGACAGGATTTTGTCGTGGCACAGATCTGGGGAAGGGTACCAAAACATTTCTGCAGCATTGAAGGTCCCCAGGAACACAGTGGCCTCCATCATTCTTAAATGGAAGAGGTTTGGAACCACCAATACTCATCCTAGAGCTGGCCGCCCGGCCAAACTGAGCAATCAGGGGAGGAGGGCCTTGGTCATGTAGGTGACCAAGAACCCGATGGTCACTCTGACAGAGCTCCAGAGTTCCTCTGTGGAGATGGGAGAAACTTCCAGAGGGACAACCATCTCTGCAGCACTCCACCAATCAGGCCTTTATGGTAGCCACTCCTCAATAAAAGGCATATGACAGCCCGCTTGGATTTTTCCAAAAGGCACCTAAAGGACTCTCAGAATATGAGAAACAAGATTCTCTGGTCTGATGAACCCATGATTGAACTCTTTGGCCTGAATGCCAAGCGTCACGTCTGGAGGAAACCTGGCACCATCCCTACGGTGAAGCATGGTGGTCGCAGCATCATGCTGTGGGGATGTTTTTCAGCGGCAGGGACTGGGAGACTAGTCAGGATCGAGGGAAAGATGAACGGAGCAATGTACAGAGATCCTTGATGAAAACATGATTCAGAGCGCTCAGGACCTCAGACTGGGGCGATGGTTCAGCTTCCAACAGAACAAGAACCCTAACCACACAGCCACAACAACGCAGGAGTGGCTTCGGGACAAGCCTCTCAATGTCCTTGAGTGGCCTAGCCAGAGCCCGGACTTGAACCTGATCGAACATCTCTGGAGAGACCTGAAAATAGCTGTGCAGCGACGCTCCCCATCCAACCTGACAGAGCTTGAGTGGATCTGCAGAGAAGAATGGTAGAAACTCCCCAAATACAGGTGTGTCAAGCTTGTAGTGTCATACCCAAGAAGACTCGAAGCTGTAATCGCTGGCAAAAGGTGCTTTAACAAAGTACTGAGTAAAGGGTCTGAATACTTATGTAAATGAATACTTATATCATATTTCAGTTTTTATTATTTTATATATTTGGTACAATTTCTAAAAGCCTGTTTTTGTTATTTCATTATGGGGTATTGTGTGAAGATCGATGAGTGAAAAAAAATATTTAGGATAAGGCTGTAACATAATAAAATGTGGAAAAAGTCAAGGGGTCTGAATACTTTCCGAATGCACTGTAGATGTATGGATATACAGTATATATATGCTCCTCCACGCCACCAGGACCAAGCTCTGCTCTTTGGGGGATCTGGCTTTCAGCTCGACAGCCCCCAGCCTCTGGAATGCCCTCCCGGACAACCTGAAGGCACTACATACTCTGGGCTCCTTTAAAACGGGCATAAAAATGTTTCTCTTTAGGAAGGCTTTCTGTTGATAGCTGTGCTCCTTAGAGTCCTTGTCCGTTGTAGCATCAGCTGTGTTCTTTGTGTCAGATGCCCTGTCTAGCTGTGTAAAAAAACAAAAACACTTTGAGATTATTTTCTTAATGAAAAGCACTTTATTATTATTATAATTATAATTATTATTATTATATAGATACCACTGCAATGGATACCAAATCTGATGCAAGGAGTAAGTAATGACGCAGGTATGACGTGTGAGCGAAATAACGAGAGGAGAGAGGAAGCAGTGGATGAATAAAATTGTAGCAGCTGAAGAGAGAGAGAGAGAGAGAGAGAGAGAGAGAGAGAGAGAGAGAGAGAGAGAGAGAGAGAGAGAGAGAGAGAGAGAGAGAGAGAGAGAGAGAGAGAGAGAGAGAGAGAGAGAGAGAGAGAGAGAGAGAGAGAGAGAGAGAGAACGAGGAAGTCTGTGACTTTGGATGGGTTGAGGGGGCTTGGTGATGGGGAGGGTCCCAGCCTCTTTTATTTCCAGTTGACAAGACTTTGCGCTCTCTTTCTCTCTGTTGCCCCCTCCCTCTCTCTTTCATGCTCGCCTGTTTTTTCTCTAACCCCCCCCTTCCTTGCTCACTTTCTCTCTCTCTCTCCCTCTTACTCTGTTACTGGCCTTCAAGACTGGCCTAAGATAATGAAAATGTGACAAATGACAGAGACCAAGGGGAAATGGAGTGATGAGGAAGACGGTGAAGGGAGGAAAAGTAAAAATAAAGAGTGGAAAGAAGAAACAGGAAGAAAACAGTGTTTGAATGTTATAAGTTAAAACTCTATTAGCTTACATGTATTCTAGTCTTTCAACATTTTAGCTGAGGTGTGCCTTGATCCAATCCGGTATTTTACAAATGTTCCATCCCGAGAATAAATCACTTTTCTCCGGGGTAACCCGGTATTTTCCGCCAAAACCGGAATTTCCTGCCAAAAACGGAAGAATCATTCAAAAGCATTATAAAATATATACAGTGGGGAGAACAAGTATTTGATACACTGCCAATTTTGCAGGTTTTCCTACTTACAAAGCATGTAGAGGTCTGTCATTTTTATCATAGGTACACTTCAACTGTGAGAGACGGAATCTAAAACAAAAATCCAGAAAATCACATTGTATGATTTTTAAGTAATTAATTTGCATTTTATTGCATGACATAAGTATTTGATCACCTACCAACCAGTAAGAATTCCGGCTCTCACAGACCTGTTAGTTTTTCTTTAAGAAGCCCTCCTGTTCTCCACTCATTACCTGTATTAACTGCACCTGTTTGAACTCGTTACCTGTATAAAAGACACCTGTCCACACACTCAATCAAACAGACTCCAACCTCTCCACAATGGCCAAGACCAGAGAGCTGTGTAAGGACATCAGGGATAACATTGTAGACCTGCACAAGGCTCGGATGGGTTACAGGACAATAGGCAAACAGCTTGGTGAGAAGGCAACAACTGTTGGCGCAATTATTAGAAAATGGAAGAAGTTCAAGATGATGGTCAATCACCCTCGGTCTGGGGCTCCATGCAAGATCTCACCTCGTGGGGCATCAATGATCATGAGGAAGGTGAGGGATCAGCCCAGAACTACACGGCAGGACCTGGTCAATGACCTGAAGAGAGCTGGGACCACAGTCTCAAAGAAAACCATTAGTAACACACTACGCCGTCATGGATTAAAATCCTGCAGCGCACGCAAGGTCCCCCTGCTCAAGCCAGCGCATGTCCAGGCCCGTCTGAAGTTTGCCAATGACCATCTGGATGATCCAGAGGAGGAATGGGAGAAGGTAATGTGGTCTGATGAAACAAAAATATAGGTTTTTGGTCTAAACTCCACTCGCCGTGTTTGGAGGAAGAAGAAGGATGAGTACAACCCCAAGAACATGGAGGTGGAAACATCATTCTTTGGGGATGCTTTTCTGCAAAGGGGACAGGACGACTGCACCGTATTGAGGGGAGGATGGATGGGGCCATGTATCACGAGATCTTGGCCAACAACCTCATTCCCTCAGTAAGAGCATTGAAGATGGGTCGTGGCTGGGTGTTCCAGCATGACAAAGACCCGAAACACACAGCCAGGGCAACTAAGGAGTGACTCCGTAAGAAGCATCTCAAGGTCCTGGAATGGCCTAGCCAGTCTACAGACCTGAACCCAATAGAAAATCTTTGGAGGGAGCTGAAAGTCTGTATTTCCCAGAGACAGCCCCGAAACCTGAAGGATCTGGAGAAGGTCTGTATGGAGGAGTGGGCCAAAATCCCTGCTGCAGTGTGAGCAATCCTGGTCAAGACCTACAGGAAACGTATGATCTCTGTAATTGCAAACAAAGGTTTCTGTACCAAATATTAAGTTCTGCTTTTCTGATGTATCAAATACTTATGTCATGCAATAAAATGCAAATTAATTACTTAAAAATCATACAATGTGATTTTCTGGATTTTTGTTTTAGATTCCGTCTCTCACAGTTGAAGTGTACCTATGATAAAAATTACAGACCTCTACATGCTTTGTAAGTAGGAAAACCTGCAAAATCGGCAGTGTATCAAATACTTGTTCTCCCCACTGTAGGTGTATGTATGTATGTATGTATGTATGTATGTATGTATGTATGTATGTATGTATGTACAGTGGGGAAAAAAGGTATTTAGTCAGCCACCAATTGTGCAAGTTCTCCCACTTAAAAAGATGAGAGAGGCCTGTAATTTTCATCATAGGTAAACGTCAACTATGACAGACAAAATGAGATTTTTTTTTCTCCAGAAAATCACATTGTAGGATTTTTAATGAATTTATTTGCAAATTATGGTGGAAAATAAGTATTTGGTCAATAACAAAAGTTTCTCAATACTTTGTTATATACCCTTTGTTGGCAATGACACAGGTCAAACGTTTTCTGTAAGTCTTCACAAGGTTTTCACACACTGTTGCTGGTATTTTGGCCCATTCCTCCCATGCAGATCTCCTCTAGAGCAGTGATGTTTTGGGGCTGTCGCTGGGCAACACGGACTTTCAACTCCCTCCAAAGATTTTCTATGGGGTTGAGATCTGGAGACTGGCTAGGCCACTCCAGGACCTTGAAATGCTTCTTACGAAGCCACTCCTTCGTTGCCCAGGCGGTGTGTTTGGGATCATTGTCATGCTGAAAGACCCAGCCATGTTTCATCTTCAATGCCCTTGCTGATGGAAGGAGGTTTTCACTAAAAATCTCACGATACATGGCCCCATTCATTCTTTCCTTTACACGGATCAGTCGTCCTGGTCCCTTTGCAGAAAAACAGCCCCAAAGCATGATGTAACCACCCCCATGCTTCACAGTAGGTATGGTGTTCTTTGGATGCAACTCAGCATTCTTTGTCCTCCAAACACGACGAGTTGAGTTTTTACCAAAAAGTTCTAATTTGGTTTCATCTGACCATATGACATTCTCCCAATCCTCTTCTGGATCATCCAAATGCACTCTAGCAAACTTCAGACGGGCCTGGACATGTACTGGCTTAAGCAGGGGGACACGTCTGGCACTGCAGGATTTGAGTCCCTGGCGGCGTAGTGTGTTACTGATGGTAGGCTTTGTTACTTTGGTCCCAGCTCTCTGCAGGTCATTCACTAGGTCCCCCCGTGTGGTTCTGGGATTTTTGCTCACCGTTCTTGTGATCATTTTGACCCCACGGGGTGAGATCTTGCGTGGAGCCCCAGATCGAGGGAGATTATCAGTGGTCTTGTATGTCTTCCATTTCCTAATAATTGCTCCCACAGTTGATTTCTTCAAACCAAGCTGCTTACCTATTGCAGATTCAGTCTTCCCAGCCTGGTGCAGGTCTACAATTTTGTTTCTGGTGTCCTTTGACAGCTCTTTGGTCTTGGCCATAGTGGAGTTTGGAGTGTGACTGTTTGAGGTTGTGGACAGGTGTCTTTTATACTGATAACAAGTTCAAACAGGTGCCATTAATACAGGTAACGAGTGGAGGACAGAGGAGCCTCTTAAAGAAGAAGTTACAGGTCTGTGAGAGCCAGAAATCTTGCTTGTTTGTAAGTGACCAAATACTTATTTTCCACCATAATTTGCAAATAAATTCATTAAAAATCCTACAATGTGACTTTCTGGATTTTTTTTTCCTCAATTTGTCTGTCATAGTTGACGTGTACCTATGATGAAAATTACGATGTGTGTAGTTCCAGTCCATATAATACAGTATAATACCATAGAGTACAGTAATACAGTGGGGGAAAAAAGTATTTAGTCAGCCACCAATTGTGCAAGTTCTCCCACTTAAAAAGATGAGAGAGGCCTGTAATTTTCATCATAGGTACACGTCAACTATGACAGACAAATTGAGGAAAAAAAATCCAGAAAATCACATTGTAGGATTTTTAATGAATTTATTTGCAAATTATGGTGGAAAATAAGTATTTGGTCACCTACAAACAAGCAAGATTTCTGGCTCTCACAGACCTGTAACTTCTTCTTTAAGAGGCTCCTCTGTCCTCCACTCGTTACCTGTATTAATGGCACCTGTTTGTACTTGTTATCAGTATAAAAGACACCTGTCCACAACCTCAAACAGTCACACTCCAAACTCCACTATGGCCAAGACCAAAGAGCTGTCAAAGGACACCAGAAACAAAATTGTAGACCTGCACCAGGCTGGGAAGACTGAATCTGCAATAGGTAAGCAGCTTGGTTTGAAGAAATCAACTGTGGGAGCAATTATTAGGTAATGGAAGACATACAAGACCACTGATAATATCCCTCGATCTGGGGCTCCATGCAAGATCTCACCCCTTGGGGTCAAAATGATCACAAGAACGGTGAGCAAAAATCCCAGAACCACACGGGGGACCTAGTGAATGACCTGCAGAGAGCTGGGACCAAAGTAACAAAGCCTACCATCAGTAACACACTACGCCGCTAGGGACTCAAATCCTGCAGTACAAGACGTGTCCCCCTGCTTAAGCCAGTACATGTCCAGGCCCGTCTGAAGTTTGCTAGAGTGCATTTGGATGATCCAGAAGAGGATTGGGAGAATGTCATATGGTCAAATGAAACCAAAATATAACTTTTTGGTAAAAACTCAACTCGTCGTGTTTGGAGGACAAAGAATGCTGAGTTGCATCCAAAGAACACCATACCTACTGTGAAGCATGGGGGTGGAAACATCATGCTTTGGGGCTGTTTTTCTGCAAAGGGACCAGGACGACTGATCCGTGTAAAGGAAAGAATGAATGGGGCCATGTATCGTGAGATTTTGAGTGAAAACCTCCTTCCATCAGCAAGGGCATTGAAGATGAAAGGTGGCTGGGTCTTTCAGCATGACAATGATCCCAAGCACACCGCCCGGGCAACGAAGGAGTGGCTTCGTAAGAAGCATTTCAAGGTCCTGGAGTGGCCTAGCCAGTCTCCAGATCTCAACCCCATAGAAAATCGTTGGAGGGAGTTGAAAGTCCGTGTTGCCCAGCGACAGCCCCAAAACATCACTGCTCTAGAGGAGATCTTGATGGAGGAATGGGCCAAAATACCAGCAACAGTGTGTGAAAACCTTGTGAAGACTTACAGAAAACGTTTGACCTGTGTCATTGCCAACAAAGGGTATATAACAAAGTATTGAGAAACTTTTGTTATTGACCAAATACTTATTTTCCATCATATTTTGCGAATAAATTCATTAAAAATCCTACAATGTGATTTTCTGGATTTTTTTTTCTCATTTTGTCTGTCATAGTTGACGTGTACCTATGATGAAAATTACAGGCCTCTCTCATCTTTTTAAGTGGGAGAACTTGCACAATTGGTGGCTGACTAAATACTTTTTTTCCCCACTGTAGATGTCCTAGGCTACCTCTTTCAGGTATTACATTCATTGAAGTATTAGCCTTATATTTAGTTAATTAGTGATGGGTTATGCATAATGAGCTTCTAACTTATAGCCTCTGTCTCTTGCTCAATACGCAAGCACCTGTGCTCTGCTTGCCTCACCTTAAAAAATGCTCCTTAGCTCTTGGAGTCCCATGCAGAAAAAGCTAGACTAGAATACCAATAGACTATTCGAAGAGGGACGCAAGCTCTTTTTTGCTGAACGTTAAATACAGCAGCCAATAGAACTCACAGTTAGTTTGAAAGAAGAGCGCATGTGCGATGGTGGTAGGCTATAGCAGTTATTTATTCAGACCCATAACCATTCAATCTTCGTGAGAGAAGTGAAAGCCTTTTGCATCTAATTCTAGTCCTATAATATTCAAAGATGAAGATAAGGACAATGAAACTTATTTCATTTAACTGTTGAAAGCGAGGAAGGAATGAATCAACAATACATTTACATTTACATTTACATCATTTAGCAGACGCTCTTATCCAGAGTGACTTACAAATAGAGAGAGAAAGAGTAGGCTAATAACATTAGGGAACATTTTATGAAAGTTATATATGCGTCAGCCTACTAATTATAGAGTGCCTTGCAAAAGTATTCATCCCCCTTGGCGTTTTTCCTATTTTGTTGCATTACAACCTGTCATTTAAATGGATTTTTATTTGGATTTCATGTAATGGACATACATAAAATAGTCAAAATTGGTGAAGTGAAATGAAAAAAATAACTATTTTAAAAAAAGTATATAAATAACGGAAAAGTGGTGCGTGCATATGTATTTACCCCCTTTGCTATGAAGCCCCTAAATAAGATCTGTTGCAACCAATTACCTTCAGAAGTCACATAATTAGTAAAATAAAGTCCACCTGTGCGCAATGTAAGTGCCAAATGATCTGTCACATGATCTCAGTACATATACACCTGTTCTGAATGGCCCCAGAGTCAACAACACCACTAAGCAAGGGGAACCACCAAGCAAGCGGCACCATGAAGACCAAGGAGCTCTCCAAACAGGTCAGGGACAAAGTTCTGGAGAAGTACAGATCAGGGTTGGGTTATAAAGAAATATCTGAAACCTTGAACATCCCACGGAGCACCATTAAATCCAAGAGAGGGCAGCCCACCAAAACTCACGGACCAGGCAAGGAGGGCATTAATCAGAGAGGCAACAAAGTACCAAAGATCATCCTGAAGGAGCTGAAAAGCTCCAAAGCGGAGATTGGAGTATCTGTCCATAGGATCACTTTAAGCTGGTACACTCCACAGAGCTGGGCTTTACGGAAGAGTGGCCAGAAAAAAGCCATTGCTTAAAGAAAAAATGTTTGCTGTTCGCCAAAAGGCATGTGGGAGACTCCCCAAACATATGGAAGAAGGTATTCTGGTCAGATGAGATTCAAATTTAGCTTTTTGGCCATCAAGGAAAACGCTATGTCTGGCGCAAACCCAACACCTCTCATCACCCTGAGAACACCATCCCACCATGTTTTTCATCGGCAGGGACTGGGACACTGGTCAGAATTGAAGGAATGATGGATGACGATAAATACAGGGAAATTCTTGAGGGAAACCTGTTTCAGTCTTCCAGACATTTGAGACTGGGAAGGAGGTTCACCTTCCAGCAAGGACACTGACCCTAAGCATACTGCTAAAGCAACACTCGAGTGGTTTAAGGGGAAACATTTAAATGTCTTGGAATGGCCAAGTCAAATCCCAGACCTCAATCCAATTGAGAATCTGTGGTATGACTTAAAGATTACTGTACAACTTGAAGGACATAGAGCAGTTTTGCCTTGAAGAATGGGCAAAAATCCCAATGGCTAGATGTGCCAAGCTTATAGAGACATATCCCAAGAGACTTGCAGCTGTAATTGCTGCAAAACGTGGCTCTACAAAGTATTGACTTTGAGGGGGTGAAGAGTTATGCACGCTCAAGTTATATTTTTTTTCGCATCTTGAAAGTGGTAGGCATGTTGTGTAAATCAAATGGTACAAACCCCCCAAACAATCCATTTTAATTCCAAGTTGTAAGGCAACAAGATAGGAAAAATGCCAAGGGGGTTGAATACTTTCGCAAGCCACTGTACAAATAGGCACTATAATGTTTCAAAATTAAAATCAAATTCGCTAGCCTATACTTTTAACTTTGCAGGCTGCATGTGCTGCACCAGAATCACATGTTGTCTTCTGCTCTATCGTGGTTTCAACGATGTGTGTAGTTCCAGTCCATATAATACAGTATAATACCATAGAGTACAGTAATACAGTGGGGGAAAAAAGTATTTAGTCAGCCACCAATTGTGCAAGTTCTCCCACTTAAAAAGATGAGAGAGGCCTGTAATTTTCATCATAGGTACACGTCAACTATGACAGACAAATTGAGGAAAAAAAATCCAGAAAGTCACATTGTAGGATTTTTAATGAATTTATTTGCAAATTATGGTGGAAAATAAGTATTTGGTCACTTACAAACAAGCAAGATTTCTGGCTCTCACAGACCTGTAACTTCTTCTTTAAGAGGCTCCTCTGTCCTCCACTCGTTACCTGTATTAATGGCACCTGTTTGAACTTGTTATCAGTATAAAAGACACCTGTCCACAACCTCAAACAGTCACACTCCAAACTCCACTATGGCCAAGACCAAAGAGCTGTCAAAGGACACCAGAAACAAAATTGTAGACCTGCACCAGGCTGGGAAGACTGAATCTGCAATAGGTAAGCAGCTTGGTTTGAAGAAATCAACTGTGGGAGCAATTATTAGGAAATGGAAGACATACAAGACCACTGATAATCTCCCTCGATCTGGGGCTCCACGCAAGATCTCACCCCGTGGGGTGAAAATGATCACAAGAACGGTGAGCAAAAATCCCAGAACCACACGGGGGGACCTAGTGAATGACCTGCAGAGAGCTTGGACCAAAGTAACAAAGCCTACCATCAGTAACACACTACGCCGCCAGGGACTCAAATCCTGCAGTGCCAGACGTGTCCCCCTGCTTAAGCCAGTACATGTCCAGGCCCGTCTGAAGTTTGCTAGAGTGCATTTGGATGATCCAGAAGAGGATTGGGAGAATGTCATATGGTCAGATGAAACCAAAATAGAACTTTTTGGTAAAAACTCAACTCGTCGTGTTTGGAGGACAAAGAATGCTGAGTTGCATCCAAAGAACACCATACCTACTGTGAAGCATGGGGGTGGAAACATCATGCTTTGGGGCTGTTTTTCTGCAAAGGGACCAGGACGACTGATCCGTGTAAAGGAAAGAATGAATGGGGCCATGTATCGTGAGATGTTGAGTGAAAACCTCCTTCCATCAGCAAGGGCATTGAAGATGAAACGTGGCTGGGTCTTTCAGCATGACAATGATCCCAAACACACCGCCCGGGCAACGAAGGAGTGGATTCGTAAGAAGCATTTCAAGGTCCTGGAGTGGCCTAGCCAGTCTCCAGATCTCAACCCCATAGAAAATCTTTGGAGGGAGTTGAAAGTCCATGTTGCCCAGCGACAGCCCCAAAACATCACTGCTCTAGAGGAGATCTGCATGGAGGAATGGGCCAAAATACCAGCAACAGTGTGTGAAAACCTTGTGAAGACTTACAGAAAACGTTTGACCTGTGTCATTGCCAACAAAGGGTATATAACAAAGTATTGAGAAACTTTTGTTATTGACCAAATACTTATTTTCCACCATAATTTGCAAATAAATTCATTAAAAATCCTACAATGTGATTTTCTGGAGAAAAAAAATCTCATTTTGTCTGTCATAGTTGACGTGTACCTATGATGAAAATTACAGGCCTCTCTCATCTTTTTAAGTGGGAGAACTTGCACAATTGGTGGCTGACTAAATACTTTTTTCCCCCACTGTACAGTTCACACTCAAAAAGACTATCCTACTGGAGCTAGTTTAATTTATTTACCCAAGAGAGCATATAGCTAGCTACGTCTATGGGCTTTTATGTTTTTCTGTCGTGCGTAATGTGCAGTAGCTTATATCATATATGAATTGGATAATGGCACAATCATTTGGGCTTTTTTGGGCTTGGGCTCATTAAATGTCTTTAATGTAGGCTCAAAAAATGTATTTAATATATGGCTCATCAGGCTTAGGTAGCATCAGATTTGAATTTTCATGCTGATCAAATCTCAAATCAAATCCAGACATATGGTGTTTACAATGGGGAGAAAAATTATTTTGTATACACTGCCGATTTTGCAGGTTTTCCTACTTACAAAGCATGTAGAGGTCTGTAATTTTTATCATAGGTACACTTCAACTGTGAGAGACGGAATCTAAAACAAAAATCCAGCAAATCACATTGTATGATTTTTAAGTAATTCATTTGCATTTTATTGCATGACATAAGTATTTGATACATCAGAAAAGCAGATCTTTATATTTGGTACAGAAACCTTTGTTTGCAATTACAGAGATACTACGTTTCCTGTAGGTCTTGACCAGGATTGCACACACTGCAGCAGGGATTTTGGCCCACTCCTCCATACAGACCTTCTCCAGATCCTTCAGGTTTCGGGGCTGTCGCTGGGCAAGACGGACTTTCAGCTCCCTCCAAAGATTTTCTATTGGGTTCAGGTCTGAAGACTGGCTAGGCCACTCCAGGACCTTGAGATGCTTCTTACGGAGCCACTCCTTAGTTGCCCTGGCTGTGTGTTTTGGGTCGTTGTCATGCTGGAAGACCCAGCCACGTCCCATCTTCAATGCTCTTACTGAGGGAAGGAGGTTGTTGGCCAATATCTCGCGATACATGGCCCCATCCATCCTCCCCTCAATACGGTGCAGTCGTCCTGTCCCCTTTGCAGAAAAGCATCCCCAAAGAATGATGTTTCCACCTCCATGCTTCACGGTTGGGATGGTGTTCTTGGGGTTGTACTCATCCTTCTTCTTCCTCCAAACACGGCGAGTGGAGTTTAGACCAAAAAGCTCAATTTTTGTCTCATCAGACCACATGACCTCCTCCCATTCCTCCTCTGGATCATCCAGATGGTCATTGGCAATCTTCAGATGGGCTTGGACATGTGCTGGCTTGAGCAGGGGGACCTTGCGTGCGCTGCAGGATTTTAATCCATGACGGCGTAGTGTGTTACTAATGGTTTTCTTTGAGACTGTGGTCCCAGCTCTCTTCAGGTCATTGACCAGGTCCTGCCATGTAGTTCTGGGCTGATCCCTCACCTTCCTCATGATCATTGATGCCCCATGAGGTGAGATCTTGCATGGAGCCCCAGACCGAGGGTGATTGACCGTCATCTTGAACTTCTTCCATTATCTAATAATTGCGCCAACAGTTGTTGCCTTCTCACCAAGCTGCTTGCCTATTGTCCTGTAGCCCATCCCAGCCTTGTGCAGGTCTACAATTTTATCCCTGATGTCCTTACACAGCTCTCTGGTCTTGGCCATTGTGGAGAGGTTGGAGTCTGTTTGATTGAGAGTGTTTGGACAGGTGTCTTTTATACAGGTAACGAGTTCAAACAGGTGCAGTTAATACAGGTAATGAGTGGAGAACAGGAGGGCTTCTTAAAGAAAAACTAACAGGTCTGTGAGAGCCGGAATTCTTACTGGTTGGTAGGTGATCAAATACTTATTTCATGCAATAAAATGCAAATTAATTACTTAAAAACCATACAATGTGATTTTCAGGATTTTTGTTTTAGATTCCGTCTCTCACATTTGAAGTGTACATATGATACAAATTACAGACCTCTACATGCTTTGTAAGTAGGAAAACTTACCCATACCCACTATCTACATTTTATGGACACAGTCAATTTTACAATAATTACATTTTGTTTGTTCTTTCTCCTGAACTTCTTCTACTCTCAACCTCTCCGATCATTTTCATGATGTCCATCCGGTTTGCTTCTATATGCCATATCTTTCTAACTGTGCTCCTTCACAAAAGCTCCCAACCTACAACCCATACACTTATTATGGACACAGCGTGCCTAAATGTGTAGTTATCTTGTTATTGTTTGTTGTTAGTTGTTATTAGTCCCATCCTTCAATTCCATTCAACACCTCCCATCTATCTTTTAACACCATCCATATACGATTTCTATTTGCCATATATATTTCAACTGTACTGTGATGTCTTACAAAAGTTCTGAACCTTTCTATTCTCATTGTTTCTACAGATTGTGAATTGAAAATAAACAATTTTGCTAATAGTATTATTATGTTATTATTATCACCCAGTAGTGCTATCTGCAGGGTTAGCTCCAGGTAAATATTGCAATCCTTTAGCCATTCCTGGACCTGTGTCCAAAAATAAGCTACAAATGGACAGTACCAAAACAAATGATCTAATGATTCTGTCTCTTCGCAGCAAAATCTGCAGAGCTGGGAAGATTGTATCCCCCAAATAAATAACATCCTATTGGTAGCAAGAATTTTATATAATAATTTACATTGAAAAATTCTACGTTTTGAATCCGGTGTCATTTTGCGTATCAGTTCATAAACACTATGCCATGGGATCGGTATGTCAAAAATATCTTCCCAACTATTTTGCAATCTATATGGGACGGCTGTCAATCCTTTGGTCCTTAAATGAAACTGATATACTTTTTTATTTATCACATTTTTCCTTAACCAATTATGTTCTTTAATGCAAGGCTGACAGACAAGTTCCTTACTTTCTCCTCCTTCCACTTTCCTCTTCCATTTTTGCGGTAAGGCTGCAATTATTTGGTTGTAATACAACATATTGTGTAGAGATACAATTCTTCACTGGATCAGTCTGGAACTTTGCAAACACACTGCTGCCATCTGTTGGACAACATCTAGAATCCGACATTACTGTCTGCCCTTTCTCTTGCATTTCAAAGATGATTCAACACACATATTTTTTTTTATCTTTTACCAGATCTAATGTGTTATACTCTCCTACATTAATTTCACATTTCCAAAAACTTCAAAGTGTTTCCTTTCAAATGATATCAAGAATATGCATATCCGTGCTTCAGGTCCTGAGCTACAGGCAGTTCGATTTGGGTATGTCATTTTAGGCGAAAATTGAAAAAAAGGTTCCAATCATTTTAAGACATGAAGTTCAGTCAATCCGGAAAATGTCAAGCGCTATGATGAAACTGGCTGTCATGAGGACCGCCACAGGAAAGGAAGACCCAGAGTTACCTCTGCTGTAGAGGATAAGTTCATTAGAGTTACCAGCCTCAGAAATTGCAGCCCAAATAAATGCTTCACAGAGTTCAAGTAACAGACACATCTCAACATCAATTGTTCAGAGGAGACTTTGTGAATCAAGCCTTCATGGTTGAATTGCTGCAAAGAAACCACTACTAAAGGACACCAATAAGAAGAAGAGACTTGCTTGGGCCAAGAAACACGATCAATGGACATTAGAACATTAGAAATCTGTCCTTTGGTCTGATGAGTCCAAATTTGAGATTTTTGGTTGCAACCACCGTGTCTTTGTGAGACGCAGAGTAGGTGAACGGATGATCTCCGCATGTTTGGTTCCCACTGTGAAGCATGTAGGAGGAGGTGTGATGGTGTGGGGGTGCATTGCTGGTGACACTGTCTGTGATTTATTTAGAATTCAAGGCACACTTAACCAGCATGGCTACCACACCATTCTGCAGTGATACGCCATCCCATCTGGTTTGCACTTAGTGGGACTATCATTTATTTTCAACAGGACAATGACCCAACACACCTCCAGGCTGTGTAAGGTCTATTTGACCAAGAAGGAGAGTGATGGAGTGCTATATCAGATGACCTTGCCTCCACAGTCACCCGACCTCAACCCAATAGAGATGTTTTAGGATGAGATGGACCACAGAGTGAAGGAAATTCAGCCAACAAGTGCTCAGCATATTTGGGAACTCCTTCAAGACTGATGGAAAAGCATTCCCAGTGAAGCTGGTTGAGAGAATGCCAAGAGTGTGCAAAGCTGTCATCAAGACTCTAAAATATAACATATTTTTTTATATGTTCAACACTTTTTTGGTGTTGGGTCCTTGTCCTGTTGAAAAACAAATTATAGTCCCACGAAGCCCAAACCAGATGGGATGGCGTATCGCTGCAAAATGCTGTGGTGCCATGCTGGTTAAGTGTACATTGAATTCTAAATAAATCACAGACAGTGTCACCAGAAAATTACCCCCACACCATCACACCTCCTCCTGCATGCTTTACGGTGGGAAATACACATTCAGAGATCATCCTTTCACCCAGAGCCACAAATTAACTTTTAAGAAGGTACTCCTGTTAATTGAAATGCATTCCAGGTGACTACCTCATGAAGCTGGTTGAGAGAGTGCCAAGAGTGTGCAAAGCTGTCATCAAGGCAAAGGGTGGCTATTTGAAGAATCTCAAATATAAAATATATTTTGATTTGTTTAACAGTTTTTTGGTTACTACATGATTCCATATGTGTTATTTCATAGTTTTGATGTCTTCACTTTTATTCTACAATGTAAAAAAAATAGTAAAAATAAAGAAGAAACCCTTGAATAAGTTGGTGTGTCCAATCTTTTGACTGGTAGTGTATATACATTTGCTTAAATATATGCATAAATAACCAACTAAACAGTAACTCTTGAACCGTTCAAGCTAGAGACACCAAATCAACTTTCACATGTTCAGGCTATCCTACCTTCAAATTCTTTAAAACTTTATATAAACTATAACTATATAAATTTGCATAAAATAATGTACCAACAGTCATTCTTGAACCGTTCAAGCTAAAGACACCAACCCAACTTTCACATGTTCAGGCTATCCTAACTTTTCATCTACCTACTTGTTCAACTATAACCAGTCACCATCATTACTACTGCAGACACTACCACTACTATAACGTATTTCAAAACCATACATATTTTAAAACAAGCTAGCAAACACACCACATTTTCTTCAGGAAATGTACTTTTAGCCTAAAGAGTTTATTTATTAGATATAACTGCAGCTAGCTGTCAGTAGGTATACATACAAACCTATTCTACATAGTTCTTCAAGTACCATACTTTTAAAGAGCTGTCATCACTAGATGCGCCATCATATTTCTCTCCCCAAATAATAGCCTACACCTTTCTAATCATTACATCATCATTCAACTAAAATAAAACTTCATTCACACTAAACGTTTTACAAATGCAAATGATGCATCTATTTATCTGAACCCCACAACATGATTGATTTAGAGTTGCTTTGCTTTCCTAAGTGTTGTCCACATGATCCTGCTTTTTACCCCCTTCTTCTGACAGAAAATCGCTTTGTCCTATCTTTTTATTATTTAATTTTTCAGACGCAACAACTGTAGTTTAGACATTTTTGTGATCTAACTACGCCACAATCCAAATAAATGTGGTTAATATTGTGTCTATCAAAGTAATCAGACCAATTATTTGACTACATTTAACTTTGACTATATGTAACTGCTTTGCTTTAAACTTCTACCACAAAATTACGTTTAACCTTTTCACGCGTGAGTCCGAATATCTCTAACGGTGGCCCCAGCATTCGTTTTTTTAAGCGCGTGATGTCAGAATGCACTCACTGTTCCAAAATGTGATTGTTACGCAACAGGACAATTAACCCACCCTGCCCTCAAACCAAGGCATGCTGCCTACTAATTATCTATAGGCTATGTTTCAACGTATTAATTTCTAATTATTTCTAACCAGTTTTATTTTCTAACAACAGTTTGAAATGAGGTGTGTTCCGCCTCCTAATTAATTCACATAGAAGTAGCCCATTTCACTGTTGACGACAATTTACGTTTGAGGCATTACTGAGCTGGACAAACTTCTCTCTTTGACGAGAGCCCAAGCACTTATCCAGTGTTTCCCCAGATCAAGTATGCAGACATTTGCGCATCTCCAGTCAGAACAGAACTTCAGAACGTGATAGATTGTAATGTGTGTAAAATACTTTTTTGAAGGTTGTACTTATTACGATGAGCTAATGCTAAGCTAATTGCCAGCTATGTGTGGCGCCATGTTTGTTGACATCATACAATGTATTCTGGTTGACACATAAACGTCTGTCAGACCAAAGATGTTATAACAAAACAAGGTGAAGGGATGGTTCACTTGTCTTTCGAGTAAACTCTCAGAAGTGAATGATGGAAGTGAATGATGGTACAAGACATACTGCAAACAGACCCATCTCAACTCATAACCTCTTATCTTTGGTTGACACGAAAAAAACTAATTGACGGTGCGCACAAACTACTAATCGTCTGATTACTTTCGATTCTTAGAAAGTGTTTTACTCAATTATTTCGAACACTGGTGAGCTCACCCATGATGTGATGAATTGTAAATAGTCATTGCTATTAGCTAATTCATATTATGGTTTCTGTCAGCAGAGAGTTAGCTAAATATGACCACTTTGTGTTAGGTCACGCTTTCCTTAGTTAGCGCTATGACTAATGTAGCCTACATTTTCCTGTTTGGATGAGAATTGTGTTATGCTGTCGCTACTTATTTGAATGAATTGCATCCAAAAATAAACTGCTCACATTGAGGACATAACATTGTAAAGACTCTGTTTGTGCAAAATGTTTCTGTAAAAAAACAGTGTGGCCAGCTCAAATGCTGACTGTTGTGTCAATCATAACTGGATGTTCTAAATAAGTGTTCTAATCACACCAGTTTGAGCATACGCTGCAGGGACCACTGTAGAATGATCACACCCGTGTGTTTGTACGTGTGAAGGGGTTAAATAGTTAAAGCAAGTGCCACGAATTGTACTTAATGTACAATTGCCATGTAGTTATTATTATTATTTAGAACACTAATCCTCTAGAAAAACTGTTCAAACATAGAGACTGGTTGGGTCCAGTGTACTTACATACAACTTTTTAAATATATTTTATACTTTTTAAGTAATACTTTTTTTGTAAAAAAAATAATTGTGGATGACACTGTGGATTACATTATTTTCCTGCACAACAAAAAGCCACAGATGTCTCAAGTTTTGAGGGAGCTTTTGCCAGAGAATTTAATATTAATTTATCTTCAATAAGCCGCCTCCAACGTTGTTTTAGAGAACTTGGCAGTATGTCCAACCGGCCTAAACTGCAGACCACGTGTATGGTGTCGTGTGGACGAGCGGTTTGGGGATGTCAATGTTGTGAACAGAGTGCCCCATGGTGGCGGTGTGGTTATGGTATGGGGCAGGCATAAGCTACGAACAATGAACACAATTGCATTTTATTGATGGCAATCTGAATGCACAGAAACACCGTGACGAGATCCTGAGGCCCATTGTCATGCCATTCATCCACCGCCATCACCTCATGTTTCAGCAAGATAATGCACCGCCCCATGTCGCAAGGAACTGTAGACAATTCCTGGAAACTGAAAATGTCCCAGTTCTTCCATGGCCTGCATACTCACTAGACATGTCACCCATTGAGCATGTTCGGGATGCTTTGGATCGACGTGTACGACAGCGTGATCCAGTTCCTGCCAATATCCAGCAACTTCGCACAGCCATTGAAGAGGAGTGGGACAACATTCCACAGGCCACAATCAACAGCCTGATCAACTCTATGCGAAAGAGATGTGTCGCGCAGCATGAGGCAAATGGTGGACACACCAGATACTGACTGGTTTTCTGATCCACTCCCCTACTTTTTTTAAGGTATCTGTATTCCCAGTCATGTGAAATCCATAGATTAGGGCCTAATTTATTTATTTCAATTGACTGATTTCCTTATATGAACTGTAACTCAGTAAAATCTTTGAAATTGTTGCATGTTGCGTTTATATTTTTGTTCAGTGTATGTATATATACATATACACGACCAGTGAAAAGTTTGGACATACCTACTCATTCAAGGGTTTTTCTTTATTTTTAATGTTTTTTACATTGTAGAATAATATTGAAGACATCAAAACTATGAAATAACACATATGGAATCATGTTGTAACCCAAAAAGTGTAAATTTTTTTAAATGTAAATGTTCCAAAGGTCTGCATCAGTGGCTTGTAGGAAGCAATGAGATGCTAAATGTGTTTATGATAATTCGGTCAATTACCGTGAGACTGGCCATTATTTGCTTGACAATCACCGGCTGACAAAATGTCATGATCGCCACAGCCCTAACTGACACATACACTTACCCACCAGACATGCCACCAGGGGTCCTTTCACAGTCCCGAGGTCCAGAACAAATTCAAGGAAGCTTACAGTATTATACAGAGCCATGAGTGCATTGAACTCCCTTCCATCTTATATAGCGCAAGTGAACAGGAAACCTGGTTTCAAAAAACAAAGAAAGCAACACCTCATGGCGCAACACCTCATGGCACAACACCTCTCCCCCATGTGACCTACTTGTTGTGTGTATGTACAGACATGTATGTGTAACTGATAGATGCACACACACACACACACACACACACACACACACACACACACACACACACACACACACACACACACTACAAGCTAATGTTTTTAAATGTACACTACCAGACAAAAGTTTGGACACATCTACTCAATCAAGGGTTTTTCTTTCTTTTTTACATTTTTTTTACAATGTAGAATAATAGTGAAGACATCAAAACTATGAAATAACACATATGGAATCATGTAGTAACCAAAAAAGTGTTAAACAAATCAAAATATATTTGAGATTGAAGATTCTCCAAATAGCCACCCTTTGTCTTGATGACAGTTTTGCACACTCTTGGCATAGGTGTGTCCAAACTTTTGACTGGTAGTGTATATGTATATATACATATACTGAACAAAAATATAAACGCACCATGCAACAATTTCAAAGATTTTACTGAGTTACAGTTCATATAAGGAAATCAGTCAATTGAAATAAATAAATTAGGCCCTAATCTATGGATTTCACATGACAGCTACACTCAACCCCTCCCAACTATCTATGAAGACCATCCAGTTATGATTTCTAGCTGCCATATATTTTTCCACTGTGCTGTGATGTTTCACAAAAGTTCTGAACCTTTCTATTCTCATAGTTTCCACAGATTGCACATTTTCTACAGTTTCTACAGATTTGCTAAGAGTATTAATATATTATTGATCGATTGACTATGATTTATCAAATCACCCAGCAGTGCTATTTGCAGAGTTAGCTCCAAGTTAATGTTGGTTTTTTTCAGGCATTCCTGAACCTGCGACCAAAAACAAGCTGTATGGGCAGTACCAAAACAAATGATGTAATGATTCTGTCTCTTCGCAGCTAAATCTGCAGAGCTGGGATGGTTGTATCGCCCATATATATATATATATATATACATATATATATAACATTCTATTGGTTGCAAGAATTTTGTACAATACAGTACTTTGCGTCGTTCTGCGATTTCCTTTGGGAACTGAAGATCTTGCATATTTTAGAGCATGCAAGTCTTTTGCCAAAGCTTTTAACCATTATTTTATCTTTAAAGGATGCAAATTTGGCAACAATTGGGCGCTCATATCGCTGTCCATTCTGTCCGAAACGATGTATGCTTTCGAGTTTATACATTGTGACTCCTGTTTGCTACATCTTCAATTTAATCCTAGAAGACGGTGTGTGCAAAGGTCATTCCGCTACCCAGCAGAGCACCCTTTAATGGTTCAAACAGCCGACCAATCAGCCTGTTATTAGCAAACTTTTAGAAAAAACTGTGTTTGATCAAATATTTTACAGAAAACAAATTAACAACAGACTTTCAGCATGCTTATAGGGAAGGGCACTCAACATGCTCGGCACTGACACAAATAACTGATGAATAAATGTATAGTAAGAATATTGTAAGAGCTGTTTTGTTAGACTTCAGTGCAGCTTTTGATGTCATCCATCATAAACTATTGTTGAAAAATCGTAGGTGTTATGGATTTGCATCCACTGCCTTATTATGGATTGAGGGTTACCTATCTAATAGAACACAGAGGGTTTTTTGTTAATGGAAGCCTCTCTCATGCAAATTCAGTTGAGTGTGGTGTACCGCAGGGCAGCCGGCTAGGGCCATTATTGTTTTCTGTTTTTACAAATGACCTTCCACTGACCTTGAATAAGGCCTGTGTGTCTATGTATGCTGACGACTCAACAGTATGCACATCGGCTGCAACAGTAAAATAAATTAAAGAGACACTTAACATAGAGCTCCAGTCAGTTTTAGAATGGGTAACTATCAATAGGCTAGTGCTAAATATCTCAAAAACTAAAAGCATAATTTTTGGGACAAATCACTCGCTTAACGCTAAACATCATTTAGATCTATTATTGAATAATGTGGCTTTTGAGCAAGTTGAGGAGACTAAATTGCTGGGTTTAACCCTAGATAGCAAGCTTTCATGGTCAAAACATATAGACTCAATGGTTGTTAAAATGATAGGTCCTACAGGCCCTAGTTTTGTCGCACCTGGACTACTGCCCAGCTGTGTGGTCATGTGCGGCAAAGAAAGACATAGGTAAATTGCAGTTGGTCCGGAACAAAGCAGCACGTATCGTACTTAGATGTACACAGAGGGAAAGTGTCAGTAACATGCCTGTCAGTCTCTCCTGGCTCAAAGTTGAGGAGAGATTGACTGCATCATTATTGGTCTTTGTGCGAGGTATTGATGTGTTGAAGGTACCGAACTGCCTGTTCAAACAGTTGGTACACAGTTTAGACACTCATCGGTTTAATACATGCAACCAGAGGTCTCTTCACAGTCCCCAGGTCCAGAACAGAGGCTGGGAAACGCACAGTATTAAATAGAGCCATGACTACATGGAAATCTCTGCCACCCCAGGTAACTCAAGCTAGCAATAAAAACAGTTTCAAAAAACAGATAAAAGAACACTTTACTGCACAAAGGGGACTGTGAAGAGACACAGCCATTTTTATATATTGTATTGTAATTTGCACTGTACTATGTATTAGAGCTAGATATTGTGTGTATGTATTGATATTATGGCTATGTGTGACCTTTTAGGGATAGAACCCACCTAAAATGACATACCCAAATCTAACTTCCTGTAGCTCAGGACCTGATGTCACGATCGTATACGGAAGAGACGGACCAAGGCGCAGCGTGATAAGCGTACATATTTATTAGTACTTAACAAACGAACCAAAACAACAAACAAACGATACGTGAAGTCCTAGGTTACCAAAACAAACCTTAACGGAACAAGATCCCACACCGACTAGTGCCAAACAGGCTGCCTAAGTATGGTCCCCAATCAGAGACAACGAGATACAGCTGCCTCTGATTGGGAACCACCCTGGCCAACATAGATCCACACGATCTAGAAACTAACAATGAAAATATAACATAGAAACTCCACACCCTGGCTCAACATTTAAGAGTCCCCAGAGCCAGGGAGTGACACCTGAAGCAAGGATATGCATATTCTTGATACTATTTGAAAGGAAACACTTTGAAGTTTGTGGAGATGTGAAATTAATATAGGAGAATATAACACAATAGATCTGGTAAAAGATAAAACAAACAAAAAAGCATGTTTTCTATTTTTATTTTTGTTGCATAATCTTTGAAATGTAAAAGAAAGGCCATACATTGAGATAGGAAGCTGGGAATTTCCATGTTGTCCACAACAGGGTATCAGTCTGTGTGCAAAGTTTCAGACTGATACATTCAAGAATGAGAGAGCTACATAATATTTAGCATGAAGTCTCCCAGGTGTCCCTCACGAGTTTGCCCAAATTTACCCAAGTGGCATCCAAGTGGCCAAATTGGTCAATTGACACATGTTCAAGTACATAACTATAGAGAAAATACAAAAATGCTATGGTAATATTTTTTTTCGTTTACATACTCCCAGGAATGTCATACATGATGGATCATTAGCTTCCCTATATAAAAGGTACTAACAGGAGACGCGACAAGAACGCTGATCCAATGCCTCCCAACACAGAAGTGAACTATTTAAGATAAGGGCCAAGTTATCAGCCAACACTGATCTAATGTGAACACACCACAAACCACAAAGTGAGAAAAAAAACGATTTACACACTTTTTACAATTAGAGTATTTAGAACACCCACAGTCCTCTACAAAAGATTGTGCTGCGGTTGTCAAGTCCCATATCAGTCTCTTTCTGCTGTGAAGCAGAGGGTAACAGCACAACTGAATAAAATGAAGAAGAAACAACTCTATGAAACAAGGATGAATGACATAAAGCAGGGGTGTCAAACTCATTTTAGCTCAGGGGCCACATGGAGGAAAATCTATTCCCAAGTGGGCCGGACCGGAAAAATCATGGTATATATAACTTAAAAACAACAACTTCAGATTGTTTTCTTTGTTTTAATACGATCAACATACAACATAAAGCTGGAGCCTGAGGACAGTGTGTCCAAAATAGTACAAGCACTACATCACTATTAATCATAAAACACGTCAAGTTTATTTGAAAATTCTAAAGAAAAAGAACACACAAACACACAATGCCTCAGTGATTAACAGAACTGTTTCACAGATCACAGAACTATATCAGGGTGTCTCATGCAGCACTTTAAGTGGGGTTGCATAGTTTATTTGACTCCTGATACCTGGCATCTTTTAGCTTTCACCAGCGCATCAATATCAGGCGTCACATCCTGAGTGGCAGCCAACTTCAGGATGTGATTCAAGTGCTTGTGCGTGAGCCTTGAGCGCAGCTTTGTTTTAGTTATGCTCATTACAGAGAAAACTTGCTCACAAAGATATGTGGTTCCAAACATGCACAACAGTTTTGCAGCGAGGGCTGTCAAGTTGGGGTAACCTGGCAAGAGATTCTGATAAAATGTGTCCAAGCCAGCTGCGGCAAATTTGCCCTTCAAATCCGAGTCACACTGCAAGTCTATTATTTCAAGTTGGATGCTGACGGGCAGATCAGAGGGATTCACGGTGAATGGCGAGCAAAAAACGTTGAAGTCTTTCTCCAGTTCACCAAAAATCTGAAAGCGTTGCTCAAACTCCCGTAACAGTCCCGTTATTTTATCTTTGAACCGCTTCATGTCTGCCACATGTTGGGTCGCGCACACATTTTTCAGACAGGGGAAGTGAGCTGCATCACCACCGGCAAGTTGCGTCTCCCAAAATGACAGCTTCAACTTGAAAGAACGTATGCTGTCATAATACTGCGTGACAACTTTGTTGCGCCCTTGCAGTTGTTTGTTCAAGTTATTCAGGTGCTCTGTAACATCCACCATAAATGCAAGGTCCTGCATCCATTCTGCGGAATGAAATTCTAACACTGGTTTGCCCTTTTCTTCCATGAACTGTTCAATTTCTTCTCGTAAATCAAAGAAACGCCTCAGCACCTCGGCTTAACCATCTTACCTCAGTGTGGTATGGCAGGCCATAGATGTGGTCTTTCTCTCTGAGAAGGCTGTCAAACTGACGGTGATTTAGGCTTCTGGATCGGATGAAATTAACAGTTTGGATGACCACCTTCATGACGTTATCCATCTTTAATGACTTGCAACACAAAGCCTCCTGGTGCAAAATACAGTGAAAAGTCAAAAAATCACGTCCTCCATTTGCAGATTGCACTTTCTCTCTGAACTTTGTCACAACGCCTGCTTTTTTCCCGATCATTGAGGGCGCACCATCTGTAGCCAGGCTGACAGCGCGGGACCAGTCCACTCCGACCCTGTCCAGCGCGCCGACGAGTGCGGTAAAAATATCAGCTGCTGTCGTTGTATCTGTCATCGGCACCAACTCCACGAACTCCTCGGTGACGGTCAATGTGTCATCAACTCCGCGGATGAAAATGGCCAGTTGTGCAACATCTGTAATGTCCGTGCTTTCATCAATTGCAACCGAAAACGTAATAAATGACTTTACTTTTTGCTTCAACTGGCTGTCCAAATCCACTGAAAGATCGGATATCTTGTCTGCAACTGTGTTTCTTGTCAGGCTGATATTTACAAAAGCCTGACGCTTTTCAGGGCACACAATCTCCGCTGCCTTCATCATGCATGTTTTTACAAATTCACCCTCACTAAATGGTTTTGAAGCCACTGCGATTTCATTAGCAATGAGGTAGCTAGCTTGCACTGCAGCGTCACTGATGTCTCGGCTGTGAGTAAACACAGACTGCTGTTTCTTCAGACCCGCCAACAGTTCATTCACCTTCTCTCTTCTCCGCTGTCCATGAAAGTTGTCATATTTGTCGGCATGAAGACTCACATAGCGGCGACGAAGGTTATATTCTTTCAGCACTGCAACATGCTGTGAACACACCAAACATACAGCTTTCCCATTCAATTCCGTGAATAAATTGGAGGATGACCATTTTTCTTGGAACACTCTGCACTCTGCGTCCACTTTTCTCTTTTTTGACAGAGACATATTGGGGCAATGAGGGTGCCAAAGCACATAATGTTAAAAGTAGAAGCCGTAATAAATATCGCGGGCAAAACAAAGTAGCTCATTGGCTGAACGTGCTTGACCTACTTGCTCTGCCCTGGTATAAACAGTTTGCTTGCTTAACACAATTGCTATTGCGCCATCCAGTGGATGCAATTGGAACAGCAGTTTATTTTATTGAAAAATTGCAGCGCATTTTTATACTTTACAAAATCATCTCGCGGGCCAGATTAAACCCGTTTGCGGGCCTGATCCGGCCCATGGGCCGGACGTTTGACACCCCTGACATAAAGAATGATAGTAAAAAGCTTTGGAGACCTTAAATGACATTTTGGGACAAAAGGCAAACTCAGCTCCATCATTCATTGAATCAGATGGCTCATTCATCACAAAACCAACTGATATTGCCAACTACTTTGACAAGATTAGCAAACTGAGGCATGACATGCTAGCAACAATTGCTGACACTACACATCCAAGTATATCTGACCAAATTATGAAAGACAAGCATTGTAATTTTAAATTCCGTAAAGTGAGTGTGGATGAAATTATTGTTGTCTATTAACAATGACAAACCACCGGGGTCTGACAACTTGGATGGAAAATGGCTGAGGATAATAGCGAACGATATTGCCACTCCTATTTGCCATATTTTCAAATTAAGCCTACTAGAATGTGTGTGCCCCCAGGCTTGGATGGAAGCAAAAGTCATTCCGCTACCTAAGAATAGTAAAGCCCCCTTTACTTGCTCAAATAGCCAACCAATTAGCCTGTTACCAACCCTTAGTAAACTATTGGAAAATATTGTGTTTGACCAGATACAATGCTATTTTACTGTAAACAAATTGACAACAAACTTTCAGAATGCTTATAGAAAAGGACATTCAACAAGCACAGCACTTACACAAATGACTGATGATTGGCTGAGAGAAATTGATGATAAAAATATTTTAATAATTAAGCGCTGCTCTGCCTTCTTAACAACACTATCAACAAGGCAGGTCCTACAGGCCCTAGTTTTGTCGCACCTAGACTACTGTTCAGTAGTGTGGTCAGGTGCCACAAAGAGGGACTTGGGAAAATTGCGGTTGGCTCAGAACAGGGCAGCACGGCTGGCCCTTAAAAGTACACGGAGAGCTAACATTGATGACATGCATGTCAGTCTCTCCTGGCTCAGAGTGGAAGAGAGATTGACTTCATCACTGCTTGTTTTTGTGAAAGGTGTCAACGAGCTGAATGTACCGAGCTGTCTGTTTAGAATACTGGCACGCAGCTCGGACACCCATGCATACCCCACAAGACATGCCACCAGAGGAATCTTCACAGTCCCCAAGTCCAGAACGGACTATGGGATGTGCACAGTACTACATAGAGCCATGACTACATGGAACTCTATTCCACATCAGGTAACTTATGCAAGAATCAGATTAAAAAACAGGTAAAAATACACCTTGTGGAACAGCGGGGACTGTGCAGAGACACACACAGGTACATACACACATATACAGTGGGGGAAAAAAGTATTTAGTCAGCCAACAATTGTGCAAGTTCTCCCACTTAAAAAGATGAGAGAGGCCTGTAATTTTCATCATAGGTACACGTCAACTATGACAGACAAAATGAGAAAAAATATCCAGAAAATCACATTGTAGGATTTTTAATGAATTTATTTGCAAATTATGGTGGAAAATAAGTATTTGGTCAATAACAAAAGTTTCTCAATACTTTGTTATATACCCTTTGTTGGCAATGACACAGGTCAAACGTTTTCTGTAAGTCTTCACAAGGTTTTCACACACTGTTGCTGGTATTTTGGCCCATTCCTCCATGCAGATCTCCTCTAGAGCAGTGATGTTTTGGGGCTGTCGCTGGGCAACACGGACTTTCAACTCCCTCCAAAGATTTTCTATGGGGTTGAGATCTGGAGACTGGCTAGGCCACTCCAGGACCTTGAAATGCTTCTTACGAAGCCACTCCTTCGTTGCCCGGGCGGTGTGTTTGGGATCATTGTCATGCTGAAAGACCCAGCCACGTTTCATCTTCAATGCCCTTGCTGATGGAAGGAGGTTTTCACGAAAAATCTCACGATACATGGCCCCATTCATTCTTTCCTTTACACGGATCAGTCATCCTGGTCCCTTTGCAGAAAAACAGCCCCAAAGCATGATGTTTCCACCCCCATGCTTCACAGTAGGTATGGTGTTCTTTGGATGCAACTCAGCATTCTTTGTCCTCCAAACACGACGAGTTGAGTTTTTACCAAAAAGTTCTATTTTGGTTTCATCTGACCATATGACATTCTCCCAATCCTCTTCTGGATCATCCAAATGCACTCTAGCAAACTTCAGGCGGGCCTGGACATGTACTGGTTTAAGCAGGGGGACACGTCTTGCACTGCAGGATTTGAGTCCCTGGCGGCGTAGTGTGTTACTGATGGTAGGCTTTGTTACTTTGGTCCCAGCTCTCTGCAGGTCATTCACTAGGTCCCCCCGTGTGGTTCTGGGATTTTTGCTCACCGTTCTTGTGATCATTTTGACCCCACGGGGTGAGATCTTGCGTGGAGCCCCAGATCGAGGGAGATTATCAGTGGTCTTGTACGTCTTCCATTTCCTAATTATTGCTCCCACAGTTGATTTCTTCAAACCAAGCTGCTTACCTATTGCAGATTCAGTCTTCCCAGCCTGGTGCAGGTCTACAATTTTGTTTCTGGTGTCCTTTGACAGCTCTTTTGTCTTGGCCATAGTGGAGTTTGGAGTGTGACTGGTTGAGGTTGTGGACAGGTGTCTTCTATCATGATAACAAGTTCAAACAGGTGCCATTAATACAGGTAACGAGTGGAGGACAGAGGAGCCTCTTAAAGAAGAAGTTCCAGGTCTGTGAGAGCCAGAAATCTTGCTTGTTTGTAGGTGACCAAATACTTATTTTCCACCATAATTTGCAAATAAATTCATTAAAAATCCTACAATGTGATTTTCTAGATTTTTTTTTCTCAATTTGTTTGTCATAGTTGACGTGTACCTATGATGAAAATTACAGGCCTCTCTCATCTTTTTAAGTGGGAGAACTTGCACAATTGGTGGCTGACTAAATACATTTTTTCCCCATATATAGACACTCACTCTACACACACGTACACATGTTGTATTGTAAATATGTGATAGTGGAGTAGTGGCATGAGTGAACACACTAAATGTATAGGGTAAAGTGTTATGAAATATAATGTCATGAAATATTTTTAATTGTATATAACTGCCTTAATGTTGCAGGACCCCAGGAAGAGTAGCTGCTGCCTTGGCAGCAGCTAATGGGTATCCTTAATAAATAAAAATAAAAATACAAGTAGTGCAGGTGATGGGAGATTTCTTGTGGCACAGAGTACAATGACGCCTCCCTACTGTGCTCTTTTGGCCTGAGGCACATTCAGGTATGCAGTTATGTATTTTGGCCGGGCGGGGGTGAGTGTGGAGCCAGAGACTGCAGCAGGGGTCAGACTGGAGGAACCAGTTCCTACGTTTGAATGAGGGGGATGGAGGACTTGAATGTGGTCTCTTTGGAGTTGGCTCCCAGAGGTCATCTGAGTCTTTACCACTATTGAGGATTTTTTTTTAATCAGTTAGAACTCAAGTTTACTATTACTTATTTTATTTAACCTTTATTTTAGCAGGGGGTGAGCCCTGCATCAATACTTTTACGGATGAGCCCCGCATCAATAAAAAAATAATAATACACAACACATATCTATAAACATATACATTATACAGAGTATGGGGTACACAATCACTATAATGAAATATTTGGACCAATAGGCAATAAGACACTCAAACACCACAGCCACAGCATGTCATAGCCAACATATCATACACATAGGCTATGCTAATACATTGTATGCCTCAGGTCTATATACAGTGTCTTCGGAAAGTATTCAGATCCCTTTACTTTTTCCAAATTTTGCTACGTTACAGCTTTATTCTAAAATGGATTAAATAAATAAAAATCCTCAGAAATCTACACATAATACCCCATTATAACAAAGCAAAAACAGTTTGAGAATTGTTTGCAAATTTATTTAAAAAATATAAACATAAATACCTTAATTACATAAGCATTCAGACCTTTGCTATAAGACTCAAAATTGAGCTCAGCTGGATCCTGTTTCCATTGATCATCCTTGAGATGTTTCTACAACTTGATTGGAGTCCACCTGTGGTAAATTCAATTGATTGGACATTATTTGGAAAGGCACGCACCTGTCTATATAAGGTCCCACAGTTGATAGTGCATGTCAGAGCAAAAACGAAGCCATGACGTCGAAGGAATTGTCCGTAGAGCTCCAAGACAGGATTGTGTAGAGGCACAGAACAGGGGAAGGGTACCAAAAAACCTCTGCAGCATTGAAGGTCCCCAAGAACACAGTGGCATCCATCATTCTTAAATGGAAGAAGTTTGGAACCACCAAGACTCTTCCTAGAGCTGGCCGCCTGGCCAAACTGAGCAATCGGGGGAGAAGGGCCTTGGTCAGGGAGGTGACCAAGAACCTGATGGTCACTCTGACAGAGCTCTAGAGTTCCTTTGTGGAGATGAGCGAACCTTCCAGAAGGACAACCATCTCTGCAGCACTCCACCAATCAGGCCTTTATGGTAGAGTGGTCAGACGGAAGCCACTCCTCTGTAAAAGGCACATTACAGCCCGCTTGGAGTTTGCCAAATGGCACCTAAAGACTCTCAGACCATGAGAAACAAGATTCTCTGGTCTGATGAAACCAAGATTGAACTCTTTGGACTGAATACCAAGCGTCACATCTGGAGGAAACCTGGCACCATACCTATGGTGAAGCATGGTGGTGGCATCATCATGCTGTGGGGGTGTTTTTCAGCGGCAGGGACTGGGATACTAGTCAAGATCAAGGCAAAGATGAATGGAGCAAAGTACAGAGAGATCCTTGATGAAAACCTGCTCCAGAGCGCTTCGGACCTCAGACTGGGGCGAACGTTCACCTTCCAACAGGACAACGATCCTAAACACACAGCCAAGACAATGCAGGAGTGGCTTAGGGACAAGTCTCTGAATGACCTTGAGTGGCCCAGCCACAGCCCGTACTTGAACCCAATCGAATATCTCTGGAGAGACCTGAAAATAGCTGTGCAGCGACGCTCACCATTCAACCTGACAGAGCTTGAAAGGATCTGCAGAGAAGAATGGGCGAAACTCCCCAAATACAGGTGTACCAAGCTTGTAATGTCATACCCAAGAAGACTCGAGGCTGTAATTGCTGCCAAAGGTGCTACAACTGAGTAAATGTTCTTAATACGTATTTAAATGTGATATTTCAGTTTATATATTTTATGAAATTGCAAACATTTCTAAAAAACAGTTTTTGCTTTGTCATTATGGGGTACTGTGTGTAGATTGATGAGTGAATAAAACATTTAAATCAATTTTAGAATTAGGCTGTAACCTAACAAAATGTGGAAAAAGTCAAGCGGTCTGAATACTTTCCGAAGGCACTATATATATATATATATATATATATATATAGAAATCAATGAACAATATCTAACTGCATTAGCATGAGAAGCAAAAACGTATTTTACTTACTGATCTAAAAGTGGATATTTTCCTTACAAAAACATTTATTCCGCTCTGGAATCAAAACTGTGCTCACTCAGAGTTCTCATCCATTCGTTCTGTGTCACTCTCCGGTAAATTTCTGCAATAATCTCATCCAAATTTGTACACTTGGACTTCGATTAAGCTTTTCCACTCTTAGTAGCCATATTTTACTTTTTCAGTTTTGTGAAAAGTTTGTAGAAGAGAACGAACCGCTGCATAACGTAAACTACTGTGTGTCCTGGTTGCTTTCCCCTTGAGAATTAACACTGTTGCGCACAGCTCTAGCATGATGGCTGTTTGTGGTACAAAGAGCGTTCACATACTACTGTAAATGCCAGCTCATTGGCTATCTAGCTAGCTATGTTTCAAAACGATAGGTGGTCATTGGACCAATAAACTGTCAATCAAGTGAACACCGCTCGCGTCATTGGTGCGTAATGATGGCTGACCTTCATGGGCTAATTGACGTATTGTGTAGCCAATACGTAATGTAGAATGATGAAACAAGTTAGGTTGCCTTCTAGAGTGTCTGAGAATTGCACAGAAACCGAACTTGACTGGGTTCAATCAAATCAAATCTAATCTAATTTTATTGGCCACATGCGCAGACATTACAGTGAAATGCTTACATACAGCCCTTAACCAACAGTGCATTTATTTTTAACAAAAAAGTAAAAATAAAACAACAACAAAAAAAGTGTTGAGAAAAAAAGAGCAGAAGTAAAATAAAGTAGGGAGTAGGGAGGCTATATATACAGGGGTGTACCGGTGCAGAGTCAATGTGCTGGGGCACCGGCTAGGTGAGGTAGTTGAAGTAATATGTACATGTGGACAGAGTTAAAGTGACTGTGCATAAATAGCCATGATTAGCTGTTCAGGAGTCTTATGGCTTGGGGGTAGAAGCTGTTGAGAAGTCTTTTGGACCTAGACTTGGCACTCCGGTACCGCTTGACGTGCGGTAGCAGAGAGAACAGTCTATGACTAGGGTGGCTGGAGTCTTTGACAATGTTGAGGGCCTTCCTCTGACATCGCCTGGTATAGAGGTCCTGGATGGCAGGAAGCTTGGCCCCAGTGATGTACTGGGCCGTACGCACTACCCTATGTAGTGCCTTGCAGTCGGAGGCCAAGCAGTTGCCATACCAAGCGGTGATGCAACCAGTCAGGATGCTCTTGATGGTGCAGCTGTATAATTTTTTGAGGATCTGAGGACCCATGCCAAATCTTTTCAGTCTCCTGAGGGGGAATAGGCTTTGTCGTGCCCTCTTCACGACTGTCTTGGTGTGTTTGGACCATGATAGTTCGTTGGTGATGTGGACACCAAGGAACTTGAAGCTCTCAACCTGTTCCACTACAGCCCCGTCGATGAGAATGGGGGCGTGCTCAGTCCTCTTTTTTTTCCTGTAGTCCACAATCATCTCCTTTGTCTTGGTCACGTTGAGGGAGAGGTTGTTGTCCTGGCACCACACGGCCAGGTCTCTGACCTCCTCCCTATAGGCTGTCTCATCGTTTTCGGTGATCAGGCCTACCACTGTTGTGTCGTCGGCAAACTTAATGATGGTGTTGGAGTCGTGCCTGGCCATGCAGTCATGGGTGAACAGGGAGTACAGGAGGGAACTGAGAATGCACCCCTGAGGGGCCCCCGTGTTGAGGATCAGTGTGGCAGATGTGTTGTTACCTGCCCTTACCACCTGGGGGCAGCCCGTCAGGAAGTCCAGGATCCAGTTGCAGAGGGAGGTGTTTAGTCCCAGGATCCTTAGCTTAGTGATGAGCTTAGAGGGCACTATGGTGTTGAATGCTGAGCTGTAGTCAATGAATAGCATTCTCACGTAGGTGTTCCTCTTGTCCAGCTGGGAAAGGGCAGTGTGGAGTGCAATAGAGATTGCATCATCTGTGGATCTGTTGGGGCGGTATGCAAATTGGAGTGGGTCTAGGGTTTCTGGGATAATGCTGTTGATGTGAGCCATGACCAGCCTTTCAAAGCACTTCATGGCTACAGACGTCAGTGCTACGGGTCGGTAGTCATTTAGGCAGGTTATCTTAGAGTCCTTGGGCACGGGGACTATGGTGGTCTGCTTGAAACATGTTGGTATTACAGACTCAGTCAAGGACATGTTGAAAATGTCAGTGAAGACACTTGCCAGTTGGTCAGCACATGCTCGGAGTACACGTCCTGGTAATCCGTCTGGCCCTGCGGCCTTGTGAATGTTGGCCTGCTTAAAAGTCTTACTCACATCGGCTACGGAGAGCGTGATCACATAGTCATCCGGAACAGCTGGTGCTCTCATGCATGCTTCAGTGTTGCTTGCCTCGAAGCGAGCATAGAAGTGGTTTAGCTCGTCTGGAAGTCTTGTGTCACTGGGCAGCTCGCGGCTGTGCTTCCCTTTGTAGTCTGTAATAGTTTTCAAGCCCTGCCACATCCGACGAGCGTCAGAGCCAGTGTAGTACGATTCAATCTTAGTCCTGTATTGACTCTTTGCCTGTTTGATGGTTCGTCGGAGGGCATAGCGGGATTTCTTATAAGCGTCCGGGTTAGAGTCCCGCTCCTTGAAAGCGGCAGCTCTACCCTTTAGCTCAGTGCGGATGTTTCCTGTAATCCATGGCTTTTGGTTGGGGTATGTATGTACGGTCACTGTGGGGACGACATCATCGATGCACTTATTGATGAAGCCAGTGACTGATGTTGTGTACTCCTCAATGCTATCTGAAGAATCCCGGAACATGTTCCAGTCTGTGCTAGCAAAAAAGTCCTGTAGCTTAGCATCTGTGTCATCTGACCACTTTTTTATTAACCGAGTCACTGGTGCTTGCTGCTTTAGTTTTTGCTTATAAGCAGGAATCAGGAGGATAGAGTTTTGGTCAGATTTGCCAAATGGAGGGCGAGGGAGAGCTTTGTATGCGTCTCTGTGTGTGGAGTAAAGGTGGTCTAGAGTTTTTTTCCCTCTGGTTGCACATTTAACATGCTGGTAGAAATTAGGTAGAACGGATTTAAGTTTCCCTGCATTAAAGTCCCCGGCCACTAGGAGCGCTGCATCTGGATGAGCGTTTTCCTGTTGATTTATGGCCTTATACAGCTCATTCAGTGCAATCTCAATGCCAGCATTGGTTTGTGGTGGTAAATAGACAGCTATGAAAAATATAGATGAAAACTCTCTTGGTAAATTGTGTGGTCTACAGCTTATCATAAGATACTCTACCTCAGGCGAGCAAAACCTCGAGACTTCCTTAGTATTTGATTTTGTGCACCAGCTGTTGTTTACAAATATACACAGACCGCCACCCCTTGTCTTACCGGAGTCAGACGTTCTATCCTGCCGATGTAGCGTATAGCCCGCTAGCTGTATGTTATCCATGTCGTCGTTCAGCCACGACTCGGTGAAACATAATATATTACAGTTTTGAATGTCCCGTTGGTAGGATAACCGTAATCTTAGGTCATCCAATTTGTTCTCCAATGATTGAAGATTGGCTAATAGGATTGATGGGAGCGGCAGTTTACTCGCTCGCCGTCGGATCCTTACAAGGCACCCCGACCTACGTCCACGATATCTCCGTCTCTTCCTCATGCGAATGACAGGGATTTGGGCCTTGTCGGGTGTCTGTATGATATCCTTCGCGGCCGCCTCGTTGAAGAAAAAATAAGAGACGATGGCAGAAACATTATGTACAAAATAAATTACAAATAACGCGGAAAAACACACATAATAGTACAATTGGTTAGAGGGCTGTAAAACGGCAGCCATCTTCTCCGGCGCTGTTCTGTAAGCAAAGTGTTGCCGATTAGATTCATAAATTGTTTTGTTGAAAGAGTCAGAATTCATGCAAAATGCTGTGTAAAACATGGATTTTATCAAACAAAACTATGCTACATTTTATCTCTGGGACCCTCAGGATGAGAAATCAGAGCAAGATTACTGAATGTAAGTACATTATTTACCGTAAGAGGTGAATGTATCAAACCAGTTGCCTTGATAAAAGTGTTTTGTTGTTGTGCACTATCCTCAAACAATAGCATGGTATTTTTTTTCGCTATAATAGCTACTGTAAATTGTACACCACAGTTAGATTAACAATCATTTAAGCTTTCTGACGATAGAAGACATGTCTCGGAAAGATGGCTGTTGTTTACAACAATTACGCCATTCTAGTCAAATATCGCATATTGAGCAACAATTTATTAATCTGCTGGAAAACCAGTTTGGATTGAAGTACAACTTTTGTGTGACTGAAGCCTTTAGTGAAAGGTTCAATGCTTTAACATTTAATCGTTTCAGCCCTCCGAATTCATATTCATTACATAAATAGGCCCATTTAATTGTGTCTGGTTTGCCATTCTAAATAAAGTGGAATATTTTTTGACAATATAATTTAAAAAACAAGTTGTTCAGTGTAGGCAGGGCCATAAGTAAATAGGTAAACTGGTTCCCACCGTGAAGCATGGAGGAGGAGGCACACTTAACCAGCATGGCTACCACAGCATTCTGCAGCGATATGCCATCCCATCTGGTTTGCGCTTAGTGGGACTATCATTTGTTTTTCAACAGGACAATGACCCAACACACCTCCAGGCTGTGTAAGGGCTATTTTACCAAGAAGGAAAGTGATGGAGTGCTGCATCAGATGACCTGGCCACCACAATCACCCAACCTCTAACCTATTGAGATGGTTTGGGATGAGTTGGACCTCAGAGTCAAGGAAAAGCAGCCAACAAGTGCTCAGCATATGTTGGAAATCCTTCAAAACTGTTGGAAAAGCATTCCAGGTGAAGCTGGTTGAGAGAATGCCAAGAGTGTGCAAAGCTGTCATCAAGGCAGCTATCAAGGTGGCTATTTGAAGAATCTCAAATATAAAATATATTTTGATTTGTTTAACACTTTTTTGGTTACTACATGATTCTGTCACGCCCTGGCTCTGGGGACTATGTTATGTTGAGCCAGGGTGTGTAAGTCTATGTTTAATTTTCTATGTTGGTCTGAGTGACTCCCAATCAGAGGCAACGAGTGTCAGCTGGGTGTCTCTGATTGGGAGCCATATTTAACTGTTTGTCTTGCACTTTGTGTTTGGTGGTTTTTTGTTCCGTTTGGTTGTGTATCGAAGGACTTCACGTTTCGTTCTTTGTTTTGATCGTGTGATCTAGACAATAAATATAAATATGTTCACCCGCAACGCTGCGCCTTGGTCTCCCTCATTAGACGATCGTGACAGAAGAAACCACCTTAACCAGACCAAGCAGCGTGTTCAGGAGCCATCGCTGGCAGATCTCCGTGGCAACCTCGACTGGATCAAGCAGCGTGACGAGGAGAGAGGATGGACGTGGGAGGAGATGATTGCGAGTCTGGCAAGAGGGAGGAGAGACCCCCAGGAAATTTTTAGGGGGGGGCTCACGACGTCGGGGCAGCAGGTGTACGGGTTAGAGCGGTGCAAAGCGTTGGCAGAGAAGGCCGCCAGGTTAGGGGGGCCACTGGGCACAGAGGAGAGGGAAAGTGTTGAGGCACGGCGAGAGGTACTGGGGTGTGTTACCAGTCCGGTCCGGCCCGTTCCTGATCCCTGCGTGGGGCCAGTGGTGTGTGTCCCCAGTACGGTCCGGCCTGTTCCTGCCATTCCCACCAAGTCAGTGGTGCGCGTCGTCAGCCCAGCCCGGCCTGTTCCTGCCATTCCCACCAAGTCAGTGGTGCGCGTCGTCAGCCCAGCCCGGCCTGTTCCTGCCATTCCCACCAAGTCAGTGGTGCGCGTCGTCAGCCCGGCCCGGCCTGTTCCTGCCATTCCCACCAAGTCAGTGGTGCGCGTCGTCAGCCCAGCCCGGCCTGTTCCTGCCATTCCCACCAAGTCAGTGGTGTGCGTCGACAGCCCAGCCCGGCCTGTCCCTGCTCCACGCACAAAGGCTACGGTGTGCGTCGCCAGCCCAGCCCGGTCTATTCCTGCTCCCCGCACCAAACCTACGGTGTGCGTCGACAGCCCAGCCCGGCCCGTTCCTGCTCTCCGCACCAAGTCTGTGGTGCGCGTCGCCAGCCCAGTCCGGCCCATCCAAGCTTCCCGCACCAAGCCAGTGGTGTGCGTCGTCAGTCCGGCACGGCCCGTGCCTGCTCTCCGCACCAAGTCTATGGTGCGTTTCGTCAGCCCTGTCCGGCCCGTTCCTGCTCTCCGCACCAAGTCTGTGGTGCGGGTCGCCAGCCCGGTCCGGCCCGTCCAAGCTCCCCGCACCGGGTCAGTGGTGCGCGTCGTCAGCCCGGTCCGGCTCATTCCTGCTCCCCGCACCAAGTCAGGGGTGCGCTTCGTCAGCCCGGTCCGGCCTGTTCCTCCTCCACGCAGCAAGCCAGGGGTGTGCGTCGTCAGTCCAGCACAACCCGTGCCTGGGTCATGTCCGGAGCCGGATCCGCCGCCGAGGCGGAGTGCCCACCCGGTCCCTCCCCTGTTGTGGTTGTTTGGCGCGGCCGGAGTCCGCGCCTTTGGGGGGGGGTACTGTCACGCCCTGGCTCTGGGGACTATGTTATGTTGAGCCAGGGTGTGTAAGTCTATGTTTAATTTTCTATGTTGGTCTGAGTGACTCCCAATCAGAGGCAACGAGTGTCAGCTGGGTGTCTCTGATTGGGAGCCATATTTAACTGTTTGTCTTGCACTTTGTGTTTGGTGGTTTCTTGTTCCGTTTGGTTGTGTATCGAAGGACTTCACGTTTCGTTCTTTGTTTTGATCGTGTGATCTAGACAATAAATATAAATATGTTCACCCGCAACGCTGCGCCTTGGTCTCCCTCATTAGACGATCGTGACAGATTCCATATGTGCTATTTCATTATTTTGATGTCTTTACTATTATTCTACAATGTAGAAAATAGTACAAATAAAGAAAAACCCTTAAATGACCAGGTGTGTCCAAACTTTTAACTGGTACTGTACTGGTACTGATATGTGCGAGGACTACATGCGGTGTGCACGTGTTTGTGCGCATGTGTACGTCAAATCAAATCAAATTTTATTGGTCACATACACATATTTAGCAGATGTTATTGCGGGTGTAGCGAAATGCTTGTGTTCCTAGCTCCAACAGTGCAGTAATATCTAACAATTCACAACAATACACACAAATCTAAAAGTAAAAGAACGGAATTAAGAATTATAAAAATATTAGGACGAGCAGTGTCGGAGAGGCATTGACTTAAATACAGTAGAATACAGTAAATACAGTACATATGAAATGAGTAAAGCAGTATGTAAACATTATTAAAGTGACTAGTGTTCCATTATTAAAGTGACCAGTGATTCTATGTCTACGTACATAGGGCATGGAACAAGCGATCTTGCCAATGAGCAGTAGATGTTTTTCATCTGAAAATAAGACAAATAACAATATATAAATCTTTAACATTTTTTTTTTCATCATAATCTATTCTAGCTAATACATTTTGTAACCTGTCTTTAGGACAAATATAAGAACCCACCACACTCACAGCCAACTAAACTTCACTAATTGTTGAATGGAAAGCACTAACCATTGATGAGTTAATTCATCTGGTCATGTTTCTTATCTCCTCGGGGGTAAAGAGCAAATAGCAGGCTCTCCTTCGTTGGACTTGTAAGTGCACCTGAACATGCAAGCCTTTTCAATTTCTTGCCCAGCATCACTGACATATTTCCCCTCGACCGACTGAAGCACCGTAATTGACGGATCCACCATTAACGGGTGGTCTTCCTCGGTTGCCTCCTCATGGGGCTCGGCCTCGACTTCGGTGAGCTCGTCTGAGTCGGTGTCTGTGCCATTTGCGGAGTCGCTGATGACGATGCTCTCTGGCTCAGGTCAAAAAGTAGTCGCCAATAAGTTGACGCCACTGATCGTCTGAACAATGTCCCAGAACAACATCATTACTATTTAAAAATCTAGAGATTTCTTTGTCCCGGGAATCGATCGATGCAGTAGAAAGCTAAGCTAGCTAGCTAGCTACTAGCTAAAGTGTAGTCAGTAGTGACAGTGTGACTATGTTTGATGGGTTTGATGAGGTAAACTTTTAGTTTTTTCTGCAGATGATACGCTACAGTAACTTTGATTGGGCAAACAGGGAGATCCTCCAATTTAATAGCCTATTGTAGCTTGATTCAAAATATATAGCTAGCTGACGTAATGTGTTACAAGCTAGCATCCACCAAACCAATGTGAAAGTGCTCTGTTGCTATGTTTCATCCTACGTTTATATGAGTACAAAATATATTTATACTCTGAATTTGGCAATAATACATCCAGATTATGAAAGCAAACACATTGTTTTGTTAAAACCAGATGAAACCCCCCAAAATCTAAATTTGGACAAAAACACCATTTATATGCAAATTAGCCATTGCGACTTATCATGATAGGGCATGTCACAAATACATATGCCGATAGTGGACAACCTTGTTTCACTCCTCTCGACACTATTATTATTTACTATTTTACAACTGGGGTTACTATTTCAACTTTAACCCATTGTATAAAGCATTCCCAAAATTAAAATACTCCAGGAATGTATACATAAATTCTAGTCGTATTTTATCAAAGGCCTTTTCAAAATCAGCTATGAATACTAGGCCTGGTTTCCCAGATTGTTCATAGTCCTCTATTGTGTCCAGTACTTGTCTTATATTATCTCCTTGACTTTTTATAGACCCCTTGACTTCTTATAGACCCCTTGACTTTTTCCACATTTTGTTACCTTACAGCCATATTCTAAAATTGATTAACCTCTACGGGATCGGTGTCCCGTATACGGGACGGTTGAGCTAACGTGCGCTAATGTGATTAGCATGACTGTTGTAAGTAACAGCAAACTTTCCAGGACATGTGTGACGAGTACTGATATACGAAGAGGCAGGACGCAGACGCAGGAATTAACAAGGTCAAGGTTGACTTAATAATGATAAAGAGAATAACAAAGAGAGCGTAAATGACACAACGCTTAACAATCACACACAACACAATACTGAACAGTCCAGGCCTAAATGGGTTGGGTTTCCATTCCGGTGTTGCCAAGGTGGAGCGCTCAGACCGGTGGCTCAGTAGACCTGCGAATCAGAGAGCCGGAGGGGAGCAACGGGAGGAGACGTGACAACATAGACATGTCTTATATGGGCAGAAAGCTTAAATTATTGTTAATCTAACTGCACTGTCCAATTTACAGTAGCTATCACAGTGAAAAAATTACATGCTGTTGTTTGAGGAGAGTGCACAACAACAAAAAACTTATCACGGCAACTGGTTTGATACATTCACCTCTGAAGGTAAATAATGTACTTACATTCAGTAATCTTGCTCTGATTTGTCATCCCAGAGGTCCCAGAGATAAAATGTAGCATAGTTGTATTTAATAAAATAAATTGTTATATTCAAATGTAGGAACTGGGTTCTACAGTTTGAACCCCTGCTGTCCCTGACTCCAGACCGACCCCGCCCGGCCACCAAGATGTGTGAAAGTTAGTGTATAAGCTAATGATCCATCATATATGACATTCCTGGGAGTGTGTGAACTTACATTTTGTATTACCATATCATTTTTGTATGTTCTCTATAGTTTAGTACTTGAAAATGTATCAATTGACCAATTCGGCCCATTTGGGCAGACTTGATACAAAATAGTCCAGTATTGCAATGCTTCACTGGATCAATCTGAAACTTTGCACACACACTGTTGCCATCTAGTGGCCAAAATCTAAATTGCGCCTAAACTGCAATATTATATTGTGGCCTTTCACTTGAATTTCAAAGATAATGTAAAAAAAATAACAAAATAAAAAATAAAAAGGAAAGCACGTGTTTTTTGGTTGTATTATCTTTTACCAGATCTAATGTGTTATTCTCCTACATTAATTTCACATTTCCAAAAACTTCTAAGTGTTTCCTTTCAAATGGTATTAAGAAAATACATATCCTTCAGATCCTGAGCTACAGATTTGGGTATGTCATTTTAGGAGTAAATTGAAACAAAGGGTCCGATCATTAAGAGGTTAAATTGTTTTTTCCCCCCTCATCAATCTACACACAATACCCCATAATGACAAAGCAAAAACTGGTTTTTATAAATTTTTGCAAATGTATACAATTTAAAAAACGGGAATATCACATTTACATAAGTATTCAGACCATTTACTCAGTACTTTGTTGAAACACCTTTGGCAGCGATTACAGCCTCGAGTCTTCTTGACTATGACGCTACAAGCTTGGCACAACTGTATTTTGGGAGTTTCTCCCATTCTTCTCTGCAGATCTTCTCAAGCTTTGTCAGGCTGGATGGGGTGCGTTGCTGCACAGCTATTTTCAGGTCTCTCCAGAGATGTTCGATCGGGTTCAAGTCCGGGCTCTGGCTGGGCCACTCACGGACATTCAGCGACTTGTCAAGAAGCCACTCCTGTATTGTCTTGGCTGTGTGCTTAGGGTTGTTGTCCTGTTGGAAGGTGAATCTTCACCCCAGTCTGAGGTCCAGAGCGCTCTGGAGCAGGTTTTCATCAAGGATCTCTCTGTACTTTGCTCCGTTCATCTTTCCCTCGATCCTGACAAGTCTCCCAGTCCCTGCCGCTGAAAAACATCCCCACAGCATGATGCTGCCACAACCATGCTTCAACATAGGGATGGTGCCAGGTTTCCTCCATACGTGACGCTTGGCATTCAGGCCAAAGAGTTCAATCTTGGTTTCATCATCCCAGAGAATCTTTTTTCTCATGGTCTGAGAGTCTTTAGGTGCCTTTTGACAAACACATAGCGGGCTGTCATGTGCCTTTTACTGAGGAGTGGCTTCCGTCTGGCCACTCTGTCATAAAGGCCTAATTGGTGGAGTGCTGCAGAGATGGTTGTCCTTCTGGAAGGTTCTCCCATCTCCACAGAGGAACTGTAGAGCTCTATCAGAGTGACCATCGGGTTCTTAGTCACCTCCCTGACCAAGGCCCTTCTCCCCCGATTGCTCAGTTTTGCCGGGCTGCCAGCTCTAGGAAGAGTCTTGGTGGTTCCAAACTTCTTCCATTTAAGAATGATGGAGGCCACTGTGTTCTTGGGGACCTTCAATGCTGCAGAAATGTGTTTTTACCATTCCCCAGATCTGTGCTTTGACACAATCATGTCTTGGAGCTCTACTGACAATTCCTTCCACCTCATGGCTTTGTTTTTGCTCTGACATGCACTGTCAACTGTGGAACCTCATATAGACAGGTGTGTGCCTTTCCAAATCATGTCCAATCAATTGAATTTACCACAGGTGGACTCCAATCAAGTTGTAGAAACATCAAGGATGATAAATGGAAACAGGATGCACCTGAGCTCAATTTCTAGTCTCACAGCAAACGGGCTGTATACTTAGGTAAATAAGGTATTTCTATTATATGTTTTTAATACAATTGCAAAAAATTGCAAAAACCTGTTTTTGCTTTGTCATTATGGGGTATTGTCTGATTAGGATGAATAATATCCAACAATACTTTTTTAAGTCTATGCATTTTTTTCTCTTTTTTTCCTACGGTACAGTTTTTATTGATGTCTACCTGTACTGTTAGTTCCTCCATTTCCTTTGTTAATATGAACTCTTTTGACCTAAATTGTTTTTGTTTTAAAGATGAGTATTGAATTGCATGTTCTCTAAATGCACATTTGAAAGTGTCCGGTACAATAAGGGGATCTGCTGAACCTACACTACCAGTCAAAAGTTTGGACACACCTACTCATAAAATGGTTTTGCTTTATGTTTTATATTTTCTACATTGTAGAATAATAGTGAAGACATCAAAACTATGAAATAACACATATGGAATCATGTAGTAACCAAAAAAGTGTTAAACAAATCAAAATATATTTTATATTTGAGATTCTTCAAATAGCCACCCTTTGCCTTGATGACAGCTTTGCACACTCTCATCTGTTCCATCTATCACTGAATAACCAAGTAAAACTTTTTAGCAGACATAACATATGAGGGTGGTGGGCATTCCAAAGAATGGGAGGATCATAGTATAAATACATAGTTATTGTATACATTACATATATAGAGCGGGTAGGCCGGGAATCAGAGTTAAGACTTGATTCCTTTTTCCTCCAGTGACTGTCTGATCGGAATGAATTGCTGACGTTTTTTCCTCAGTCCAGCAGACATGGCCTGGACGAATCGAATGGACTGGCCCTGGACCTCCTTTCTCCCCTGTGCCCTCAGAATGTTGACTTTGGTCTGATTGTTCCACAGCTTAAAGATTACCATGCAAGGGTATTTAGCGTTATTCTGCTACAAGCCAATGGCATCGCTCCAGATCCGCCGGTGATATATCCACGCCAATCACCTCCGATATCAGCTTTTTCCTCGTCTTCCGGTAAGGACAATATTGTCATATTATTTTGTCTCTATCTGTTTTCTAGCTGATCCATTTAATCTTCTAAAGTTGGTGTCACGATCGTCGGATATAGAGGACCAAGGCGCAGCGTGGAAGGTGAACATACTTATTTATTAAATGATACACGAACAAAACAACAAATCGATACGTGACGTCCACAGGTGCAAAACACAAACCAACATGGAAAGAGATCCCACAAACACTGTGGGAAAACCACCTGACTAAATATGGTTCCCAATCAGAGACAACCAGCAACAGCTGATACTCGTTGCCTCTGATTGAGAACCACTCTGGCCAACATAGATATACAAAACTAGACTAGACACAACGAGCACAAAACATAAACTCTACACACCCTGGCTCAACTTAAAAGAGTCCCTAGAGCAGGGGTGTCAAACGTCCGGCCCGTGGGCCGGATCAGGCCCGCAAACGGGTTTAATCCGGCCCGCGAGATGATTTTGTAAAGTATAAAAATGCGCTGCAATTTTTCAATAAAATAAACTGTTGTTCCAATTGCATCCAATGGATGGCGCACTAGCAATTGTGTTAAGCAAGCAAACTGTTTATACCGGGGCAGAGCAAGTAGGTCAAGCACGTGCAGCCAGTCCGGATGAGCTACTTTGTTTTGCCCGCAATATTTATTACGGCTTCTACTTTTAACATTATGTGCTTTGGCACCCTCATTGCCCCAATATGTCTCTGTCAAAAAAGAGAAAAGTGGACGCAGAGTGCAGAGTGTTCCAAGAAAAATGGTCATCCTCCAATTTATTCACGGAATTGAATGGGAAAGCTGTATGTTTGGTGTGTTCACAGCATGTTGCAGTGCTGAAAGAATATAACCTTCGTCGCCACTATGTGAGTCTTCATGCCGACAAATATGACAACTTTCAAGGACAGCGGAGAAGAGAGAAGGTGAATGAACTGTTGGCGGGTCTGAAGAAACAGCAGTCTGTGTTTACTCACAGCCGAGACATCAGTGACGCTGTAGTGCAAGCTAGCTACCTCATTGCTAATGAAATCGCAGTGGCTTCAAAACCATTTAGTCAGGGTGAATTTGTAAAAACATGCATGATGACGGCAGCGGAGATTGTGTGCCCTGAAAAGCATCAGGCTTTTGTAAATATCAGTCTGACAAGAAACACAGTTGAAGACAGTATTTCCGATCTTTCAGTGGATTTGGGCAGCCAGTTGAAGCTAAAAGTAAAGTCATTTATTGTGTTTTCAGTTGCAATTGATGAAAGCACGGACATTACAGATGTTGCACAACTGGCCATTTTCATCCGCGGAGTTGATGACACATTGACCGTCACGAGGAGTTTATGGAGTTGGTGCCGATGACACATACAACGACAGCAACTGATATTTCAGCACTCGTCGGCGCGCTGGACAGGGTCGGAGTGGACTGGTCCCGCGCTGTCAGCCTGGCTACAGATGGTGCGCCCTCAATGATCGGGAAAAAAGCAGGCGTTGTGACAAAGTTCAGAGAGAAAGTGCAATCTGCAAATGGAGGACGTGATTTTTTGACTTTTCACTGTATTTTGCACCAGGAGGCTTTGTGTTGCAAGTCATTAAAGATGGATAACATCATGAAGGTGGTCATCCAAACTGTTAATTTCGTCCGATCCAGAAGCCTGAATCACCGTCAGTTTGACAGCCTTCTCAGAGAGAAAGACCACATCTATGGCCTGCCATACCACACTGAGGTAAGATGGTTAAGCCGAGGTGCTGTGCTGAGGCGTTTTTTTGATTTACGAGACGAAATTGAACAGTTCATGGAAGAAAAGGGCAAACCAGTGTTAGAATTTCATTCCGCAGAAGGATGCAGAACCTTGCATTTATGGTAGATGTTACAGAGCACCTGAATAACTTGAACAAACAGCTGCAAGGGCGCAACAAAGTTGTCACGCAGTATTATGACAGCATACGTTCTTTCAAGTTGAAGCTGTCATTGTGGGAGACGCAACTCGCCGGTGGTGATGCAGCTCACTTCCCCTGTCTGAAAAATGTGTGCGCAACCCAACATGTGGCAGACATGAAGCGGTTCAAAGATAAAATAACGGGACTGTTACGGGAGTTTGAGCAACGCTTTCAGATTTTTGGTGAACTGGAGAAAGACTTCAACGTTTTTTGCTCGCCATTCACCGTGAATCCCTCTTTTCTGCCCGTCAGCATCCAACTTGAAATAATAGACTTGCAGTGTGACTCGCAGCTGGCTTGGACACATTTTATCAGAATCTCTTGCCAGGTTACCCCAACTTGACAGCCCTCGCTGCAAAACTGTTGTGCATGTTTGGAACCACATATCTTTGTGAGCAAGTTTTCTCTGTAATGAGCATAAATAAAACAAAGCTGCGCTCAAGGCTCACGCACAAGCACTTGAATCACATCCTGAAGTTGGCTGCCACTTAGGATGTGACGCCTGATATTGATGCGCTGGTGAAAGCTAAAAGATGCCAGGTATCAGGAGTCAAATAATCTATGCAACCCCACTTAAAGTGCTGCATGAGACACCCTGATATAGTTCTGTGATCTGTGATATACTTCTGTGAATCACTGAGGCATTGTGTGTTTGTGTGTTCTTTGTCCTCAGAACTTTCAAATAACTTGAGGTGTTTTATGATTAATAGTGATGTTGTGCTTTTGGACACACTGTCCTCAGGCTCCAGCTTTATGTTTATATGTTTTTATGTTGATGTGCTATTGTTTTTAATTGATTTTATTTTATTTGTATATCTAACCTATTATTGACTCTGTGGTTCTTGCACTTGTTTGGGGAACAGGATTTCATTATTTTTATCTACATTTCTGCCTGAGAAATGACACCATGATATAGTTCTGTGATCTGTGATATACTTCTGTGAATCACTGAGGCATTGTGTGTTTGTGTGTTCTTTGTCCTCAGAACTTTCAAATAACTTGAGGTGTTTTATGATTAATAGTGATGTTGTGCTTTTGGACACACTGTCCTCAGGCTCCAGCTTTATGTTTATATGTTTTTATGTTGATGTGCTATTGTTTTTATTTTATTTGTATATTTAACCTATTCTTGACTCTGTGGTTCTTGCACTTGTTTGGGGAACAGGATTTCATTATTTTTTATCTACATTTCTGCCTGAGAAATGACACCCTGATATAGTTCTGTGATCTGTGAAACAGTTCTGTTAATCACTGAGGCATTGTGTGTTTGTGTGTTCTTTTTCTTTAGAATTTTCAAATAAACTTGACGTGTTTTATGATTAATAGTGATGTTGTGCTTGTACTATTTTGGACACACTGTCCTCAGGCTCCAGCTTTATGTTTTATGTTGATCGTATTAAAACAAAGAAAACAATCTGAAGTTGTTGTTTTTAAGTTATATATACCATGATTTTTCCAGTCCGGCCCACTTGGGAATATATTTTCCTCCATGTGGCCCCTGAGCTAAAATGAGTTTGACACCCTTGCCCTAGAGCCAGGGCGTGACAGTTGGCAGCTTTATTACCAGAAGGCCAATTTTGTTGTCTTGTTTGTCCATGCGCCTGCCCTGTATATGCATATTTGACACGATATAATTTACTTTGCTTTCAAGCAAATTGTAACAGATTGTTTGTTTTGGTGAGCATTTTAGCTAGGTTTTCCTGGATTTAGCTGTTTGATGCTCTCATTTGCATCTCCAAGTTATTCTGTCTTTTATTAAAATTTTATTAGAATTAATCGTCAGCGTGTAATACGATGGTAAATCTTACAATCTCTTCAGTCCATGTGCTCCAGCAATATCTTGTACTTCCTCATTGCAAGAGAACCCTCCCCAGCGCAATGGTGTCTACATGCTTGCTTGTTGTTTAATAAAAGCTCCCGATGAAAAGTTATTGTGCTGACGATGCTCCCAGAGGCAGTTTGGAACTCAGTAGTGAGTGTTGCAACCGAAGACAGACAATTTTTACGCGCTTCAGCACTCGACGGTCCCGTTCTGTGCACTTGTGTGGCCTACCACTTCGTGGCTGAGCCATTGTTGCTCCTAGACGTTTCCACTTCACAATAACAGCTCTTACAGTTGACCGGGGCAGCTCTAGCAGGGCAGGAATTTAATGAACTGACTTGTTGGAAAGGTGGCATCCTATGACTGGTCACGTTGAAAGTCACTGAGCTCTTCAGTAAGGCCATTCTACTGCCAATGTTTGTCTATGGAGATTGCATGGCTGTGTGCTCGATTGTATACAAAACGGGTTTGGCTGAAATAGCCAAATCCACTAATTTTAAAGGGGTGTCCTCATACTTTTGTGTGTATATATAGTGTATAAAATAGGAAAATGAAATAAAGGATGAAAGTAAGTACAGTGATGAAAAAAAGTATTTGATCCCCTGCTGATTTTGTACGTTTGCCCACAGACAAAGAAATGATCAGTCTATAATATTAATGGTATGTTTATTTATACAGCGAGAGACACAATAATCCAGAAAGATGCATGTCAAAAATGTTATAAATTGATTTGCATTTTAATGAGGGAAATAAGTATTTGACCCCCTCTCAATCAGAAAGATTTCTGGCTCCCAGGTGCCTTTTATATGGGTAACAAGCTGAGATTAGGAGCACACTCTTAAATGGAGTGCTCCTAATCTCAGCTTGTTACCTGTATAAAAGACACCTGTCCACAGAAGCAATCAATCAATCAGATTCCAAACTCTCCACCATGGCCAAGACCAAAGAGCTCTCCAAGCATGTCAGGGACAAGATTGTAGACCTACACAAGGCTGGAATGGGCTACAAGACCATCGCCAAGCAGCATGGTGAGAAGATGACAACAGTTGGTGCAATTATTCGCAAATGGAAGAAACACAAAATAACTGTCAATCTCCCTCGGCCTGGAGCTCCATGCAAGATCTCACCTCGTGGAGTTTCAATGATCATGAGAACGGTGAGGAATCAGCCCAGAACTACACGGGAGGATCTTGTCAATGATCTCAAGGCAGCTGGGACCATAGTCACCAAGAAAACAATTGGTAACACTACGCCGTGAAGGACTGAAATCCTGCAGCGCCCGCAAGGTCCCCCTGCTCAAGAAAGCACATCTACAGGCCCGTCTGAAGTTTGCCAATGAACATCTGAATGATTCAGAGGAGAACTGGGTGAAAGTGTTGTGGTCAGATGGAACCAAAATCGAGCTCTTTGGCATCAACTCAACTCGCCGTGTTTGGAGGAGGAATGCTGCCTATGACCCCAAGAACACCATCCCCACCGTCAAACATGGAGGTGTGATAGATTAATTATTAATGACTAATTATTACACCCTGAAACGGTGTGAAATGTGTTAGAATGTGTGAGTGTAGGACCAGTAAAGACTATGACATTGAGCTACTATTTAGCAATGTGAGTAAGAGTTAGACCAGACAACAAAGGACAAGGAGAACTGTCTACAGACAACTGAGAAACCAAGATAAAGGGGCCTCCCAATTTAGGGAGGAGAGAAACTGCTAGGCTTTTTAAGGAGTATGCAGGATATTGTGAGGACGGCGATAACTAAGGAATGCATGTGGGTGTGTGTGTATGTGTGTGTGTGTGTGTGTGTGTGTGTGTGTGTGTGTGTGTGTGTGTGTGTGTGTGTACTGATGGTCAGGAGAGCAGTTTTAAAGTGGAAAACTACAGCCCGCCTAAAGAGGGGAGGGAGTTTTGTATGACATGTGAGTATAAAAGATGGACTCTGAAATTGTGATGGCAGAATTCTCAATGAATAAATCTCTTACTATGCATTACCTTGATTTCGGGAGACACTGAAATAGTTTGTTAAATAATTCACATAACAGGGTATTTTTCTGCTAAGGGGATAGGACAACTTCACCGCATCAAAGGGACAATGGACGGGGCCATGTACCGTCAAATCTTGGGTGAGAACCTCCTTCCCTCAGCCATGTCATTGAAAATGGGTCGTGGATGGGTATTCCAGCATGACAATGACCCAAAACACACAGCCAAGGCAACAAAGGAGTGGCTCAGAAGAAGCTCATTAAGGTCCTGGAATGGCCTAGCCAGTCTCCAGACCTTAATCCCATAGAAAATCTGTGGAGGGAGCTGAAGGTTCGAGTTGCCAAACGTCAGGCTCGAAACCTTAATGACTTGGAGAAGATCTGCAAAGAGGAGTGGGACAAAATCCCTCCTGAGATGTGTGCAAACCTGGTGGCCAACTACAAGAAACGTCTGACCTCTGTGATTGCCAACAAGGGTTTTGCCACCAAGTACTAAGTAATGTTTTGCAGAGGGGTCAAATACTCATTTCCCTCATTAAAATGCAAATCAATTTATAACATTTTTGACATGCATTTTCCTGGATTTTTTTTGTTGTTATTCTGTCTCTCACTGTTCAAATAAACCTACCATTAAAATTATAGACTGATCATTTCTTTGTCAGTGGGCAAACGTACAAAATCAGCAGGGGATCAAATACTTTTTTCCCTCACTGTAAATGTACAAAGGTCTGTGTTCCTGTTTGCATTTTTTTTTTTGCTTATTGTAAATGGCATCCAGCTTTATTTTCTCTAGCGGCTGACGGTGTGGTCAACTCCCCTTTGACATCCCCCAGAGGTTGCTCACCAGCAAGACCTCCACGGGATAGACTCCCGTGATCAATGTCCATACAAAGGATGAGGCAGAGTTGGCATTTACAGTATAGGCCCAGCCAGCTTGTCATCAAACACCCGTCCCTGGATGGGTTTCAACCTATTTAAACATGGAAACATCTTTTTTTTTACCCCCTTTTTTCTCCCAATTTAAATTACAATCTTGTCTCATCGCTGCAACTCCCCAACTGTCACGCCCTGGCTCTGGGGACTCTTGAAAGTTGAGCCAGGGTGTGTAGTGTCTATGTTGTTTGTTCTATGTTCTTGTTCTAGTTCATGTGTTTCTATGTTGGCCGGGGTGGTTCCCAATCAGAGGCAGCTGTGGCTTGTTGTCTCTGATTGGGACCCATACTTAGGCAGCCTGTTTGCACTTGTCATTTGTGGGATATTGTTCTGTATAGGTTTGTGTTGGTGAACCTTTAGACTTCACGTTTCGTTTTGTTGTTTTGTTGTTCATTGTAATGTACGCATTAAAAGATGTACGCATATCACGCTGCGCCTTGGTCCGTTGCTTACGACGATCGTGACAGAGATCACCAATTAAGGACCAAGCAGCGTGTCCAGGAGCAAACGCTGGAGGTAACGCTAGTGGATGTCCTCCTCGGTTGGGGGAAGATCACCGAGGAGGAGGCCGTCCGCTACCGGAGGGCGATGAGGGAGGATGTCCAGGCAGGAGAGGAGAAGCGGCGCCAACCGGGCCGTCGTCGGACAGGCGAGAGGCAACCCCAATATTTTTTTTGGGGGGGGCACACGGCATGGACGACGGGGCTGCTGGAGGCAGCTACAGGGCGAGTTTGTGGACTAGGAGAGGAGGCCACCAGGTTATTGGTCAGGAGGGAGAAGGAGAGTGTGGAGGCACGGCGAGAGGAACTGAGTAGGCAGCAGAGGGAGCGGAGGTTTATGAGGAAACCCAGTCCCGCTCCTCGCACCAAGCAAGTGGTGTGTGTCACCAGTCCGGTCCGGCCCGTTCCTGATTCCCGCACAAGGCCAGTGGTGTGTGTTCCCAGTACAGTCAGGCCCGTTCCTGCTCCCCGCACTAAGTTAGTGGTGCGTGTTCCCAGTATGGCCCAACCCGTTCCTGCTCCCCGCACTAAGTTAGTGGTGCGTGTTCCCAGTCCGGCCCGGCCCATGCCTGCTCCCCGCACTAAGTTAGTGGTGCGTGTTCCCAGTCCGGCCCGGCCCGTTCCTGCTCCCCGCACTAAGTTAGTGGTGCGTGTTCCCAGTCCGGCCCGGCCCGTTCCTGCTCCCCGCACTAAGTTAGTGGTGCGTGTTCCCAGTACGGCCCAACCCGTTCCTACTCCCCGCACTAAGTTAGTGGTGCGTGTTCCCAGTATGGCCCAACCCGTTGCTGCTCCCCGCACTAAGTTAGTGGTCCGTGTTCCCAGTACGGCCCGACCCGTTCCTGCTCCCCGCACCAAGCCAGTGGTGCGCGACGCCAGCCTGGTCCGGCCTGTTCCTGCTCCCCGCACCAAGCCAGTGGTGCGCGTCGCCAGCCCAGTCCGGCCTGTTCCTGCTCCCCGCACCAAGCCAGTGGTGCGCGTCGCCAGCCCGGTCCGGCCTGTGCCTGCTCCCCGCACCAAGCCAGTGGTGCGCGTCGTCAGCCCGGTCCGGCCCGTTCCTGCTCCCTGCACCAAGCCAGTTGTGCGCGTCGCCAGCCCGGTCCGGCCCGTTCCTGCTCCCCGCACCAAGCCAGCGGGCTCGAGATAGACTAAGGTCGAGTCATGCGTCCTCCGAAACATGACCCGCCAAACCGCATTCCTTAACACCAGCCCGCTTAACCTGGAAGCCAGCTGCACCAATGTGTCGGAGGAAACACTGTTCAACTGACGACCAAAGTCAATCTGCAGGCGGCCGGCCTGCCACAAGGAGTCGCTAGAGCGCGGTGAGCCAAGTAAAGCCCCCCCAGGCTAAACCCTCCCCTAACCTGGACGACGCTGGACCAATTGTGCGCCACCCAATGGGACTCCTGGTCACGGCCGTTTGTGACACAGCCTGGGATCGAATCCGGGTCTGTAGTGACGCCTCGAGCACTGCGATGCAGTGCCTCAGACCGCTGCGCCACTCGGGAGGCCCACAGGGAGTTTTTTTTAACACATTTTCATCAAACAAAATATGCAAATAGAACATACATTAATAGTTTGAATGTCTGAAAATAGATGAATGTCCTTTTAAAGCCCATTACCTGATCTGAATCAGTCACAGGAACCGGAGAGAAAGGGGGGTGGCAGATGCAGGACTGGAGATTGTAGAGGTGGGTTGTGCAGGGCCAAGATGCAGCGCTGGAGAGGGCGGAGCTGGGCTGTGCAGAGCCAGACGCAGGGCTGGAGAGGGTAGAGCTGGGTTGTTCAGGGGAAGTCGCAGGGCTGGAGAGGGCGGAGCTAGGTAGTGCAGGAGAAGCCATTTTCGCCAGTTTCCTCTCATCTTTGAGGAGCCCAGGCACATCTATAACACATTGATTAGATTGAAGATAAGTGTAATAGAGAAATAACATATTTCAGAGGTGTGCTACAGCAGAAGTGAAAACCTTATAGTTTCTGTGAATATAAGACGAAACAGCCAACCTGGGTCAGCTCATTTACAGACACTGCAAACAGGCCTCACACAAGCATTACTAAAATAGTGAAATATGGCTGGTCATTGATGTTCAAAATGAAACGACTGACTGGTTTGTAGCATCACACAGACATCAAGCAGGTCCATACAAACAACACATGTGCGTGAGGAACAAGGTGTTCGGGGTGGGGTTACCTAGGGGTAAAACATTATTAGTAGCCATGGTATCACCTAGCTTTCAATACTGAATAAGGGGGGGGCAGCCTATTGCAAAAAACCCAGATAGCTGTTTTTTGCCTAGCAGATAAGACTATAGACTATTGCTCAGTATTACCTTGAAGAACCATCTCCTTCCATGTGTCATTCAGTTCGAAGTTCTCCTGTTTACGTTTGGAGATCTCCTGCTCCAATTCATCCACTCTGTTCATGAGCTTAATGCTGTCTGATGACCGGTACTGTTTAAGGAACTCTTCAGCTGATGTCTTCTTCGTCACCTTTGACTTCTGGGTATCATATGAATGACAGTACGGGTGAATGACAAATGCTGACAATCACTGTTCATTGAACACAAGAGGGACAATTTTGTAGCAGTAATAAAACCTACATGAGTAAATGAGCCTTACCTTTGGCTGCAAGGGGGTCGGGTTATCTATGTCAGTTGAGTCGTCTGACCTTTCTCCTAATTTTTGGGGTGGAACAGATGTCCTCTTGTTCTGCTTGGAAGCCTGGGGTTGGACATCATTATCACTGGCAAGTGATTTATCAAATTAAATCAAATGAAATCAAATTGTATTTGTCACATGCACCGAATACCTTACAGTGAAATGCTTACTTACAAGCCCTTAATCAACAATGCAGTTTTAAGAAAGAATACCCCAAAAAATCACAAAGAAATACAATATAAAATAATACGAAATAAAAGTAACAAATAATTAAAGAGCAGCAGTAAAAATAACAATAGCGAGGCTATATACAGGGGGTACCGGTACCGAGTCAATGTGCAGGGGCACCGGTTAGTCGAGGTAATTGGGGTAATATGTACAGTTGAAGTCGGAAGTTTACATACACTTAGGTTGGAGTCATTAAAACTAGTTTTTCAACCACTCCACAAATTTCTTATAAACAAACTATAGTTTTGTCAAGTCGGTTAGGACATCTACTTTGTGCATGACACAAGTAATTTTCCAACAATTGTTTACAGACAGATTAATTCACTGTATCACAATTCCAGTGGGTCAGAGGTTTAGATACACTAAGTTGACTGCGCCTTTAAACAGCTTGGAAAATTCCAGAAAATTATGTCATGGCTTTAGAAGTTCTGATAGGCTAATTGACATCATTTGAGTCATTTGGAGGTGTACCTGTGGATGTATTTCAAGGCCTACCTTCAAACTCAGTGACGCTTTGCTTGACATCATGGGAAAATCAAAATAAATCAGCCAAGACCTCAGACATTTTTTTGTAGACCTCCACAAGTCTGGTTCATCCTTGGGAGCAATTTCCAAACGCCTGAAAGTACCACGTTCATCTGTACAATCAATAATACGCAAGTATAAACACCATGGGACCACGGAGCCGTCATACCGCTCAGGAAGGAGATGCGTTCTGTCTCCTAGAGATGAACGTACTTTGGTGTGAAAAGTGCAAATCATCCCAGAACAACAGCAAAGGACCTTGTGAAGATGCTGGAGGAAACAGGTACAAAAGTATCTATGTCCACAGTAAAACGAGTCCTATATCGAAATAACCTGAAAGGCCGCTCAGCAAGGAAGAAGCCACTGCTCCAAAACCGGCATAAAAAAGCCAGACTATGGTTTGCAACTGCACAAAGATCGTACTTTTTGGAGAAATGTCCTCTGGTCTGATAAAACAAAAATAGAACTGTTTGGCAATAATGACCATCATTATGTTTGGAGGAAAAATGAGTTGGCTTGCAAGCCGAAGAACACCATCCCAACCGTGAAGCACAGGAGTGGCAGCATCATGCTGTGGGGGTTCTTTGCTGCAGGAAGGACTGGTGCACTTCACAAAATAGATGGCATCATGAGGAAGGAAAATTATGTGGATGTATTGAAGCAACATCTCAAGACATCAGTCAGGAAGTTAAAGCTTGGTCGCAAATGGGTCTTCCAAATGGACAATGACCCCAAGCATACTTCCAAAGTTGTGGCAAAATGGCGTAAGGACAACAAAGTCAAGGTATTGGAGTGGCCATCACAAAGCTCTGACCTCAACCCTATAGAAAAGTTGTGGGCAGAACTGAAAAAGCGTATGCGAGCAAGGAGGCCTACAAACCTTACTCAGTTACACCAGCTCTGTCAGGAGGAATGGGACAAAATTCACCCAACTTATTGTGGGAAGCTTGTGGAAGGCTACCCGAAACGTTTGACCCGAGTTAAACAATTTAAAGCCAATGCTACCAAATACTAATTGAGTGTATGTAAACTTCTGACCCACTGGGAATAAATCATTCTCTCTACTATTATTCTGACATTTCACATTCTTAAAATAAAGTTGTGATCCTAACAGACCTAAGACAGGGAATATTTACTAGGATTAAATATCAGGAATTGTGAAAAGCTGAGTTTAAATGTATTTGGCTAAGGTGTATGTAAACTTCCAACTTCAACTGTTCTTGGATGTGTAGTGTCAGCATTTGTTGCTGTCATGCCTAAGTTTGCTAATTTTGCAAATGAAAAAATCATTAAAGTAGTTGGCAATAAAAATCTAATCAAATGTATTGGTCACATACACATGGTTAGCAGATATTATTGCGAGCGTAGCTAAATGCTTGTGCTTCTAGTTCCGACAGTGCAGCAATATCTAGCAAGTAATATCTAACAGTTCCACAAGCAAAAATGTAATACATACAAATCTAAGTAAAGGAATGGAATAAGAATATATGATATATGGATGAGCAATGTCATTATCAAAGTGCCATAGGCTAAGATGCAGTAGATAGTATATAATACAGTATATACATATGAGATGGGTAATGCAAGATACGTAAACATGATTAAAGTGGAATTATTAAAGTGACTAATGTTCCCTTTATTAAAGTGGCCAGTGATTTTCAAGTCTGTATGTAGGCAGCTGTGCTAGTGATGGCTGTTTAACAGTCTGATGGCCTTGAGATAGAAGCTGCTTTCATGCACCTGTACTGTCCTCGCCTTCTGGATGATAGCGGGGTGAACAGGAAGTGGCTTGGGTGGTAGTTGTCCTTGATTCTTTTTTTGGCCTTCCTGTGCTGTAGGTGTCCTGAAGGGCAGGAAGTTTACCCCCGGTGATGCGTTGTGCAGACCGCACCACCCTCTGGAGAGACTTGCGGTTGTGGGCGGTGCAGTTGCCATACCAGGCGGTGATTCAGCACGCCAGGATGCTCTCAATTGTGCATCTGTAAAGGTTTGTCCACGCACTGTCTGTGTGGGTGGACCATGTCAGTTTGTCAGTAACACCACACTCCGAGAGCCCTCCTCCCTGTAGGCTGTCTCATCGTTGGTAATCAAGCCTACTACTGTTGTGTCGTCTGCAAACTTGATGATTGAGATGGAGGCGTGCATGGCTACACAGTCATGGGTGAACATGGAGTACAGGAGGGGGCTGAGCACACACCCTTGTGGGGCCCCAGTGTTGAGGATCAGCGAAGTGGACATGTTGTTTCCTACCTTCATCACTTGGAAGTCAGGAAGTCCAGGACCCAATTGCGCAGGGCGGGGTTGAGACCCAGGGCCTCAAGCTTGATGATGAGCTTGGAGGGTACTATGGTGTTGAATGATGAGCTATAGTCAATGAACAGCATTCTTACATACAGTTGAAGTCGGAAGTTTACATACACCTTAGCCAAATACATTTAAACTCAGTTTTTCACAATTCCTGACATTTAATCTTAATAACAATTCCCTGTCTTAGGTCAGTTAGGATCACCACTTTATTTTAAGAATGTGAAATGTCAGAATAATAGTAGAGAGAATGATTTATTTCAGCTTTTATTTCTTTCATCACATTCCCAGTGGGTCAGAAGTTTACATACACTCAATTAGTATTTGGTAGCATTGCCTTTAAATTGTTTAACTTGGGTCAAACGTTTCGGGTAGCCTTCCACAAGCTTCCTACAATAAGTTGGGTGAATTTTGTCCCATTCCTCCTGACAGAGCTGGTGTAACTGAGTAAGGTTTGTAGGCCTCCTTGCTCGCATACGCTTTTTCAGTTCTGCCCACGCATTTTCAATAGGATTGAGGTCAGGGCTTTGTGATGTCCTTAAGCCATTTTGCCACAACTTTGGAAGTATGCTTGGGGTCATTGTCCATTTGGAAGACCCATTTGCGACCAAGCTTTAGCTTCTACTGAACAACTATTGTTGCTTCAATACATCCACATAATTTCCTTCCTCATGATGCCATCTATTTTGTGAGGTGCACCAGTCCCTCCTGCAGCAAAGCACCCCAACAGCATGATGCTGCCACCCCTGTGCTTCACGGTTGGGATGATGTTCTTCGGCTTGCAAGGCACCCCCTTTTTCCTCCGAACATAACGATGGTCATTTTGGCCAAACAGTTCTATTTTTGTTTCATCAGACCAGAGGACATTTCTCCAAAAAGTACGATCTTTGTCCCCATGTGCAGTTGCAAACCGTAGGACTCGTTTTACTGTGGATAAAGATACTTTTGTACCTGTTTCCTCCAGTATCTTCACAAGGTCCTTTGCTGTTGTTCTGGGATTGATTTGCACTTTTCACACCAAAGTACGTTCATCTCTAGGAGACAGAACGCGTCTCCTTCCTAAGCGATATGACGGCTGCGTGGTCCCATGGTGTTTATAGTTGCATACTATTGTTTGTACAGATTAACGTGGTACCTTCAGGCATTTGGAAATTGCTCCCAAGGATTTTTCTGAGGTCTTGGATGATTTCTTTTGACTTTCCCATGATGTCAAGCAAAGAGGCACTGAGTTTGAAGGTAGGCCTTGAAATACATCCACAGGTACACCTCCAATTGACTCAAATTATGTCAATTAGCCTATCAGAAGCTTCTAAAGCCATGACATAATTTCCTGGAATTTTCCAAGCTGTTTAAAGGCACAGTCAACTGTGTATGTAAACTTCTGACCCACTGGAATTGTGATACAGTGAATTATAGGTGAAATAATCTGTCTGTAAACAATTGTTGGAAAAATTACTTGTGTCATGCACAAAGTAGATGTCCTAACCGACTTGCCAAAACTATAGTTAGTTAACAAGAAATTTGTGGAGTGGTTGAAAAACAAGTGTTAATGACTCCAACCTAAGTGTATGTAAACTTCCGACTTCAACTGTAGTTGTAACAAAGGCACTCCATGAATAAAATGGATTTCACACTTTTTTTTTTACATATAGCCTATTGTAACATAAACTAATGAAAATTATATTGTGTTATTTGAAATCAAATACAAATCGTATTCTATTGTCGCCAAGGCCTTCATAAACACAACCAAATGATTATTTTTGAGATAGCATATCTGACATATATTAATTACATTGTTAGAATGTTGGAATCAGAATAACTGCTCTTTAGATTGAAGGGGGGTCTATCGAGACACAGCGGTTCGAGTGATAAATGACATACATGTATTTATTTGACAACATTGTTTGTCTCCCTGAAATGAAACTATCACATTTTGTTGCAAAACAAGCTATATACGCCTCACTCTCAGAGCACTTTAGGCAACCATTTTGTGACGTTCTGGGGATGTCCTAATGACACATTTTTGTTTACAAGCCTATTGACTAGTAAAATGAAAGTCCTGAGAAGGTCCTAAAAAAGTCCTGACATGGTCCTCAGTGACATCCTGGTAACTTACAGGGAACTAGACAAAGGTCCCCCAGAGAACGTTCCCTTGGGACCATCACGCGAGGTCCCTTTGACCATCATGAGACGTCCCCTTGTGGTCATTGAATGTCCCATGGATACCGTCTTATCAGAACCAAACAGGAAACTTTTCGTAATGTTCCCTAATGGACATCAAAATACCTTATTATAGTGTTATACTGCGACCAAACCGGGACCTGTACTGAACGTCCCGTTATGGGACCTGTACTGAACGTTCTTAAAGGGACCTAATGGGAACATCACCTAATGTCCTTAGGACCGCCCCTGTTTGCTAGGTATAAACTTAATGCTCACCAACAAAACCATTCTGTAAAGATGTATTGTTCGATAACTATATGTATTGTTGGCTAATATTGTATATATTTGGCTCATTTTGACAGCTCTATATGTACCTTAAATATGTCAAATAAAATTAATTGAGTCATTCATATGTGAGTGCACATAATTTCCATGTTGAGTATGCAGTCATTGCCACTCACATGGTTGTGTCTGCAAGCTATGAGTAACTAATGAAACTGTCCAAGGCCATGCTCGTGATACATAAAAAAGAGAAGTGGTAATAATATAAATAGAATGAGTGGTAATCACCTCATAACACATGCATACAGAGTTGTTGTCGCATACCTTTTCAGAGCAAGTAAAATGCTATAAGGGAATTTGTGCCACATGTAATGTGAAGGATTATTAGGTTCTAAACAATAGTTAGAGATATATTCTATAGTTTTGGCCCACAGTGATTGAGGGCACTTCACTCTCGCTGGCTCTAGGGGTCTCTAGTCTTCATTCAGGCCACATGGTCCAGTTTAAGCCAGACCCATAGGGGTGTATAGGGAAGTTGCCTCTAGATACTGATCTTGCTTTAGTTTAGCAAAGTCTGTCCAAGATAAACAGACCATTTCTCCTATTTCTTTCACTTCCCCTATACTGTAGGTCCATTTGATTATTTTTCTGCCTAATAGTCCTTCCTTTTTTTAAAGTATGTCTGAGAAAACACAAGTATTAGTTTATAATGTCTATTCGTTTCTATTAGTTGATCATGTATTTTGATTCACTACTCTTGACTCTTTCCACATTGTGTTGTGTTACAGCAAGAAATTTAAATTGATTAAATTGCGATTTCATGTCACTGAGCTACAGACAATACCCAATAATGTCAAAGTGGAATTATGTTTTTAGAAATGTTTACAAATTAATTAACAATGAAATGCTGAAATTTCTTGAGTGGAGTGATTAATTACACTTTGGATGGTTTATCAATACACCCAGGCACTACAAAAATACAGGCGCTCTTTCTAAGTCAGTTGCCGGAAAGGAAGGAAACCGCTCTTGGATTTCACCATGAGGCCAATGGTGATTTTATAACAGTTACAGAGTTTAACTGCTGTGATAGGAGATAACTGAGGAAGGATCTACAACATTATAGTTACGCCACAATAGTAACAGAAATGACAGAATGAACAGAACGAAGCCTGTATAGAATGTTTGCTTTTTCACCATCACCCACTAATTAATTTGTCATTTTTTAAGATAAATAGTGTTAGAGCTAGTAATGTACAGTGTTGGAAAAAGTACTCAATTGTCATACTTGAGTAAAAGTAAAGATACCTTAATAGAAAATTACTCAAGTAAAAGTGAAAGTCACCAAGTAAAATACTAGTTGAGTAAAAGTCTAAAAGTATCTGTTTTTAAATGTACTTAAGTACAGTGGTGGAAAAAGTACTCAATCATCATGCTTGAGTAAAAGTAAAAAGTAAAGGTTATACATCAAATTCCTTATATTAAGCAGTGGTGGAAAAAGTACCCAAAAGCCATGCTTGAGTAAAAGTAAATATACCTTACTGGAAAATGACTCAAGTAAAAGTGAAAGTCACCCATTAGAATACTACTTGAGTCTTAAAGTACCTGATATTAAATAGCCGTAAGGAAAATGTACTTAAGTATCAAAAGTAAAAGTATGAAATGTAAGAGCCGTAAATCCAAAAAGCAAAACAGCCAGACCTTTTATTTGGTTTGAGCTTTTCTGAAAGGTAATAGTCTTACGGATACAAGAAGAGCTCAGATTTGTTTTTAAAGAACGTGGATTCTCAAATAAGCAACACTTCAAAATACATCTCTTACAGACAAAATAGAATTATGCCTTAATAATGAAGGAATATAGCCAGTAAACGTAATCACTTACAATCACAGTCAATTTGCTTTAGAAAAAACATCCTATAATAGAACCATATACATAAAAATATATTTTTTTTTATGAGCTTATCAAAAGTACATGAACTGCACACAACCTCACTGTAGGAATATGAGGACATCACCACTGATAGAACTGCATTAGAAATCAGTGTGTCAGGTCATGCCTTTGTAACAAGGACACCTATAACTTGTGAATTTTAAACATAAATCAACAAAACGGATAAGGCACCCGTGTCCTTGGGCTTGCTAGCATTAAGCTGTCATTACTTGAAGTTGAAGAATTTACGGTTCATCTAAAGTAAAAGCTGGTTTTCAACATTTCTGGAATCCAGCCTTGCTCTCCTGGGGCTGAAAACAAATCCTGCAATGCTGAACAGCCTTTCACATGCAGCTGATGCAGGTAAGGGTGTGTTTAGCCTCAGAGACAGCTTACAGACTGCCGGGAAGGACTTGAGCAACTCCATATGATCAGATGAACAGGCCAGGTATCCGTCCAGCTGTTTGGAGCTTTCTTGTGCTTGATACGTCTTCATGGCAGAGTAGAAGTCCTCCTCATCTGATGAACTGGTGCCATCACCTAGCTGCAGCAAGGGTTCTTCCAGGTGGTCCTTGATGTAGTCCATTCCTGAAATACAATAAAGATGACAATAGAAATCATACCGTTATGAGCCTACATTAATCCAACCCCATCCCCCATCTATATAAACCAAGCAACAGGGCTAATTAGGCTACCCATTTGACTGAACCACAAAGTCAGGATTGTAGTTTAAATGGGTGGTTCTCAAATCTATGAAGTACCAAAATGTACACTGTACACAGTTGTTTATGAATAATAAAATACTGTTAATTAGCCACGTTGTCTTACCCATTCTGATGGTGGCGTCATCCTTTGTCCACGTTGTTTTGAATTTGGGGAGAAGGATTGCAGCTGCGATCTGCTCAGGGTCGTGAAACATGTGGCTGAAGAGCTTCTTCAGTCTCAGTTGTAGCGCATCCACCAGAGGCTTACACCACTTCAGGGACAACTTGATTCGGTCAAGTTTCGTGTTTCAGGAGGTTGATAGTTGGAAGTAGCCATGTTGACGGCCTTTGCAACTGGGCTCATGGTGGCAGCATACTCTGTGAGGAAGGCGAGTTCAGCTGGATTGAACCTATGAAAAAAAATTAAATAATACTGTTTCTTAACCCTACACAAAGGAGACCACTAATCATTTCACCTGATTTAACTACAGTAATCAATGGCTGGATAAGTAGTTGACTAAATGGATCAATGATAGTGTATGGCTACAACAGTTATTAGTCCCCAAGCAAAGGGTCAGGAAACACTGCAACAGATTTAAACAACATTCATAATCCTTACTTACATTGGAACCACGAAGTCTGTGCAGAGAACTCTGACGACCGCCTCTCCTTTGTCTTTAACAATCCTCAGGAGTCTTTCTACAGCCATGAACCAGGAGATCCACCTTGTAGCATTCGGGCGCAGCAGCTGGAGGTTGCAAGCATCTTCAACCGTTTCGGCTGCAAGTGTGGATCTTCAGCATTTGTTCCAAACGGGACACTTATTTGTAAGCCTCACTGGATGTTGCTTTCAGGGCATCGACTGTAGATACTAAGTTGAGTAGGTGGCAAGCACAACGCTGGTGCTTCGGCAGCTGGTACTCAAAACCATCATCTTCATTCATCGTTGCCACATCAACAAACTCCACTTCTTCACTCTCCTCTTGTTCCTCTTCACCATCTTCTTGTCCTGGCTGAGCTGCTTCACCACCCACTGCCTCGTTGTTTTAATTTTCTCCAAAAACTTCGAAAGCTTTCAAGAAGTTAGAGCCGTTGTCTGTTGTTCTCACAATCTTACCTCTGATTTCAAACTCAGAATGGATGTCATTTAGGGCGCCTGCCAACACATCAAAGGTATGCGATCCTCTCAATCGTTTACAGGCCAGGGCTGCACAGCATCTGTTGAGACTGTCAGGGTCTATCCAGTGGTCTGTAACACCAAGGAAGCTCTGTCTTCTTGCAGACCAGCAGTCGGTGGTGGTGGCGGCAATGTGGTCAACTCCTCTTATGGACTCAGTCACCTTCTTCTTCATTTCCGTGGAGGCTACATCAATCCTGGAGCACAGTGTGGGCCTTGATAAGATCTTTGAGTTAGGCTGCAGATCCTGGACAAACTCTCTGAATGGCTCTTGTTCTACAACATCGAATGGTTGGAGCCCTTGGACCACATACTTCACCACAGCTTTGTCGATGGATTTTTGAGACACGATCTTCAGTAATGTGCTCTGCTTGATGGTGGAGGGAGTCTTAGGGGCATGTTTTCTCTTCAGTGTGTCATACTTCTTTAGATGGTGTACATGCTTTCTCTGAAATAAGAAGAAAAGGAAAAGACAGTTACTTAGCTACAGTTGAAGTCGGAAGTTTATATACACCTTAGCCCAGGGGTGTCAAACGTCCGGCCCGCGGGCCGGATCAGGCCCGCAAACGGGTTTAATCCGGCCCGCGAAATGATTTTGTAAAGTATAAAAATGCGCTGCAATATTTCAATAAAATAAACTGTTGTTCCAATTGCATCCACTGGATGGCGCAATAGCAATTGTGTTAAGCAAGCAAACTGTTTATACCGGGGCAGAGCAAGTAGGTCAAGCGCGTGCAGCCAGTCCGGATGAGCTACTTTGTTTTGCCTGCGATATTTATTACGGCTTCTACTTTTAACATTATGTGCTTTGGCATCCTCATTGCCCCAATATGTCTCTGTCAAAAAAGAGAAAAGTGGACGCAGAGTGGAGAGTGTTCCAAGAAAAATGGTCATCCTCCAATTTATTCACGGAATTGAATGGGAAAGCTGTATGTTTGGTGTGTTCACAGCATGTTGCAGTGCTGAAAGAATATAACCTTCGTCGCCACTATGTGAGTCTTCATGCCGACAAATATGACAACTTTCAAGGACAGCGGAGAAGAGAGAAGGTGAATGAACTGTTGGCGGGTCTGAAGAAACAGCAGTCTGTGTTTACTCACAGCCGAGACATCAGTGACACTGCAGTGCAAGCTAGCTACCTCATTGCTAATGAAATCGCAGTGGCTTCAAAACCATTTAGTGAGGGTGAATTTGTAAAAACATGCATAATGAAGGCAGCGGAGATTGTGTGCCCTGAAAAGCGTCAGGCTTTTGTAAATATCAGTCTGACAAGAAACACAGTTGCAGACAGGATTTCCGATCTTTCAGTGGATTTGGACAGCCAGTTGAAGCAAAAAGTAAAGTCATTTATTGCGTTTTCAGTTGCAATTGATGAAAGCACGGACATTACAGATGTTGCACAACTGGCCATTTTCATCCGCGGAGTTGATGACACATTGACCGTCACTGAGGAGTTTGTGGAGTTGGTGCCGATGACACATACAACGACAGCAACTAATATTTTTACCGCACTCGTCGGCGCGCTGGACAGGGTCGGAGTGGACTGGTCCCGCGCTGTCAGCCTGGCTACAGATGGTGCGCCCTCAATGATCGGGAAAAAAGCAGGCGTTGTGACAAAGTTCAGAGAGAAAGTGCAATCTGCAAATGGAGGACGTGATTTTTTGACTTTTCACTGTATTTTGCACCAGGAGGCTTTGTGTTGCAAGTCATTAAAGATGGATAATGTCATGAAGGTGGTCATCCAAACTGTTAATTTCATCCGATCCAGAAGCCTGAATCACTGTCAGTTTGACAGCCTTCTCAGAGAGAAAGACCACATCTATGGCCTGCCATACCACACTGAGGTAAGATGGTTAAGCCGAGGTGCTGTGCTGAGGCGTTTCTTTGATTTACGAGACGAAATTGAACAGTTCATGGAAGAAAAGGGCAAACCAGTGTTAGAATTTCATTCCGCAGAAGGATGCAGGACCTTGCATTTATGGTGGATGTTACAGAGCACCTGAATAACTTGAACAAACAGCTGCAAGGGCGCAACAAAGTTGTCACGCAGTATTATGACAGCATACGTTCTTTCAAGTTGAAGCTGTCATTGTGGGAGACGCAACTCGCCGGTGGTGATGCAGCTCACTTCCCCTGTCTGAAAAATGTGTGCGCGACCCAACATGTGGCAGACATGAAGCGGTTCAAAGATAAAATAACGGGACTGTTACGGGAGTTTGAGCAACGCTTTCAGATTTTTGGTGAACTGGAGAAAGACTTCAATGTTTTTTGCTCGCCATTCACCGTGAATCCCTCTTTTCTGCCCGTCAGCATCCAACTTGAAATAATAAACTTGCAGTGTGACTCGGATTTGAAGGGGAAATTTGCCGCAGCTGGCTTGGAGACATTTTATCAGAATCTCTTGCCAGGTTACCCCAACTTGACAACCCTCGCTGCAAAACTGTTGTGCATGTTTGGAACCACATATCTTTGTGAGCAAGTTTTCTCTGTAATGAGCATAAATAAAACAAAGCTGCGCTCAAGACTCACGCACAAGCACTTGAATCACATCCTGAAGTTGGCTGCCACTCAGGATGTGACGCCTGATATTGATGCGCTGGTGAAAGCTAAAAGATGCCAGGTATCAGGAGTCAAATAAACTATGCAACCCCACTTAAAGTGCTGCATGAGACACCCTGATATAGTTCTGTGATCTGTGATATACTTCTGTGAATCACTGAGGCATTGTGTGTTTGTGTGTTCTTTGTCCTCAGAACTTTCAAATAACTTGAGGTGTTTTATGATTAATAGTGATGTTGTGCTTTTGGACACACTGTCCTCAGGCTCCAGCTTTATGTTTATATGTTTTTATGTTGATGTGCTATTGTTTTTAATTGATTTTATTTTATTTGTATATTTAACCTATTCTTGACTCTGTGGTTCTTGCACTTGTTTGGGGAACAGGATGTCATTATTTTTATCTACATTTCTGCCTGAGAAATGACACCCTGATATAGTTCTGTGATCTGTGATAAACTTCTGTGAATCACTGAGGCATTGTGTTTTTGTGTGTTCTTTGTCCTCAGAACATTCAAATAACTTGAGGTGTTTTATGATTAATAGTGATATTGTGCTTTTGGAAACACAGTCCTCAGGCTCCAGCTTTATGTTTATATGTTTTTATGTTGATGTGCTATTGTTTTTAATTTATTTTATTTGTATATTTAACCTATTCTTGTCTCTGTGGTTCTTGCACTTGTTTGGGGAACAGGATGTCATTATTTTTATCTACATTTCTTCCTGAGAAATGACACCCTGATATAGTTCTGTGATCTGTGAAACAGTTCTGTTAATCACTGAGGCATTGTGTGTTTGTGTGTTCTTTTTCTTTAGAATTTTCAAATAAACTTGACGTGTTTTATGATTAATAGTGATGTTGTGCTTGTACTATTTTGGACACACTGTCCTCAGGCTCCAGCTTTATGTTTTATGTTGATCGTATTAAAACAAAGAAAACAATCTGAAGTTGTTGTTTTTAAGTTATATATACCATGATTTTTCCGGTCCGGCCCACTTGGGAATATATTTTCCTCCATGTGGCCCCTGAGCTAAAATGAGTTTGACACCCCTGTTCTATGTTGGCCGGTGTGGTTCCCAATCAGAGGCAGCTGTCGCTCGTTGTCTCTGATTGGGGACCATACTTAGGCAGCCTATTGGCACTGTCTAGTTGTGGGATCTTGTTCCGTGTAAGGTATGTTGTGTGTGCTACCTTGGACTTCACGTTTAGTTTCCTTTGTTGTTTTCGTCGTGTGTTTATCAGTTCAATAAACATGTACGCATATCACGCTGCGCCTTGGTCTGACCCGTCCTTCAACGAACGTGACACACGCAGATGTGACAGATCAGGAATAGGCCTACCTCTCATCGGTCAGCATGCGAAGCAGCGCACAATTTGACAATGCTACTGACATTGCTTTGGGTTGTTCGGCATTCAAAATTACTTGTAGATCAATGACTCCCAACATAATTAAGATATAATTTATAAGTCCACGCGAGATAGAAATGTGTCTTCTTCTTTTATCCAACTCCCAATATACACACACATTAGGTTAGAGAGGTTGGAGCAGAGCACATTACCCAATGAGCAGTTTAGGGGGTTAAGTTCCTTGCTCAAGGGAACATCGGCAGTAGGTGGCACCTGAGATATTGACGCCAGCAACCATCCCTGACAGAATTTTTCCCCTGTCAGCACTGGGATTCGATCCGGCAAAACTCCGATTGCTGGCCACTTCTCTAATCGCGAAGATACCGCTGGCCCCCTGCTTAGTTCGACTTAGTTCGGTTAGTTCGACACTGAAGGAGAGGACGCAGTTGTCCGAAAAGATTAGAGGTAATTCTTAACATTCAAATTTATTTTCTGACCGATGCATGCATTTGGATTGGTTTGGGGTCCTGTGCCGGGGACCAATGCATTGGTGAATCATTACATCCCTATCATTAACACATGAGAAATGTCTCACCCAGTTTTGACATGATAACTACACTTTGCTCTCATGTTGCGTTGAAGTTACATGCTCTTATTTACAGTGTTTAATTGATATGGTCTTTATATGACTAATCATGCAAGTTAAAACGCATATATAACTGATTAACTTTTTAAGTCCTAAATACCACATTGTGAGGCACATGTTGAAATTGCATGAGATATAAAAGGACAAAAATGAGAAAGCTCATGCTGCAATCAGCAGAACTTTGAGTAGGTCTGATTCTCAACTCCGTGTTGCCTCTTTTCAGGAAGTCAACAGTCTATTGCAGTGCCTCAGTCTCCGACACATTGGCCGTGTGTAATTGTTGGTTACACCTCAGCAAACGCACTGCAGGTTTACATGCTAAACGACGTACAGCCCTAAAGATGTGTGACATGAGCTGTCATATCACATTATGACTTGCCCCAGCATTTGGCCAACATTTGGCATTTGACAGCTGCAGCCCACTTTTACTCTCACAGTGAACACACAAGGCCTTCAGATTTCCTTCATACACCACACACCATCTAAAGGAGATGAGATGTGTCAAAACCAAACCGTGAGTAAACCTCACAATCAACATATATATTGGATCAGAAATTGAAACAAACTCGAGGTGAGACAAGTACAATGTTTTCATGCATGTACAACATTTGCCAAGACAACCACCTGATCCCGCCCTGCCAAGCAAAGGCCATAGAAGGTCAAGAAAAGGTCAAGGATCATCACACAGTGTTGCCATGTCTGGATTGGATTTCTAAGAGCAGGTTAGCCGGGGTTAACTTCCTGGATTGCTCTTTCAGAACGTTCTCACTGGTGGAACTCTATGAACTCACAGCTGGTTAGCTGGTTACACTTTATATTAATTTAGCTGGTTACACTTTATAATAGCTTAACCAGTTACAGTTTATAATAACTTTCATTAATTAGGAATTATACATGTTTATGAATATTTATTAATGTTTAAATGCTTCTTCATTCATTATAAATGTTATACATGCTTATGAATTGTAATGCTGATAAATGTTTACAAATAATGAAATACTTATTTACTCATAGTGTATACATGCAAAATAAAGCAGGCTGATTGTGAGAGTTGACTCAGGATTTCAGATGTAGGAAAAGGAATCTCATTTGAATAGACAGTACTAAAGTAGAATCACTCCCGATTCAAACTGTAGTAGGAGAATTCCTACATGCGGTTTCCATCTTTAGAAAAGATGCAAAAAAAGAAACCTTGGTAACACTTTACTTAAAGTCAACAGGTATAATGCATTACGATGTGGTTTTTATACCTTGTACGTCTTGTCACAAGTATGTCCGTTGAAAACTTGCTATATAGGCAGACATAAAACCTTTTCACTCAAGGCCCTTGATTCCCTATCCCTGATGTAGTTTTATTCCAACCTGAATATTTGTCTACATTTATTCCCCAACCCTCTCATCCCATGGCCTCTCAGCTCTTTTCCCCTCTCTTCCATTGATTTTGTAAGGAAACTCATGGAGAAAAAGGTGTAGATTCACGCGCAGAACGTGGCAGGTGTTTATTTCGCCTTCGCAGAAGGCAGGAAACGTGGTCACAGGCAGGCAATGGTCATACACATGTAGGCAAACAGGCAAGTGAATCAAAACTAGGACTGAAGGCTATAACTAGTTCTCACAAACGAGCTAGGAAAAGGCTTAGTAGAGTAAAAACGAACAATACCTCACAAGGCACAAACAGAATGAACTGAACTAAATAAGAAGCTAATGAGACCACGTGAGTAACTAACACAGGTGAAATCAATGAACAAAAATGAAAGACAGGGCTACGTTCAAAAACACAAAGAAACAGGGCTACGTTCAAGAACACAAGGTGAACTAAGAAAATGAATACAGAACCTTACAGATTTTGCTTCATATTCCCCTCTTTTTACTCCTATATGGTCCTGTGTGGCTCAGTAGGTAGAGCATGGCTTTTGCAATGTAATGATGATCACCATATGGAAATGCGTGCTCGCACTACTGTAAGTTGCTTTAGATAAAACTGTCTGCTAAATGGCATATCATATTATTTAATGTGCACCCACTTATTTGTTCTCCTCACCATCCTTCTCTCCCTCTCACCATCTCCTGCTCATCGCCCATCGATTCACTCTTTGCCCTTTCCCCAATAGCATGGGACGCCTAGCTGCGTTACTCCAGCACGTTTTCTTTAATGTCACCGCCCTTCTCCGGTTGCTTGCCATTCTTTTTTTAGCCGGCGACTGAAATGTGAGGGGTCACAATGGGAGGATAAAAAGTGTCCCATTCGGGCCAGGAGGTTGTCGAGAACTTTAATCGAATCTTCTCCCCTCTCTTCTCCCAGCTCTCCTCCAACCCTCCAAGGTAAATTAATCAAATCATATCTTAATAAGAGGGAAATTAATTATTTATTTTCCAACACTTATATCGAGCTAATATATTTATCATATCTTAATTTTAAAAAAATCAGTATTTATTTTTTTAAATCTAGGATAGCAAATGTTAGTAAGGCTCTGGTTGCTTGTACTTTATATATTTGTATATTGCTCATGTAGTATGTGTGTGATATAGAATTGAAAGAGCACTGCAAACATTGTATGCTGGCATTACAAAACTTCTATGAGACTGCAAGAGCAAATGCATGAGTACAATTTTCAGAAGCAATGTTGTTATTATACGATCAATGGTGCATCAATGCTAATCAAAATGTTATGCATGCATTAGATACATCTCTATGCTAAAAACATTAATACAAGATTAATCTCTTAAATGCTCACTCAAGCTAGCATACCACAATGTTGCTTTGCTACATTAGGTATCATTGTTTCTTTGCTTTACGCTAGCCTCCTTAGACCAAAAAGTGGAAATAACTCACTTATTGCTTTTACTCATGCTGCACACTTTTAACTTGGCCTATACTGTACTTAACTGTACTATACTACAGCTACTGCACATAATGTTCTCAACAGAGGCATACCACCACACTGAGTTAGCGACTGAAAGAGGCTGCACACATGCACACACAGTACCCTTCTACATAACCACTCTGAGAGAAACACGAGGTGCTTTGGTAACAGCTGCCATGTTCCGATGTTTATATTTAGTTTGACCTATTGGATTGAGTGGTACTGTGACAAGACGGGGTTGGATAAAGGAGGTGTAGTGTGAGTAGTGGAGGGGAGAGGAGGGGGGAGCAGCCAACAGAAAGGTCAGGGTTAAGAGAGACTAGAAAATGGAAACGGTCATTCACATGCCTATCATGGCTGTGGGGGTGGCTGCTGCAACAGATTCCAGAGCTTAACATGCAGTAGGCAGGCATGCAGCTTATAGACAGAAAGACAGACAACAACAGTCACACAGCAATCTCAAATGGACAGACAGACAGACAACCATAGCTACACAGCACCCTCAAACAGACCTACAGTAAGAAAACAACAGTCATATAGCTCTCTCAAACTGACAGACAGAGAAACAGAAACAGATTATGGGGCATGTTAAGCCTATATATTACAAGAGAGGAAGACAGACAAAAAGAGTAACACTCGAATGACACACAGACAATCACCCATATAGACAGACGCAAATACTTGCCACTTCCTGCATCCATAGCTTACTTCCCTTTTCTTTGAACCTTTTCACATACTGTAATTTTACGGTGAAAGTAGTCTACACTCTTTTCACGTCACTGACTGCTTTTCATGAAATATACCTTTGTTTAAGTCTACCTTTGTTTATTTGCTACTTATCTATTTCTGTATGCGTTCTGTGTATCTCAAGCCCTCTCTCTCCACTCAGAATGTTAACCAGTGTCTCCCCCCTCTTTCTCTTCCTCACTGGTCAGAGTCAAAATGCCTCACGCATTCCCCTTCCTCACTCCTGACCAGAAGAAGGAGCTCAGTGACATCGCTCTCAAGATCGTCGCCAAGGGCAAGGGAATCCTCGCCGCTGACGAGTCTACCGGTACGCAAAGCTGGCCAACACAAACTGGTTGCACACACAATGTTAACACACACACACAGACACACACCTATGGAAAGAAAAGGCACAAATATTGTATGACATGCAAAGACATACTCATAATCAGAACAACTACATTGTCACAATGTATACAATGAGTGTTTTTTCACCTTATTATAACTTCTCCAAAACACCTTATGAGAACCAATAAGGAATACCACACTTCAGCTTGAAATGCTACTTCCAATAAGCCACCATTTCATAGTTCAGTTCAAGTTCATTTTATTTCATTCAGATGGCTAAGGACAATTGGACTACTGAATTGTGTAAATTCGGAATTCAGTTTAACCATAGAGATATAACATAATATTTGTTCTATTTCATTCTGTGAGTCTAACCCTCACTCCCTATCACTCTTTCCCCCCAACAGGCAGCGTTGCCAAGCGCTTCCAGAGCATCAATGCTGAGAACACTGAGGAAAACAGGAGGCTGTACCGTCAGCTCCTCTTCACCGCCGACGAGCGCGCCGGTCCTTGCATTGGTGGCGTCATCTTCTTCCACGAGACCCTGTACCAGAAGACCGATGCCGGCAAGACCTTCCCCGAGCACGTCAAGTCCAGAGGCTGGGTTGTAGGCATCAAGGTTGACAAAGGTGTCGTCCCCCTCGCCGGAACCAACGGAGAGACCACCACCCAGGGTAAGGAGGAAGAATAGGAAGAATCAATGGCATTCCCAACTAATGGGCATACAGACATACAGTACAACAACATACAATCATTTGTATATAAGTTCAAAAATGGTTTTTATATTATTCCAACCTAGATTAAATACTTAGTAGCCTTGGCTTGTGTGAGCCAGAACCAATTTTCTCTCCCTGCCTCAATACATTTCTTTGTCAGGTCTGGATGGCCTGTATGAGCGTTGCGCCCAGTACAAGAAGGACGGTTGTGACTTTGCCAAGTGGCGTTGTGTGCTGAAGATCACCTCCACCACCCCCTCCCGCCTGGCCATCATGGAGAATTGTAATGTCTTGGCTCGTTATGCCAGTATCTGCCAGATGGTAAGAATCACACAACAAATACCCTTTCTTAAGGCCTCAGTGGTCTTGTTAGTTCATTAGCTCAGGTAGTTAAAGCACAGTGCCAACAATGGCAAAGTTGTGGGTTCAATTATCCTATGGCCCTCAAGTTACCTTAGAATCATTGACTCTCTTGAAACAAATGGGTTACACTTTATATAAACTTTCATGAAATAAGCAATTATAAATCTATTAAATGCTTATAAATTCCTCAGAAATTATTAAACTTTTTTTTAAATCACAGTATCAGAAAACACTTTATTTATTTATTTTTTAGATAAGTGTAGAGCAGGGATGGGCAACTGGCGGCCCCCGGCAGTCAGGGTTTCAACTTACTCTTGCGAGTTAGAATAGTAAAATACACTAAGTGTATTTGGTTGTGAATCAGCAGTTTTTCTCTTGTTACGTCAGTCACCGATAGTCAATTAGCCCATGTCAGCATTTATTTTTTTGATTGCTAAGTTAATTTAGCGGCCAGCTATTTAAACTTGTTATCATGGTTGAATTACCGGCCGGGGGGGCCCTGTTGATTTTGGTAGTCAGTCTCACTCATATATCATATTAAAAATGGCAAAATCTTCTCTCTGCTCCATGGCTAAATGTGTAGAATTGCAGCAAACTTTAAAACTAAAACTAAATAAATGTCTCTCCATTGTCAAGAGGGGGGCCACCCACCCCCATCAAAGTTGCCCAACCCTGCTGTAGAGGGATAGAGAGGAAAGATAGGAAGAGAGCCACCCACCACTAACGTTTCACAGTTCGGACTGTTAACTGTCATGGTCAACAACATGCTCCATTGGCTAAAAGTGTCTTTTAGTACTCATGACCTCTCCTCTCTTCTAGCACGGCATTGTCCCGATTGTTGAGCCCGAGATCCTCCCCGACGGTGACCATGACCTGAAGCGCACCCAGTATGTGACTGAGAAGGTCCTGGCCGCAATGTACAAGGCTCTGTCCGACCACCACGTCTACCTGGAGGGTACCCTCCTGAAGCCCAACATGGTCACTGCCGGACACTCCTGCTCACACAAGTACACCCACCAGGAGATCGCCATGGCCACAGTCACCGCCCTGCGCCGCACCGTGCCCCCAGCAGTTCCTGGTGAGCGGCCAACAACACACTGAATACAGCACAATATACAGCACGATACACATATACATTTCTAAACATCCACCTTCACCCTCTCACACTCGATGTTATGACACGTTTTCACAAACACAAACACACTCTCCATGAAAATGGCACTTTCACATGCAGTATGTAGTTACATTATTATATGTTTTATATTATAGTGTATATTTCACATACAATTGTGTTGTATGTGAAGTATACAATGTGTTGTTGTATATTCTTTAAGTAGGTTTTTACAATAAAATAACCTCTCTTCTTCCCCTCTTCACCCACAGGCATCACCTTCCTGTCCGGTGGCCAGTCTGAGGAGGAGGCATCCATCAACCTGAACGTCATGAACCAGTGTCCCCTGCACAGGCCATGGGCATTAACTTTTTCCTATGGCCGTGCCCTCCAGGCATCCGCCCTGAAGGCATGGGGTGGAAAGCCTGCGAACGGCAAGGCTGCACAGGAGGAATTCATCAAGAGAGCTCTGGTACAAATAACCAAATATATTTTTCAAATGTATTTGAATAGATTTGGCATATATTTCATATATGATTGTCATATATTTGGCATTATATATAAAAAAAAGTATATATTTCATATATTTTGCTCATATTTCATATGCGATTATTTATGGCTGGACAGAGGCCACATGTTTATATTATGGACATATAGGAAGCCACAATGTAAATTCCACACTTAGAAAATATCAGCAGAAAACAAGTTTATGTTGTTCTTATGTTGTTCTTCTTTCCTTCCACAGGCCAACAGCCTGGCCTGCCAAGGCAAGTACGTCGCTTCCGGAGACAGCGCCGCCGCTGGAGAATCACTGTTCGTGGCCAACCACGCTTATTAAGCATGGACACTCACCAGTATCCCTCTCCTAACCCTCCCCCCACCTCCCTGTCCCCTCCACCCACCTCCCTGTCCCCTCCACCCTCCCCCACATGGGGAGTGCCATGTCTTATCCGGCACCTCCTAAGAAGCCGTCTCTACAAGACCCTTTGCAACATCACTCATTCGGTACCTCAGTACGGAGAAAGAGAGAGAAACGGAAACCTTTCTTTGGGCTCTTGCTTCAGAGAGAAGATTACAAAAAAATTTGTTCTGCCTCCATACCCTCTCCCTACCATTTTACACATTTTTTAGGTGAAGAGATTCCCATCGTCATGTTTTTACACAACATGTAATATTACTCCTGGGTCTGTGACACCTAACTCAGTATAATGTTTGTACTGGAGCTACGGAATAAACAATATGTTGCTTTTCCTTCCTTATTTTATTTCATATTAACTGACAATTTACACAACATAATTGAACTGCCTGCTTGGCGCAATGACTACTTCCTATTTATTTAGAATGTACTGTTAGACGCCAGTAAGTATTACCATAGAAAAAAAAAACAAGAAGAGTGGAGACTGTTTAATGTCGACATTCCAGCTCAAAGGCTTTTCTCAACACCAGTCTCACTGGACAATGCACTTTAGCAAACAAGAAGGCACATCAGTAACAAAGAGGCATAGTGGAGACACACCTCTCTTTGAGACAATTAATAAGAATAAGGCATTTGTAAGAAATTATAATAGTAATAATAGAAATTAAGGTAAATATTATCAAGAATATCCACCGGGTGATACGAGCAGTTAACAGCAAATAGATGGCACAGCAGTTGAGCTCAACATAGGGCTGTTATGAAAGCACAAGTGAGTCTGTAAAAAGAAGGTTGTATATTCTGTTGATTACATACATTCATTGGGCAAGAATGTGCATACAAAAGTATCCAAATAAAAGTGCTTAATCATAATCATCTTCATAATAATAATCATCATCATCATGATCCTCAAACTTGTAAACCTTTACCACAACAGATAAAGAGTAGCAAAACAGATATATTGACAAAACAAGAAGGCCAATTGAGCTATAGTAGATTACAACATTGCCATCTTTAGCGAGGGGGGGGGGGGGGTGTTGACAAAGAGAGACAAAGACAGACAGAAAGTGAGAGAAAGAGAGGGATGTTAAATGGCAGGGGTCCCCAATTACTTTCAGCCGTCGCCCAAATTTTCCTTGAGCGGATGGTTGTACACTGCAAATTGACCCAAAAATATATATTATTTGGCAAAACAGAATAATTTCAAACCTTGATTACATTGAGATACCATCACATATGCCTCTCTATTTATGCGTGGGAATACTTTTTCTTGGTTTCTTGGTGATTTTACAGTATTTTATGTAAAAAAAACAAAAAACAAAAACATTTGTTATTGTTTTTTCCCCAAATAAAATCACCTGCGAGCCGAATTTGGCCCGCGGGCCGCCTATTGGGGAATCGTGTTATATGGCAAGAGAAAGGTGGAAAGCCAAATGGCGAGAGAGTGGAAAACATTGGATTAAATATTGGAGGCCTTTCACTCCATCAGTTCAGCTGCTACTTGGAAATGTGTAACCGAAGCCATTTCCTCTTTTTCAAGTTCCTCTTCTCAAACTGACACAACTATAAGACCTCAGAACTCAGACCTCTCCTTCCATTCGCGGTCCATGGGAGCATGACAATGGATTGGATAATACCCCTTTCATTCTACTTATCAGGTAGGCAAAATATATTTACTGTAACATTGCTGGAAAAAATAACGTTCAGTTTTACTTGTCCATAGTCTGCCAATATTTTACTTTTCTAGTCATTTTGTGTATCATCCAATGACATAAAACATGCACATTTGGAAAGAAGTTGGGAAAATAAATCAGGGAAGCTTCTTTAAGTGCAAATGCATAGCAATTGGTTGCTAATCCCAGATGATTGATTGTCTTACCATACATAAATGCTTGATAGAGACTTTTATACATTTACACAGAACTTACTATTTATATATTTACAGTCTTGATTTTGCATCTCCACAGACTACATTTGTGACTTTTATGGATCCGTTTTTGCAGATCCATTGATACATTTTAGACATCCTCAGTTCTCACTTGTCATTCTTCCTCCTCGTACAAAACTACTATTACTGCTACTACTACTACTACTAGTACTACTACTACAGTAGTGACTTTGGGCTTGCTGCACTATTACTAAAGCCCTGTTTCCATAGAAATCTATCTCCATATAATGTGAGGGTGTGAGTAAATGCAAGCTTACGTTTTATGTTGAAACCTTGTGGTAGGAAACTTTATGAAGCCACAGGTTATTGCCTTCCTCTGACCATGTTGGGTTCTCTAGTTCTTTAATAGAGGGCCATACCAGTATTATTGAAAGTGTAGCATGCTTACAGCTATGAAAATGTTTCTAAGCTTTTACACATGAAACTTACTTAGTGTAATTATGAACCTGTCCATGATGCATAAACATCAGCCCCTTTATTCACACTCATAATGTATTACAAGACTTGCTACAGTATAAGCATTAATAACACTATAAGTGCTTGTTATATACACTGAACAACAATATAAACACAAAAGTATTGGTCCCATGTTTCATGAGCTGAAATAAAAGATCCCTGAAAGTTTCCATATGCACAAAAAGCATATTTCTCTCAAATTTGTTTACATCCCTGTTAATGAGCATTTATTATTTGCCAAGATAATCCATCCACCTGACAGGTGTGGCATATCAAGAAGCTGATTAAACAGCATGATCATTACACAGGTGCACATTGTGCTGGGGACAATGGTCCTCTGTAGCTCAACTGGTAGAGCACGGCGATTGTAACGCCAAGGTAGTGGGTTCGATCCCCGGAACCACCCATACACAAAAATGTATGCACGCATGACTGTAAGTCGCTTTGGATAAAAGCGTCTGCTAAATGGCATATTATTATTATATATTATAATAAAAGGCCACTCTAAAATTTACAGTTCTCTCACACAACACAATGCCACAGATGTCTTAAGTTTGAGGGAGCGTGCATTTGGCATGCTGACTGCAGGAATGTCCACCAGAGATGTTGCCAGAGAATTACAGTAAATGTTAATTTATCTACCATAAGCCGCCTCCAACGTCGTTGTAGAGAATTTGGCAGTATGTGCAACAGGCCTCACAACCGCATTGTGTGGGCGAGCAGTTTGCTGATGTCAACATTGTAAACAGAGTGCCCCGTGGTGGAGGTGGGGTTATGGTGTGGGCAGGCATAAGCTATGGACAACGAGATGTGTCACGCTGCATGAGGCAAATGGTGGTCACACCAAATGCTGACTGGTTTACTGATCCACGCCCCCACCCTTTTTTAAGGTATCTGTGACCAACAGATGCATTTCTGTATTCCCAGTCATGTGAAATCCAGTTTAAGGCCTAATGAATTTATTTCAATTGACTGATTTCTTTTTATAAACTGTAACTCAGTAAAATCTTTGAAATTGTTGCATGTTGCGTTTATATTTTTGTTCAGTATATTTTGCCAAATGGTTTAGTGTGTGTGCGTACTGTGTTGCAACATGTCATCAAGAGGTCATCAATTCATGCACGTACAGTGGCTTGAGAAAGTATTCACCCTCCTTGGCATTTTACCTATTTTGTTGCCTTACAACCTGGAATTAAAATATATTTGGGGAGTTTGTATCATTTGATTTACCCAACATGCCTACCACTTTGAAGATGCAAAATATATTTTTTTGTGAAACAAACAAGAAAAAAAAACAGAAAACTTGAGCGTGCATAACTATTCACCCCCCTAAAGGCAATACTTTTGTAGAGCCACCTTTTGCAGCAATTACAGCTGCAAGTCTCTTGGGGTATGTCTCTATAAGCTTGGCACTTCTAGCCACTGGGATTTCTGCCCATTCTTCAAGGCAAAACTGCTCCAGCTCCTTCAAGATGGATGGGTTCCGCTGATGTACAGCAATCTTTAAGTCATACCACAGATTCTCAATTGGATTGAGGTCTGGGCTTTGACTAGGCCATTCCAAGACATTTAAATGTTTCCCCTTAAACCACTCGAGTGTTGCTTTAGCAGTATGCTTAGGGTCATTGTCCTGCTGGAAGGTGAACCTCCGTCCCAGTCACAAATCTCTGGAAGACTGAAACAGGTTTCCCTCAAGAATTTCCCTGTATTTAGTGCCATCCATCATTCCTTCAATTCTGACCAGTTTCCCAGTCCCTGACGAAGAAAAACATCCCCACAGCATGATGCTGCCACCACCATGCTTCACTGTGGGGATGGTATTCTCGGGGTGATAAGAGGTATTGGGTTTGCTTCAGACATACGTTTTCCTTGATGGCCAAAAAGCTCACTTTTAGTCTCATCTGACCAGAGTACCTTCTTCCATATGTTCAATTTTAGTGTTTGTTTGGGGAGTCTCCCACATGCCTTTTGGCGAACACCAAACGTGTTTGCTTCTGTTTTTCTTTAAGCAATGGCTTTTTTCTCGCCACTCTTCCGTATAGCCCAGCTCTGTGGAGTGTACGGCTTAAAGTGGTCATATGGACAGATACTCCAATCTCCGCTGTGGAGCTTTGCAGCTCCTTCAGGGTTATCTTTGGTCTCTTTGTTGCCTCTCTGATTAATGCCCTACTTGCCTGGTCCGTGAGTTTTGGTGGGCGGCCCTCTCTTGGCAGGTTTGTTGTGGTGCCATATTCTTTTAATTTTTTAATAATGGATTTAATGGTGCTCCGTGGGATGTTCAAAGTTTCTGATACTTTTTTATTACTCAACCCTGATCTGTACTTCTCCACAACTTTGTCCCTGACCTGTTTGGGACTCTTGGTGGTGGCTCTTGCTTAGTGGTGTTTCAGACTCTGAGGCCTTTCAGAACAGGTGTATATATACTGAGATCATGTGACACTTAGATTGCAACCAGGTGGACTTTACTTAACTAATTATGTGACTTCTGAAGGTAATTGGTTGCACCAGATCTCATTTACCGATTCAAGACGAAGACTGGGAGGGGGTCAAGGGGTCCGAGACCTTCATTGTAATTTTGTCAAATCACCAACATAAAAAGAGTTCAAAATGTCCAGTATTTCTGTGATCATATTTTAGAAGAACATATAGATTCTTTAGAAATTCAGAATGGTGAAAAAATGCATGCTCAGGGCAAATAGAGCCACTCTACAAAATATTACTAACCCAAACACAGTGGGGAACAATGTGGGCCTTCTACGCTTTCAGAGAAAGGCTAAGGATTTATAAAAAATAACATTAATAATTATTATATTATTCTTTTCAATTATGTTCTGATTTAATCTCTTCAGTTTTTTGTTAGAAAGGAAAGAGAAGAGAAAAAAGGATCCAATCAGAATTTTTATTTAGTGTTCTATGGAGAGATAAATCTAGCTAGCTAAGTAAGCCATTGGCTAGGCCTTCAGAAGCTTGATAGAAGGCATCTACCATTCAAATGTATTAGGGCAAAATGTTGGAGTGACAGTGGAATCAACCAATCACATTAACTTCACATTAACAAAAGCTAGCTAGCTAGACCATGGGAAAACATATGGAAGGCCAACAAGTCACTGTGCAATTGCTAGCTAGCTTTTGTTGTAGGCTAGTTTGCAGCGGCTGCAGGAGGTATTATCGAAGTGGATGATGTTGCTAATTTGTTAGCTTCTCCCTTTTCAAGAATAACTTTCAACAAGAAGTTAAGTTAAAAAGTATCATCATCTGGTGAGTGGAACTGTGATTTGTTATTGCAGCTGGCATGCTGTTTTTAGCCATCTCTTTGAAAATAACTTGTGAGTGAAACATATGTTGCATTTAAACTTTAGATCACCTGTTACTTTGTGTGCTAATCGTGAAATGTTTTTTTTTGCAATGGGAAGTAATAGTTGTACATTTCGATTGGGAAATGCTTAGCCTAATGGCTGTGTTTTTGTATTCTTATGATTGGGACCTAATGCTGCTCCATGCAACAACCAGTTGAGAGCTGCGCGCTCTTGCTGCCTACAGATGGTATTCCGCTGAAACTAGGCTATGTCTGCTGCACACGTGAATATTTCATAATAATATGTAATATTATGAAAGATAATATTAAATATTATTTAATAATATTTCATGTGCTTTGTGATTGTGTAGGCTACTTTGTGCATGATTTTGAGAACGGTGATCAGCAATAGCCAATGAGAGCTGGCCAGAGAAGAAGCCAGTGAGATGACATTGTTTTGCATCACCCAGAATGTGTAGACTCTCGAGCAGGAGCAATGACTACTACCAGAGCAAAGTTGGCTATTCTCGGACGCTATTTACGTGAAATAGTATGCGTCTGCATTTGCCTTTAACAAGAGCCAAAGTTTCAAATCTTTACAGCTCTGAAGTTCACCAGCAACGTTATTCAATTCAAAATGTTGGCTAGATATTTCAACTCTGTATGGCAAGTTTGAATGTCTGATTGAAAATGTTTATGAGGCTGTTTTAAGACACAGCTCGTTGAATCTACATTAAATCTAATCACATCATTATTTTCGCAAGACAACATAGCTACTTGAACTAACGCGTTAGTAAACCCGCTAACATTACAATCATGCAGTACAGTTAGTCAGGAAGCAGTTTAGCAGTTACACTGGCGAGCCCCGGTGGCAATAAATTAATAAAACCAAAAGCTTACCTTGACTTGGAAGAGTTCCAGTGTTGGATAGCCATAGCCAGCTAGCGAACATAGCATCCCCCTCTGTTTGAGCCGGGTGTTTGAGTAGGCCAAACTAGCTAGCTGCATTGGCTAGCTAAGTAAGTGATAGTGAAAGTAAACATTTTTTTAAAGAATAAATGAATTTCTTCAAAACTGTTCAACTATTTTCTTGCTCTCACTTTGAGTCAACTACTCGCCACATTTGATGCACTGCAGTGCTAGCTAGCTAGCTGTAGCTTATGCTTTCAGTACTAGATTCATTCTCTGATCTTTTGAATGGGTGGACAACATGTCAGTTCATAATGCAAGAGCTCTGATAGGTTGGAGGACGTCTTCCGGAAGTTGTCATAATTGCTGTGTAAGTCTATGGAACGGGTGAGAACCAGGAGCCTCCTAGGTTTTGTATTGAAGTCAAAGTACCCAGAGGAGGATGGGAACTACAGTGAGGGAAAAAGTATTTGATCCCCTGCTGATTTTGTACATTTGCCCACTGACAAAGAAATGATCAGTCTATAATTTTAATGCTAGGTTTATTTGAACAGTGAGAGACAGAATAATAACAATCCAGAAAAACGCATGTCAAAAAATGTTATAAATTGATTTGCATTTTAATGAGGGAAATAAGTATTTGACCCCCTCTCAATCAGAAAAGTTCCTGGCTCCCAGGTGTCTTTTATACAGGTAACAAGCTGAGATTAGGAACACACTGTTAAAGGGAGTGCTCCTAATCTCAGCTTGTTACCTGTATAAAAGACACCTGTCCACAGAAGCAATCAACAATCAGATTCCAAACTCTCCACCATGGCCAAGACCAAAGAGCTCTCCAAGGATGTCAGGGACAAGATTGTAGACCTACACAAGGCTGGAATGGGCTACAAGACCATCGCCAAGCAGCTTGGTGAGAAGGTGACAACAGTTGGTGCGATTAATCGCAAATGGAAGAAACACAAAAGAACTGTCAATCTCCCTCGGCCTGGGGCTCCATGCTAGATCTCACCTCGTGGAGTTGCAATGATCATGAGAACGGTGAGGAATCAGCCCAGAACTACACGGGAGGATCTTGTCACTGATCTCAAGGCAGCTGGGACCATAGTCACCAAGAAAACAATTGGTAACACACTACGCCGTGAAGGACTGAAATCCTGCAGCGCCCGCAAGGTCCCCCTGCTCAAGAAAGCACATATCCATGCCCGTCTGAAGTTTGTCAATGAACATCTGAATGATTCAGAGGAGAACTGGGTGAAAGAGTTGTGGTCAGATGAGACCAAAATCGAGCTCTTTGGCATCAACTCAACTTGCCGTGTTTGGAGGAGGAGGAATGCTGCCTATGACCCCAAGAACACCATCCCACCGTCAAACATGGAGGTGGAAACATTATGCTTTGGGGGTGTTTTTCTGCTAAGGGGACAGGAAAACTTCACCGCATCAAAGGGACGATGGACGGGGCCATGTACCGTCAAATCTTGGGTGAGAACCTCCTTCCCTCAGCCAGGGCATTGAAAATGGGTTGTGGATGGGTATTCCAACATGACAATGACCCAAACCACATGGCCTAGGCAACAAAGGAGTGGCTCAAGAAGAAGCACATGAAGGTCCTGGAGAGGCCTAGCCAGTCTCCAGACCTTAATCCCATAGAAAATCTGTGGAGGGAGCTGAAGGTTCGAGTTGCCAAACGTCAGCCTCGAAATCTTAATGACTTGGAGAAGATCTGTAAAGAGGAGTAGGACAAAATCCCTCCTGAGATGTGTGCAAACCTGGTGGCCAACTACAAGAAACGTCTGACCTCTGTGATTGCTAACAAGGGTTTTGCCACCAAGTACTAAATCATGTTTTGCAGAGGGGTCAAATAATTATTTCCCTCATTAAAATGCAAATCAATTTATTACATTTTTGACATGCGTTTTTCTGGATTTTTTTTTTGTAATTCTGTCTCTCACTGTTCAAATAAACCTACCATTAAAATTATAGACTGATCATGTCTTTGTCAGTGGGCAAACGTACAAAATCAGCAGGGGATCAAATACTTTTCTCCCCTCACTGTAGCTGTCCTCCAGCTACAACATGGTGCTACCCTACAGAGTGCTGTTGAGGCTACTGTAGAACTTCATTGCAAAACAGTGTGTTTTATTCAATTATTTGGTGACGTGAATATATTTAGTATAGTTTATCTAAAAATGAAAACTTTTTTAATGTTTTACTTTTTATTTTTATAAAATTCACTGAGGAGAATGGTCCTCCCCTTCCTCCTCTGAGGAGCCTCCACTGCCTCCACTACACCACTGGCCCTTTGTGTTTGACAAAAAGTGCACTCTCCTACATGAGTGCGCTGGTATTACGGTTGCTGTCCTTTCAGCATCACGAGCCTGTCACACACTGAAGGTCCAATAGGTTTGCCACTGCTCAAACATGTCTATAATAGATATAAAGACTTTTACAATTTTCCCCTGGCTCCCCTTACTAATAGTGAGCGCACAACTTTCCAACAATTTCCCCCACTCTTCCCTACCAGGGAGTCAAGGAAATTCTGACAAAGTTTGAGGATATCTTTCAATGAAAGTAAAGGACAGTAATGTTATGAGTAAAGTAGGAATCCCAGGTTTCAATAGGCGATAAGATATTAATGTTTCTAGTAAGGAGTGTATATATTTGGCCTGGTGAAGCGGTTTTATACGCTGACTGAATTAAGCTGATAATTATGGGTTTTTACTCCGCTGGTCTCAGGAAGAAATTAGGAGTCTTCACCAATGTTTCCTCTTAGCTGCATGTGTGCACGGGCACGCAGCTCCGCTTGGACTGCTGTGCAGAATAAATATCAGACCGCGCAGAGAAGCACGAAATTGAACTTAACTCAACTTTCTAGTTTTCACCTTTAGTTAACACTATCAACATTTCCCTCTACTGTGGGAATTGCGAACATTAGCCACTTTCAATGCAACATACCGAAACAAAACGAACTATGCAAGAGATTTTCTTGTAGGCAGAACACACAGGAGTAGGATTCTGTTGCATTGACACCTACTCTAAAGACCGGTACGGCATAACCAATCAGAGCTGCAGTATCCCTATATGCAAGTAGACCATTGCCATATATGGATCTGTGCCATTCCTTTGAACTGGATTGTGTTTCCAGCATGAGTGGTTGCGAATAGATGCGCTTGTTTTGAGATCAAAGCGAGAGCTGCATGTAGCCACTTGTGCACATTTATTAATATTTTTTGCTAGTAAGTCAGTTATTAGCCCAGTTATAGCTAATTTCTAGTCAGCAATGGGGGAGTGGTTGCTTATTATAAGAGCACAAAACGTATGCATTTCTAGCCATCTTTGAAAAGGTAAAGAGCATTTTTTTCTGTCTTAAAGAGGCAGTGTTGTATTTTGAGAAAGGCTTGAATAAGCTAAGTAGCCAATAGGCAGAGGGTAGCATAATTTGTCTGATTCTCTGTAATAATGGGATGGGAATAATAATGAAGTTTATTTTGTAAAGTGGTTTCTTGCATCAAACAACACCTTTTCAGTCACCTCCTTGTCTGAAGGACAAGTGGATAAACAGTCTCACGGAATGTAGGCCTACAATGAACACCACACATTGGCTGCTACTGTAGGCTGAATGATAGAACAGCTATTTCCATGTTAAAATGTTACTGGATGCATTTTCTCCATTGATTTTGATGATAGACCATTCTGATAGGCCTACATTATGATCAGAAAGCCACAGTAGACTACTTGGCCACTGTTATAACTGTAACTTAAAGTGGGTATAGCCTCATTGTTCACAATAAACACATGCCAGAAATTGCACAGAATTTTCATAACGTTCAAGTTTGCGCTCAGCAGACCTGAAATTTGCTCAGTGCCAAAAAAAATTAGAGGGAACATTGGTCCTCACTGTCCAAGACCGATTTAAGACTGAGTAAAAATGTATCCGACACCAAGACATGACCAAGACACTCGATATGTGGTCTTGAGACCAGACTCGTACTACAACACTGTGAGACATACATGCACAAATGGTATGTTACTAGTTTTGTCTCTTACATTTTGCATGTAACACTGAGTCAGACAGCATGAGGACATAAGTTGAGGATTTACATTTAATCGAGACCTGTCATCACACTCACAAAACATCAAAACTGTTTCAATATCTTACACTCTTCAATACATTCTCATGCATGTTTTGAAAGAAAAAGTGGAATGTTTGGGTTGTGGTAATGCTGTTTCTGGTATATTTTCTCCTCCGCTTAGTGCCTCAAGGTGCTTTGGCTTTTAACATTGACCCTGATGCTTGGATGTACGTCAGCAAACCTGCTGCTGCTGGGTTTGGGTACAAGGTGGTACAGAAGAGCCAAACAAGGTAAGAGAAAGCATAGAACTCATGGAGGTAAGCCTAGTGACTTGGTTAGACTTTTTAAATTTTTATTATGTGATTTTTCCTCAGTGGACAGTTTATTAGGTTTGTAGAGGCTTGCTATATAAAGCAGGCAGACAGGCATCGAGGTACTCAGTTACTGTTCGATTGAACGTTAGAATGGGCAAATCAAGTGACCTAAGCGACTTTGAGCATGGTATGATCGTCGATGCCAGGCGTACCGGTTCAAGTATCTCAGAAACGTCCAGCCTCCTGTGCTTTTTTCGCACAACAGTGTCTAGGATTTAGCGAGAACGGTGTGACAAACAAAAAAACATCCAGTCAGCGGCAGTCCTGTGGGAAAAAACAGCTAATTGATGAGAGGTTGAAGGAGAATGGCAAGAATCACGCAAGCTAACAGGAGGGCCACAAACAGGCAAATAACAGCGCAGTACAACAGTGGTGTGCAGAACTGCATCTCAGAACTCACAACTTGTCGGTCCTTGTCATGGATGGGCTATTGCAGCAGATGACCACATAGCTAAAAACAAGAAGTGGAGCTAGTGGGCACGCGATCACCAACACTGGACAATTGAGGAGTGGAAAAACATTGCCTGGTCCGACGAATCCCGGTTCCTGTTGCGTCATGTTGATGGCAGAGTCAGGATTTTGGCGTAAGCAGAATGAGTCTATCGCCACAGTGGTGTAATGGTGTGGGGAATGTTTTCTTGGCACACGTTAGGTCCCTTGATACCTATTGAACGTTTCATGCCTGAAGAAATCAGGCTGTTCTGAAGGCAAAGGGGAGTCCGACCCGGATCTAGATGGGTGTACCTAATAAACTGTCTGTGAGTGTATATTTCTACACTATGATGTTGGAATAATACTGTGAAATTGTGAAAATTATGATGCCCTTTTAGTGTAAGAGCTGTTTGAAAAGGCTGTCTGAAATTTCAGCCTGTTTTGGTGGGATGGATTTTTGGGTAAAAGACCAATAAGAAAGAGCGTTCCAAACCTCTCTGCTAATAACAGCTAGTTTTCAGTTTTCCCCTCCTAACTCAGACCACTCCCAGACAGTCCTAGCAACATTTTGGCTTGAGAAATTGCTTTTGGCTAAGAAGCTTTTTTTTCAAAAATATTATTCTTGAAAACAATCACAGTAAGGTACTTAAATGTTACCCAGAAATGATTTGATATTGAGGGAAGAAAATGGCTGGATTGGACCTTTCACATGTTTGCTTGGGCTTTTTAGTACAAAGGTATTTGAATACTTTTTTTAATTGTAAGATACAAAAGTAATAGTTATGCTTTTTTTCTTAATTTCAAACGTACATAAAAAAGAACCCTTCTGATGAACCAAACTAGTAAGATATAAAAGTAATAGTTAAGCTTTTGTCTTAATTTCAAATGTAAATATGAACCCTTCTGATAAATCAAACTACCTAGCCCAGTTCAGATACAACAGCCAACATAAGACAAGATAAGACAAAACTAGTCAGTTTTAAAATAGATGCAATGGAATGCAGACCGTGGGGGATAGAAAAAGGACTCCGGATTGGCGCACATTCAACAAATCTTATCTAACAAAGTGGATATTCCGCCATGATTAATGTATTGTAACAGGCCCACAATGTGGTCACTTAACTCTTGTGTGGTGTTCGGGTCTGTGGGACCCATTTTCAATGTTTACTAAAATAAAAATTATACAATTAATACTTTTTTCAACCTGAGACTCATTGGCCTTGGCTCATTTTCTGTGAAGAACGTGTAAAATAACATATTTTCATTTATATTACATATGTGGTGTTCGGGTCCACTGGACCCAAGGGTAATAAAAGTGTGGAAAAGTGTGTAGGTGAAAACAAGTAAAAATGAAACAAAAAGGTTTGCTGTGTGCCTTCACTCTGTCTTCCTCCTCCCTAGGCCTGCTGTTTCAACATAGCACCAAGAACCTGTCTGTCTCCCTGCCTGTCTCCCACTTTTCTCGCACTCTTTACCCTTTGTAGTGTGTGAAACTACACAATGTCTTGCGGGAACCTGCACAATGTTATTACAATACATTATTTCAATACATTATTTCGATATATTGTAAAAATGCAGTATTTTCCCACACTCTACCCCAGCCAGGTGCAAATTGGGGGAGGGACACAACAAATATATAGCTTTGCATGTGTGGCTCTTTACCACAATCAATCAGTTTGGCAAAAAAAATCTCTGCTCAGAGGGCCTTAGACATTTTTTTTGCAGAGAGAGAAGCTAGTGTGGAAGAAGCGTCTTCCACTTTGGAAGATGAAGAATTTTCAGAATATGAGGATCATGTCTCTGGACCGCCTTGCCTTGTTTCACAACCCTGGGCCCAACGTTACTGTTGATGAGCAGCTTATGCCATTTAGGGGCCGCTGCCCCTTCAGGCAGTACATACCGTCTAAACCCACAAATAATGGAATCAAGATCTGGGCTGCCTGTGATGCTGCTTCATCATATGCGGGGAACTTGCAAGTGTATACTGGGAAGCCAGATGGAGGAGCCCCTGAGATGGGTTGTCCTAGACATGACACAGGGACTCCGTGGCCACAACATCACATGCAATAACTTTTTTACTTCGCACAAGCTGGGACAGGAGCTCCTCAAGAGGAAGCTGACGATGGTAGGAACAGTATGAAAAAACAAACCAGAGCTCCCACCTCAGCTGTTGAATACACGGAACAGGCCTATCAATTCCTCTAAGTTTGTGTTCACGGCCAACACGTCCCTAGTGTCCTACGTGCCAAAGAAAGGCAAAAATGTGGTACTCATGAGTATGCTGCATAGGGATGGGAGAATCTGTGGCCAGGAACATCAAAAACCAGACATCATAATGGATTACAATGCCACAAAAGGAGGGGTGGACAATTTAGACAAGCTGGTGACTGGCTACAGCTGCAAAAGAAGAACCCTACGCTGGCCACTTGTGATATTCATCAACAACTTGGACATCTCGACATGTATTGGGGTTGACATCCATACAACCATTATACCCTGATTTTTACCTCAACATAGTGTGAAATACACATATAAATAATAGCCTAAATGTAGACACATTTTGCTGGGTGGCAATGAGGAGATTCGGGATCTTTCCCCCACGGCATCTTTCCCCCACTCGTTTCCATGGCATTTCCATTGTTTTGGTCGAGTTCCATTGACCTCTTTACCGCATCTATGTTGTGTTGTAGAACAGCTGACTGAAGACCGGGCATTCAGATCAAACAGATGAGACGTGTAGTTGAGACCGTTTCCATGGTAACGGTGCCTCTTTACAATGACGTGATGAAACTTTGAAACAAAGTTGCCACTTGTTGTAGCAAGGTGTTGTAGCAAACGAGTATCATGAAATACATGCACCAGAAACAGGCCAAAATGTGTGACTTGTCAGAGAAATATTAGCAAGGCTAAGCAAGGCTAGCTATAGCTGCAGCAAAATAGCTAGCTAGCCATCTGCTTGGCTAGTTAGCCAGCTGCTTGGCTAAAACAGAATGTTGGCACATTGTTCTCTGATTGGCTAAACGGATCAGTCTCATCGCAAAACTTTAGCTCAAGATTTGACATGTTGAATCTTGGAAACTCCAGCAGCCGACCTGAGACGTTCTAAAACTAGACCGTTCAGATCAAGTAAACTTAGTTCTAAATCTGCATAAAAATGTCTCGTCCTGTCGTATGTATCTGAACTTGGTTTTATAGTTTTTGGTGTTGTATTTTAGTCTACTACAGACATTTCATAAATGTTGGTAAATTAATATAACATAAACATACCTCTGACCTCTCTCACAAGCTTGCTCATAAGTGCCCCCCTAGAGCAGTATGAGGAAAATGAGAGGGGAAAAGTTTACCAATATCTGGTCGGAAAATCATCTTGCACACCATTGTTAATACAAGGTATGTATGGTAGAATATATTACGCAAATATGCATGTTCATTAGCAATGGGACATTTCTTGATTACTGTTGAGCCTACCTGTGCTGTCGGATGAAAACCTTGTAATTCTATTGTTGCTAATTTTCCTAATTTTCTTTCCATGTATTGAAAGGAGTCACTTCCCTCAATGTACTATAAACATTATATGACTCTAGGACCAAGAAAATGTAATCAAAATAGCTTTTGAAGTTTCATAATTGTATGTTCGTTAACACTAAAATATGGCAGTTTTTTTTTCCATTTCCTGAAGAGTTTCTCTTTTGGAGATATGAGATTTTCATCTGACAACGACGATAGACTTCTGTAGAATAAGAGATGAGTTGAGAGATGATACTTGACTAATCTCTAACAAGAAAATCGAATAATATTGTTTTTATTTATTTATTTTTGGGGGGGGGGGGGGAATCTAATAATACAAATACACATCTAAAATACTATATTTCAGTAATCCAGATGTTTATACCTCAAATTCTCCCCTGTTGTGTTTTAAAGTGCCCAGTCATGGGACCAATATGTCTCTTGGTTTGTCAATGACAATGGATCCAGTGTCACTAAAGACAATGGTGAGTGGAATGTGTGTTCACTTCTTAGCCATATTGATAATAACATTGGTGCATTGCTTTTCATGATTATTATCATATTGTTCATCATCTTCCCACCTTATGTTCCTTATAGGTATGCGGGCCAACCATCCCAAGAGAGTGTAAAACCATCACCACCTACAATGGGATGTGCTTTGAAATTGACCCAAGTCTTAATGTGAGACAACCTGTGCCTTCATTTCTGGAAGGTAATCCAAGGTTGTAATAAGGTAGTAGGGTTGGTTGAGTAAACATAGCTTTCATAAACAGACTTTCAAATCTCAAATATATAAAAATAAAATAGACCTATTGTGGTACAGATGCTGTCTTTTTTGTGTGCGTCCCGCCACAGCATGCCACATAATTATGGCGGGTTATCAGCGCCAATTCTTCAAATGCAATGCTTAAATGCTAAATTGGAATGCAAAAATGATAAATACAATGCTTAAATGCTCAATTGCAATGTGACAATGACAAACGCAATGCCTTAATATTACATTGCATTTAAGCATTTACATTAAGCACTTACGGTGGGGGTCTCTACCATTTGACTTCACATTATTTTTGCTCTCTTTTGCTTGTTTTCTGTACATTTTGACCAGAATGCCCTGGACAAACAGACATAGCCTTTCTATTGGATGGATCAGGAAGTGTTATCAGAACGGATTTTAACCAAATGAAAGCCTTCGTGAAAAATCTGATCAGGGAATTTTTGGGAAGGGATACTAAGGTAAGAACTACTTTTACATGTTATTATAGAAAGAAGAGCTAAAAGCTGCACTGTTTTAATTGCATTCTTTGGTGAATACTCAAAATATCATTGGTGATCAGGGTTGAGGTCGGGAAAAAAATATAATATTTTCAATGATTTCTCAATAAACTGAAAAGGAGGAGCTATTTATCATCCTTTTGTTTTATTCAAATCACTCTGAATTGAGTGGCTTCAATTAGAATTGACCCCAACCCTGATATTGCTCAACATGACAATATTTACTCAAATATGCCACATGTAGTTATTAGTTTATGTAGACGAGATCAACAATAAAAATGTCACTGAAATATTCATATGACTAAGCTTCTTGTTGGTATTTTGAGTGTCTCCATTATACTGATAGATACAGTCACGACCAAAATTGGCACCCTTGATAAAGATGAGCAAAAAATACTATAAAATAAATAATACAAAGAGTGAGCTATATTGTATGCCAAAACAAAAAGGTAAATTATATTATACTAATACAATTGAACTTTACCCAGTACCAGGACATTATAGCCAAAAACCTGGTTGCCTCTTCCAGGAGGCTGTAACTTGGCCACAAGTGGATCTTCCAGCAAGACCATAACCCCAAGCACATATCAAATCCACAAAGAAATGGTTAATTGACCACAAAATCTAAATTTTACAATGGCCATCTCTGTCTCCAGACTTGAACCCCATTGAAAACCTGTGATTTGAATTGAAGAGGGAAGTCCATAAGCGTAGACAAAGGATTTTACAAGGATCTGGAAATATTCTGTACATAAGAATGATTTAAGATCCCTCCCAATCTGTTCTGAAATCTCATAAAATATTTTCGAAAAATGCTCAGTGCCATTATCCTCGCAAGGGGAGGGTGCCGGAGTATTGAAAACAGGGGTGGCAAAAATCATGACCTCTATCTTTTTGAGAAAATAAAGATTACTTGTTTAACAAAATATTTTTTTCTGAGCAATTGTATAAGTATAAAGTATAAAGTATAAAATAATATGTTTTATTTATTTCTCTGAGCATACAATATAGCTCAGTATTTCTATTATTTATTTTATACAGTATTTTTTGCTCATCTTTATCAAGGGTGTCAATAATTTTGGTAATGACTGTATGTTTGTGAATTAAGACCCTGTTCTCTTTCTTTTTACAGTTTGCAGTTGCCCAATATTCAAAAGAATGCACTATACATTTTGACTTAAATGGTTTTGATGTCAGAATTTGGGAAAATCAAGTTAATAGTATTAATCAACTAGGTGGAGGGACTTACACGGCAGCAGCCATAAAAAAAGTTGTGTAAGTGCATAATATTTATATGGACATAGTACAGTATATTTCCTCATAGAGTCATCATACAGTATATTACAAGAAAACATGTTAAAAAGCTAATCTACAACCTTTTCTGATCAAAAAGCCGAAATGTATTTTCAACGAGTGGAGGATCCAGACCAAAGGCGAAGAAGATCTTGATAGTCATTACAGACGGACAATCAAATGACGAACGGCAACTGGAGAATGCAGCCTCTGAGGCTGAAACCAAAAACATTATTCGATTTGCCATCGGGGTAAGATGTTTGCGTCACTGTGTTGTTTTTGTACACCATATTATGCAAAATAATATACTTATTCTTAAAAAAAAAAGAAATGATGAATTGATCAATGCTTCTTTTGTATTTGAGTTTTTGTGTCACAGGTCACGATAACATAGTTTTACATGACAACTTAGTTGTCCTGTGCAGTCACCTTTTTATTACATTGAAATAGACTTCATAGACTTAAAATCACAGTATTTGGATTTTTTGTTCATTCATATATAATGCCACTACTCAGAAACTATGATTTTGAATGCACAGGGACTTTAAGTACCAGTGTCTATTTCTGGATTTCCTCAGGTGGGCACAGCCTTTTCTTTGTACACAGCAAGAAGGGAGTTAGAAAAAATTGCCTCCTCTCCACCAAGCAACCACATGTTTCAAGTGGGCAGCTTCCAAGCACTTGACCAAATCAAGGATACATTACAGAGCAGCATTTTTCCTATTGAAGGTATGGTTACTTTTCTTGATTTGTCTGTCAACCCAGTCTAGTGTGAATGAGGTGTTTACCCATCTTGAATATCTGTCCTGCTAATGCTTGTATGTGTCTACCTCTTCATTAGTTGATTATTTTCAATAACATAATATGTAACCTACAGGACATACTGCATAATACTCACGCATGTGAATGTTGATAGGAATCAGTGCATCTCACACTGTTAAACCACTTACGTGAATGTGATATCTCAGACTGCCATGTTTGTTGACTAGTTTTTCTGTCTTTCTTTGGTATTGCAGGATCTCAGACTGCTGGGGAATCTATTAAGATGGAAATGGCCCAGGAGGGATTCAGTGCAGCATACATGCCTGGGGTAGGAAATACTCCCTTGTCCACAAATGGCTTAAGTCCTGCATGCTTTCTTATTGACTGGCTTGGCTTGCATGCCAGGCACTAATCCTGTTTTCTGGTCACTAATTCAAAAATAATTGCATGTAATATAAGTAAAATAATATTATAGTCTTCAATGAGTAGTACATTTGCCCATCGTTGCCAGGGAGGATTCCAGATGGGATCTGTTGGAGCCTTCCAATGGAGGGGGGCTTACCAGGAATACACAGGGAGCACTTTAAATCCTACACCACAACAGAGTCAGAACATGGAACCAGATAGTTATATGGGTGAGAAAATCTACAGAAAAACACCTAAAAATACACTCTTATGATTGGCTCTGACCCTGTGAATTTCCCACCTTAGGGTACTCCATGGCAGTTGCTAGGACACACACTCGCCAGTTTACCATTTTAGGTGCTCCGAGATTTAAACACACTGGACGAGTGGTGGTGTTTCCGTCCAGAGACACAGACAAGCCGATAGAATTTTCGGGACAGGTTTGTACACAACTGAAACAATGAGATTGTTGTTGACTGAAAATAATGTTGAATAATGTTGAATATCATAACTTTCCTTCTCCAAAACATTGTGTGGGTAGCAGCACATCTACGGGTGAATCCTGAACCAGATAGCAACATGAAAATGAAAATTACAACACAGAGTGATGCTACATGATTATTATAGATTATGGATTCACCTGAGAATTGTTGTCCAATAAATTAATACTTTGCATGAACACATTTTGAACAACATTTTAGTTTGTTTGAGATTTGGTAATGTGAAAGCTAACTGGCCCAAATGACCAAAAAACTAACAATTGGACTCGATGACCTAATAGTGGTGAGAATGAGCAACCTAGCCTATTGCCACAAGCCACGGTAAATGGTTGAGACATTTTCCCATGGGCAGTGGTGTAGTGGTGCCTGGAGAACTGGGTGTACTCTAATTTTGCAAAAGAAATGCCCAAATGGCCCTCCTAGCGAAGGAAAGGTGCCCTGTGTGAAAATTGCTATGTTTTCCTGTATTTTTTTCAGATTTTCACCCTCAAAATCACACCTTTTTATAGAAAAACGACAACAATATGATGTTCTACAGTGGGGAGAACAAGTATTTGATACACTGCCGATTTTGCAGGTTTTCCTACTTACAAAGCATGTAGAGGTCTGTAATTTTTATCATAGGTACACTTCAACTGTGAGAGACGGAATCTAAAACAAAAATCCAGAAAATCACATTGTATGATTTTTAGGTAATTAATTTGCATTTTATTGCATGACATAAGTATTTGATCACCTACCAACCAGTAAGAATTCCGGCTCTCACAGACCTGTTCGTTTTTCTTTAAGAAGCCCTCCTGTTCTCCACTCATTACCTGTAGTAACTGAACCTGTTTGAACTCGTTACCTGTATAAAAGACACCTGTCCACACACTCAATCAAACAGACTCCAACCTCTCCACAATGGCCAAGACCAGAGAGCTGTGTAAGGACATCAGGGATAAAATTGTAGACCTGCAAAAGGCTGGGATGGGCTACAGAACAATAGGCAAGCACCTTGGTGAGAAGGCAACAACTGTTGGCGCAATTTTTTGAAAATGGAAGAAGTTCAAGATGACGGTCAATCAACCTCGGTCTGGGGCTCCATGCAAGATCTCACCTTGTGGGGCATCAATGATCATGAGGAAGGTGAGGGATCAGCCCAGAACTACATGGCAGGACCTGGTCAATGACCTGAAGAGAGCTGGGACCACAGTCTCAAAGAAAACCATTACTAACACACTACGCCGCCATAGATTAAAATCCTGCAGCGCATGCAAGGTGCCCCTGCTCAAGCCAGCCCAAGTCCAGGCCCGTCTGAAGTTTGCCAATGACCATCTGGATGATCCAGAGGAGGAATGGGAGAAGGTCATGTGGTCTGATGAGACAAAAATAGAGCTTTTTGGTCTAAACTCCACTCGCCGTGTTTGGAGGAAGAAGAAGGATGAGTACAACCCCAAGAACACCATCCCAACCGTGAAGCATGAAGGTGGAAAGGGGACAGGACGACTGCACCGTATTGAGGGGAGGATGGATGGGGCCATGTATCGCGAGATCTTGGCCAACAACCTCCTTCCCTCAGTAAGAGCATTGAAGATGGGTCGTGGCTGGGTCTTCCAGCATGACAACGACCCGAAACACACAGCCAGGGCAACTAAGGAGTGGCTCCGTAAGAAGCATCTCAAGGTCTTGGAGTGGCCTAGCCAGTCTCCAGACCTGAACCCAATAGAAAATCTTTGGAGGGAGCTGAAAGTCTGTATTGCCCAGCGACAGCCCGGAACCTGAAGGATCTGGAGAAGGTCTGTATGGAGGAGTGGGCCAAAATCCCTGCTGCAGTGTGTGCAAACTTGGTCAAGACCTACAGGAAACGTATGATCTCTGTAATTGCAAACAAAGGTTTTTGTACCAAATATTAAGTTCTGCTTTTCTGATGTATCAAATACTTATGTCATGCAATAAAATGCAAATTAATTACTTAAAAATCATACAATGTGATTTTCTGGATTTTTGTTCTAGATTCCGTCTCTCACAGTTGAAGTGTACCTATGATAAAAATTACAGACCTCTACATGCTTTGTAAGTAGGAAAACCTGCAAAATCGGCAGTGTATCAAGTACTTGTTCTCCCCACTGTATGTCTACAACAATGCCTAAACCATATCAAGAGACAGTTCAGTGTGACAGGGTATAGGACTGCCGATTAAGTACCACTAGGTGCGGTCATAGGCTCCGAAAAAGTTCTGCCCGTGTCAGATTTATTTTGCCTTTTATTGTGGCTGGTGTTACGAGCCGATCCTGGTGACTAACCAATAGTAACACAACCAGCACTGAACATGCAGTCAGAGCAAAAACAGGTTTTTAGAAATGTGTAAAACAAAAAAATCTTATTTACATTAGTATTCAGACCCTTTGCTATGAGACTCGAAATTGAGCGAAGGTGCATCCTGTTTCCATTGATCATCCTTGAGATGTTTCTAAAACTTGATTGGAGTCCACCTGTGGTAACTTAAATTGATTGGACATGATTTGGAAAGGCACACATCTGTCTATATAAGGTCCCACAGTTGACAATGCATGTCAAAGCAAAACCAAACCATGAGGTCGAAAGCATTGTCCGTAGAGCTCCGAGACAGGATTGTGTCGAGGCACAGATCTGGGGAAAGGTACCAAAACATTTCTGCAGCATTGAAGGTCCCCAAGAATACAGTGGCCTCCATCATTCTTAAATGCAATAAGTTTGTACCTACCAAGACTCTTCCTAGAGCTGCCGCCCAGCCAAACTGAGCAATCAGGGGAGAAGGGTCTTGGTTAGGGAGGTGACCAAGAACCCGATGGTCACACTGACAGAAATCCAGAGTTCCTCTGTGGAGATGGGAGAACCTTCCAGAAGGTCAACCATCTCTGCAGTACTCCATCATTCAGGCCTTTAAGGTAGAGTGGCCAGAAGGAAGCCACTCCTCAGTAAAAGGCACATGACAGCCCGCTTGGAGTTTGCCACAATTCACCTAAAGACTCCCAGACCATGAGAAACAGGATTTTCTGGTCTGATGAAACAAAGATTGAACGTCTGGAGGAAACATGGCACCATCCCTAAGGTGAAGGATGGTGGTGGCAGCATCATGCTGTGGGAATGTTTTTCAGCGGCAGGGACTGGGAGACTAGTCAGGGTTGAGGGAAAGATGAACGGAGCAAAGTACAGAGAGATCCTTGATGAAAACCTGCTCCAGAGAGCTCAGGACCTCAGACTGGGGTGAAGGTTCATCTTCCAACAGGACAACGACCCTAAGGACACAGCGAAGACAACGCAGGAGTGGCTTCGGGACAAGTCTCTGAATGAATGACCATGGCCAGACCCCGGACTTGAACCTGATCGAACATCTCTGGAGAGACCTGGAAATAGCTGTGCAGCAACTCTCCCCATCCAACTCCCCAAATACAGGTGTACCAAGCTTGTAGCGTCATACCCAAGAAGACTTGAGGCTGTAATCGCTGCCAAAGTTGCTTCAACAAAGTACTGAGAAAAGGGTCTGAAATCTTATGTAAATTAATTATTCTGTTTTTTCTTTTTAATACATTTGCAAACATTTCTTTAAAAAACTGTTTTTGAGGGGGAAAAAACTATTTAATCCACGCTAGAGTAGTGCTGTAATATAACAAAATGAGGAAAAAGTCAAGGGGTCTGAATACTTTCCGAATGCAGTACCAGTCAAAAGTTTGGCCACACCTACTCATTTAAGGGGTTTTCTTAATTTCTACTATTTTCTACATTGTAGAATAGTAGTGAAACATCAAAACTATTAAATAACACATATGGAATCATGTAGTAACCAACAAAGTGATAAACAAATCAAAAAATATTTTATTTTTGAATTTCTTGATGTAGACACCCTTTGCCTTGATGACGGCTTTGCACACTCTTCACATTCTCTCAATCAGATTCATGAGGTAGTCACCTGGAATGCATTTCAATTAATAGGTGTGCCTTCTTAAAAGTTAATTTGTGGAATTTCTTTCCTTTTTAATGCGTTGAGCCAATCAGTTGTGACAAAGTAGGAACATTTCAAGAACTTTGAACGTTTCTTCAAGTGCAGTCGCAAAAACCATCAAGCGCTATGATGAAACTGGCTCTCATGAGGACCGCCACAGGAAAGGAAGACCCAGAGTTACCTCTGCTGCAGAGGATAAGTTCATTAGAGTTACCAGCCTCAGAAATTGCAGCCCAAATAAATGCTTCACAGAGTTCAAGTAACAGACACATCTCAACATCAACTGTTCAGAGGAGACTGCGTGAATCAGGCCTTCATGGTCAAATTGCTGCAAAGAAACCACTACTAAAGGACACCAATAATAAGAAGAGACCCGCTTGGTCCAAGAAATATGAGCAATGGACATTAGACCGGTGGAAATCTGTTCTTTGGTCTGGAGTCCAAATTTGAGATTTGTGGTTTCAACCGCCGTGTCTTTGTGAGACGCAGTGTAGGTGAACGGATGATCTCTGCATGTGTAGTTCCCACAGTGAAGCATGGAGGAGGAGGTGTGATGGTGTGGGGGTGCTTTGCTGGTTACACTGTCTGTGATCTATTTAGAATTCAAGGTACACTTAACCAGCATGGCTACCACAGCATTCTGCAGCGATATGCCATCCCATCTGCTTTGCGCTTAGTGGGACTATCATTTGTTTTTCAACAGGACAATGACCCAACACACCTCCAGGCTGTGTAAGGGCTATTTTACCAAGAAGGAAAGTGATGGAGTGCTGCATCAGATGACCTGGCCACCACAATCACCCAACCTCTAACCTATTGAGATGGTTTGGGATGAGTTGGACTGCAGAGTGAAGGAAAAGCAGCCAACAAGTGCTCAGCATATGTTGGAAATCCTTCAAGACTGTTGGAAAAGCAATCCAGGTGAAGCTGGTTGAGAGAATGCCAAGAGTGCAAAGCTGTCATCAAGGCAGCAATCAAGGTGGCTATTTGAAGAATCTCAAATCTAAAATATATTTTGATTTGTTTAACACTTTTTTGGTTACTACATGATTCCATATGTGTTATTTCATAGTTTTGATGTCTTCACTATTATTTTACAATGTAAAAAATAGTAAAAATAAAGAAAAATCCTTGAGTAGGTGTGTCCAAACTTTTGACTGGTAGTGTACCTCCGTCACGTATCCCTGCACACGTGAATATGGTATTGGATCTGACTTTTTAAATATTTCCTGTATAAAGTATGCTTGCTTACAGTGGCTTGCGAAAGGATTCACCCCCCTTGGCATTTTTCCTATTTTGTTGCCTTACAACCTGGAATTAAAATAGATTTTTGGGGGGTTGTATCATTTGATTTACACAACATGCCTACCACTTTGAAGATGCAAAATATTTTTTATTGTGAAACAAATAAAAAAATAGACAAAAATAAGACAAAAAAACAGAACTTGAGCGTGCATAACTATTAACCCCCCCAAAGTCATTACTTTGTAGAGCCTCCTTTTGCAGCAATTACAGCTGCAAGTCTCTTGGTGTATGTCTCTATAAGCTTGCCACATCTAGCCATTGGGATTTTTGCCCCAAAACTGCTCCAGTGTACAACAATCTTTAAGTCATACCACAGATTCTCAATTGGATTGAGATCTGGGCTTTGACTAGGCCATTCCAAGACATTTAAATGTTTCCCCTTAAACCACTCGAGTGTTGCTTTAGCAGTATGCCTAGGGTCATTGTCCTGCTGGAAGGTGAACCTCCGTCCCAGTCTCAAATGTCTGGAAGGCTGAAACAGGTTTCCCTCAAGAATTTCCCTGTATTTAGCACCATCCATCATTCCTTCCATTCTGACCAGTTTCCCAATCCCTACCGATGGTATTCTCGGGGTGATGAGAGGTGTTGGGTTTGCGCCAGATATACGTTTTCATTGATGGCCAAAAAGCTCAATTTTAGTGTTTGTTTGGGAGTCTCCCACATGCATTTAGGCGGACACCAAACGTGTTTGCTTATTTTTTCTTTAAGCAATTGCTTTTTTTCTGGCCACTCTTCCGTAAAGCCCAGCTCTGTGGAGTGTACGTCTTAAAGTGGTCATATGTACAGATACTCCAATCTCCGCTGTGGAGCTTTGCAGGTCCTTCAGGGTTATCTTTGGTGTCTTTGTTGCCTCTCTGATTAATGCCCTCCTTGCCTGGTCCATGAGTTTTGGTGGGCGGCCCTCCCTTGGCAGGTTTGTTGTGGTGCCATATTCTTTCAATTTTTTAATAATGGATTTAATGGTGCTCCGTGGGATGTTCAAAGTTTCTGATATTTTTTTATAACGCAACCCTGATCTGTACTTCTCCACAACTGTTTGGAGAGCTCCTTGGTCTTCATGGTGCCGCTTGCTTGGTGGTACCCCTTGCTTAGTGGTGTTGCAGACTCTGGGGCCTTTCAGAACAGGTATATATGTACTGAGATCATGTGACAGATCATGTGACACCTAGATTGCACACAGGTGGACTTTATGTATCTAATTATGTGACTTCTGAAGGTAATTGGTTGCACAAGATCTTATTTAGGGGCTTCATAGCAAAAGGGGTGAATACATACAGTGAGGGAAAAAAAGTATTTGATCCCCTGCTGATTTTGTACGTTTGCCCACTGACAAAGAAATGATCAGTCTATAATTTTAATGGTAGGTTTATTTGAACAGTGAGAGACAGAATAACAACAAAAAAATCAAGAAAAACGCATGCCAAAAATGTTATAAATTGATTTGCATTTTAATGAGGGATATAAGTATTTCACCCCTCTGCAAAACATGACTTAGTACTTGGTGGCAAAACCATTGTTGACAATTACAGAGTTCAGGCGTTTCTTGTAGTTGTCCACCAGGTTTGCACACACTCTTTGCAGATCTTCTCCAAGTCATTCAGGTTTCGAGGCTGACGTTTGTCAACTCGAACCTTCAGCTCCCTCCACAGATTTTCTATGGGATTAAGGTCCAGAGATTGGCTAGGCCACTCCAGGACCTTAATGTGCTTCTTCTTGAGCCACTCCTTTGTTGCCTTGCCGTGTGTTTTGGGTCTTTGTCATGCTGGAATACCCATCCACTACCCATTTTCAATGCCCTGGCTGAGGGAAGGAGGTTCTCACCCAAATTTTGACGGTACATGGCCCCGTCCATCGTCCCTGTGATGCGGTGAAGTTGTCCTGTCCCCTTAGCAGAAAAACACCCCCAAAGCATAATGTTTCCACCTCCATGTTTGACGGTGGGGATGATGTTCTTGGGGTCATAGGCAGCATTCCTCCTCCTCCAAACACGGCGAGTTGAGTTGATGGCAAAGAGCTCGATTTTGGTCTCATCTGACAACAACACTTTCACCCAGTTCACCTCTGAATCATTCAGATGTTGATTGGCAAACTTCAGACGGGCATGTATATGTGCTTTCTTGAGCAAGGAGACCTTGCGGGCGCTGCAGGATTTCAGTCCTTCACGGCGTAGTGTGTTACCAATTGTTTTTTTGGTGACTATGGTCCCAGCTGTCTTGAGATCATTGACAAGATCCTCCCGTGTAGTTCTGGGCTGATTCCTCATTGTTCTCATGATCATTGCAACTCCACGTGGTGAGATCTTGCATGGAGCCCCAGGCCGAGGGAGATTGACAGTTATTTTTTGTTTCTTCCATTAGCGAATAATCACACCAACTGTTGTCACCTTCTCAACAAGCTGCTTGGCGAGGGTCTTGTAGCCCATTCCAGCCTTGTGTAGGTCTACAATATTGTCCCTGACATCCTTGGAGAGCTCTTTGGTCTTGGCCATGGTGGAGAGTTTGGAATCTGATTGATTGATTGCTTCTGTGGACAGATGTCTTTTATAAAGGTAACAAGCTGAGATTAGGAGCGCTTTCTGATTGAGAGGTGGTCAAATAGTTATTTCCCTCATTAAAATGCTAATCAATTTATAACATTTTTGGCATGCGTTTTTCTGCATTTTTTTGTTGTTATTCTGTCTCTCACTGTTCAAATAAACCTACCATTAAAATTATAGACTGATCATTTCTTTGTCAGTGGGCAAACGTACAAAATCAGCAGGGGATCAAATACTTTTTTCCCTCACTGTACGCACCACTTTTCCGTTATTTATTTGTATAATTTTTTGAAACAAGTTATGTTTTTCATTTCAATTCACGAATTTGGACTATTTTGTGTATGTCCATTACATAAAATCCAAATAAAAATCAATTTAAATTAGAGGTTGTAATGCAACAAAATATGAAAAATGCCAAGGGGGGTGAATACTTTTGCAAGGAACTGTATTACTTTATTGTGTTTTTCATCAAATAAAATAATAATATATTATGCCATTTAGCAGACGCTTTTATCCAAAGCGACTTACAGTCATGTGTGCATACATTTTCACGTATGGGTGGTCCTGGGGATCGAACCAACTACCCTGGCGTTACAAGCGCCATGCTCTACCAATTGAGCTACAGAGGACCACACAATCAAACTTTATTTGTCACATACCCGTGTTTAGCAGATGTTATAGCGGGTGTAGCGAAATGCTTGTGCTTCTAGCTCCACAGTGCAGTAATATCTAACAATTTCACAACATATACCCAATACACACAAAACTAGTAAGGAATGGGATTTAAGAATATATACATATATGGACAAGCAATGACAGAGCGGCATGGACTAAGATACATAATAATATTATAGAATAGAATGCAGTATATACATATGAGATGAGTAGTGCAAGATATGTAAACATTATTAAAGTGACTAGTGTCAGCCTCTAATGTGCTAGTGATGGCTATTTAACAGTCTGATGGCCTTGAGATAGAAGCTGTTTTTCATTCTCTCTGTCCCAGCTTTGATGCACCTGTACTGACCTCGCCTTCTAGATGATAGCGGGGTGAACAGGCAGTGGCTCGGGTGGTTGATGTCCTTGATGATCTTTTTGGCCTTCCTGTGACATCGGGTGCTGTATGTGTCTTGGAGGGCGGGTAGTTTGCCCACGGTGATGCGTTCGGCAGACCGCACCACCCTCTGGAGAGCCCTGTGGTTGTGGGCGGTGCAGTTGCCGTACCAGGCGGTGATACAGCCCGACAGAATGCTCTCAATTGTCCATCTGTAAAAGTTTGTGAGGGTTTTATGTGATAAGACACATTTATTCAGCCTCCTGAGGTTGAAGAGGCTCTGTGGTGCATTTTTCACCACACTGTCTGCGTGGGTGGACCATTTCAGTTTGTCAGTGATGTGTATGCCAAGGAACTTGAAGCTTTCCACCTTCTCCACTGCGGTCCCGTCGATATGGATAGTGGGGTGCACCCTCTGCTGTTTCCTGAAGTCCACGATCATCTCCTTTGTTTTGTTGATGCTGAGTGAGAGGTTATTTTCCTGGCACCACACTCCCAGAGCCCTCACCTCCTCCCTGTATGAACAGCATTCTTAGATAGGTATTCCTCTTGTACAGATGGGATAGGGCAGTGTGCAGTATGATGGCAATTGCATCGTCTGTGGATTTATTGGGGCGGTAAGCAAATTGAAGTGGGTCTACGGTGACAGGTAAAGTAGAGGTGATATGATCCTTGACTAGTCTCTCAAAGCACTTCATGATGACAGAGGTGAGTGCTACAGGGCGATAGTCATTTTGTTCAGTTACCTTTGCTTTCTTGTGTACAGGAACAATGGTGGCCATCTTTAAGCATGTGGGAACAACAGACTGGGAAAGGGAGAGATTGAATATGTCCATGAACACACAAGCCAGCTGGTCTGCGCATGCTCTGAGGACGCGGCTAGGGATGCCGTCTGGGCCGGCAGCCTTGTGGGGGTTAACATGCTTAAATGTCTTAATCATGTCGGCCACGGAGAAGGAGAGGCCACAGTCCTTGGTAGTGGGCCTCGTCAGTGGCACTGTGTTATCCTCAAAGTGGGTGAAGAAGGTGTTTTGCTTGTCTGGAAGCGAGACGTCGGTGTCAGCGACGTGGCTGGTTTTCTTTTTGTAGTCCGTGATTGTCTGTAGACCCCGCCACATACGTCTCGTGTCTGAGCCGTTGAATTGCGACTTCATTTTGTCTCTATACTGATGTTTTGCCAGTTTAATTGCCTTGCGGAGTGAGTAGCTACACTGTTTGTATTCTGCCATATTCCTAGTCACCTTGCCATGGTTGAATGCGGTGGTTCGCGCTTTCAGATTTGCGCGAATGCTGCCATCTATCCACGGTTTCTGGTTAGGGTAGGTTGAAATAGTCACAGTGGGCACAACATCACCTATACACTTCCTGATAAACTCAGTCACCGTTTCAGTGTATATGTCAAAATTATTTTCGGAAGCTACCCGGAACATATCCCAGTCCGCGTGATCAAAACAATCTTGAAGTGTGGATTCCGATTGGTAAGACCAGCGTTGAATAGTCCTTAAAACGGGTACTTCCCGTTTGAGTTTCTGCCTATAGGAAGGGAGAAGCAAAATGGAGTTGTGGTCAGATTTGCCAAAAGGAGGGCTGGGGAGGGCCTTATAACCATCCCGGAAGTTTGAATAGCAATGGTCGAGGATTTTAGCAGCGCAAGTACAACAGTCAATATGTTGATAGAACTTCGGCAACCTAGTCCTCAAATTTGCTTTGTTAAAATCCCCAGCTACAATAAATGCAGCCTCAGGATATGTGGTTTCCAGTTTGCATAAGGTCCAGTGAAGTTCTTTGAGGGCCGTCGTGGTATCGGCTTGAAGGGGGATATACGGCCGTGACTATAACCGAAGAAAATTCTCTTGGGAGATAATACTGTCGGCATTTAATTGTGAGATATTCTAGGTCGGGTGAACAGAAGGACTCGAGTTCCTCTATGTTACTACAATTACACCACGAGTCATTAATCATGAAACACACACCTCCGCCCTTCTGCTTATTTATTTATATTTATTCCTTTCCGCGCGATGAACTGAGAACACATCTGGCTGGACCGATTTCGACAGAATATCCCAAGAGAGCCATGTTTCCGTGATACAGAGTATGTTAGAGGCCTTGATGTCTCTCTGGAAATAAATCATTGCCCGTAGGTTATCGACTTTGTTAATCAAAGATTGAACATTAGCGAGTAGAATACTTGGAAGCGGTGGGTGGTCTGCGCGCCTCCTAAGTCGGACCAGCAGGCCGTTCCAAGTGCCTCTCCTCCGCCGGCGATGTTTTGGGTCAGCCGCTGGAATCAGTTCAGTTGCCCTGGGGAGAGCAAACAAAGGATCTGCTTCGGGAAAGTCGTATTCCTGGTCGTAATGCTGGTGAGTTACCGCCGCTTTGATATCCAATAGTTTTTCCCGGCTGTATGTAAAGATGCAAAACAATTTCTGAGCTAATAATGTAAAAAGATTATACATAAAAAAAACAAAATACTGCAAAGTTTCCTAAGAGCTAGGCGCAAGGCCACCATCTTCATCATGTTTCCTTTTCTTATGTGTGTTTAAGTAATACATTTACATTTTAGCAGACGCTCTTATCTAGAGCGACTTACAGTTAGCAAGTGAATACATTATTATTTATATATACTGGCCCCCTGTGGGAATCGAACCCACAACCCTGTCATTGCAAACACCATGCTCTACCAACTGAGCTACATCCCTGCCGGACATTCCCTCCCCTACCCTGGACCAATTGTGTGCCGCCCCATGGGTTTCTCGGTCGTGGCCAGCTACGACAGAGCCTGGATTCAAACCAGGATCTCTAGTGGCACAGCGATGCAGTGCCTTAGACCACTGTGCCACTCGGGAGTTAATACATTGTTATTGATTATTGCATTGTTGGGTTTTGAGTTTGCAAGAAAGGCATTTCACTGTACTTGTGCATGTGACATTAAAACTTGAAACAAGTGTCAACAAATTTTGCATAGTCAAAACAGTTGCTTTGTGAGAAGGTGTTAACCATGTAAGGTCTTAAAAAACACATTTGCATTACACACTTCTGTGTAACAGGACAAATATAAGCATCCCCAAAGTATTATTATTATTATTATTATTATTATTATTATTATTATTATTATTATTATTATTATTATACTGAACAAAAATATAAATGCAACATGCAAAGTGTTGGTCACATGATTCATGAGCTGAAATAAAATATCCCAGGAATGTTCCATACCCACAAAAAGCTTATTTCTCTCTAATTCTGTGCACAAATGTGTTTACATTCCTGTTAGTGAGCATTTCTCCTTTGCCAAGAAGCAATGATTAAACAACATGAACATTAAACAGGTGAACCTTGTGCTGGGGACAATAAAAGGCCACTCTAAAATGTGCACTTTTGCCACAGATGTCTTACGTTTTGAGGGAGCGTGAAATTGGCATGCTGACTGCAGAAATGTCCACCAGAGCTGTTGCCAAGGAATAGAATGTTACTTTCTCTACCATAAGCCTCCAATGTCATTTTAGAGAATTTGGCAGTACGTCCAACCGGCCTCACAACCGCAGACCACGTGTAACCACACCAGCCCAGCACCTCCACATCCGGCTTCTTCACCTGCAGGATCGTCTGAGGGGGAAGGGTGCGGGTGCTGAGGAGTATTTCTGTCTGTAATAAAGCCCTTTTGTTGGGAGAAAGTAATTGTGGTTGGGCCTGGCTCCCAAGTGGGTGGGCGTATTAGGCCCACCCATGGCTGCACCCTTGCCCAGTCATGTGAAATCCATAGATTAGGCCCTAATGAATTTATATCAATTGACTGATTTCCTTATATGAACTGTAACTCAGTAAAAATGTTGAAATTGTTGCATGTTGCGTTAATATTTTTGTTCAGTGTATTATTAAGTTCGCAGTTAACCATTGTTTTATTAATGTATCTCAGAAAAATTCCACTATCCCCCAAGTCTGGGTAGGTTCATGGCCCAGGATGTTTTGACTTTTTGACCAAACACTGCTGCAAAGCCTGACATTGGAATGGCACCAATAATATGGGCATGTATGTCAGTGCATGATTTAATTAATTGAGAAATAATTGTAATTGTGATTCTCTCATTCGTTCAGATTGGCGCTTATTTTGGGGCAGAGGTCTGTGCGATGGACGTGAATAAAGACTCATATAGCGACCTAGTCCTCATATCTGCTCCGATGTTCACAGACAGAGACAGAGAGGGCAGGGTATATGTCTGTACCATCAACGACAGGGTAATTGGTAGATATTTTTGACTCACCTCAAATTTGACTAATCGGACCACAAATGTGATTAAAACATGTTTCAGCCTGATCGCTTTTATTGATTGCCTGTTTTTCTCCCAGTCTGGGGTGGCCTGTCAATTAGTTGCTGAGATGACACTGGAGGGGGATGCAGGACAGATGGGCAGGTTTGGAACTTCTCTTGCCCCACTGCCTGACCTGAATGTGGATGGATTTAACGATTTAGCTGTCGGAGCACCTCTAGAGAACGATGGTCAAGGAAGTGTCTACATATTCCATGGGACAAGTAGTGGAATCAGCAAAATCAAATCTCAGGTATGTGGGAGAAAGAATGAAATCGAATGAGGGTGGAGGATATGAGCATAAAGAGAGAAAGATATTGTTTCCATTCTTTAAACTAAAGTGTAAATTCACTAGAGAAACACAGGAGAGATGATTGAAGGTGTAATTGAAAATTCTATCAAGATACCTGTATCTTTTCCTCTTCCTTTCCATCTCTTGATAGAGAATTTCAGGCTCGGATGTACAGTCTGGATTAAAGTATTTTGGACTGTCCATCAGCCAGACTTCTCTGGACATGAGTTCGGACTCTCTACCAGACTTGACCGTGGGATCTAAGGGGACTGTTCTCTTACTCAGGTATCTCCAAATAATATTTTAAGCCTTGTTTCCATTGGCATTTAAATTCAAGTCAGGTCGGGCTGGCCTTGACGGGCACAGCTCTAATTGCATATCCATTGCCTCTAGAATTTAGAAAGGATGACATGTTGTTGCTTATGAATTAGCCAAAGTAGCTAACACAGCTAGCTGGACAAATGTTGCTAGCTAACTAGAATTTGTAGAAGTCCTTGCTGATGACTACATGATCACAACTAGATAACTAGCTAACAAAATGATGAAGAACGATTTTAATTCACTTTCCATTACCCCATAGTGATAGTGCCAGCTTGCCAATTATTTTCGCTTGCTAGTTAGCTAGCCAAGTTTTTAGCTTGTTACCTAGCTAAACGGTTACCATCATAATTCGTTAACTCAATGAATAGGCAAGCTAGCTAGCTAAATTCGTACCTTGCTTACCATGGCATCGGCTACTAGCTAGCTAGCTAATATATATACAGTGGGGAGAACAAGTATTTGATACACTGCCGATTTTGCAGGTTTTCCTACTTACAAAGCATGTATAGGTCTGTAATTTTTATCATAGGTACACTTGAACTGTGAGAGACGGAATCTAAACCAAAAATCCAGAAAATCACATTGTATGATTTTTAAGTCATTAATTTGCATTTTATTGCATGACATAAGTATTTGATCACCTACCAACCAGTAAGAATTCCGGCTCTCACAGACTTGTTAGTTTTTCTTTAAGAAGCCCTCCTGTTCTCCACTCATTACCTGTATTAACTGCACCTGTTTGAACTCGTTACCTGTATAAAAGACACCTGTCCACACACTCAATCAAACAGACTCAACCTCTCCACAATGGCCAAGACCAGAGAGCTGTGTATGGACATCAGGGATAACATTGTAGACCTGCACAAGGCTGGGATGGGCTACAGGACAATAGGCAAGCAGCTTGGTGAGAAGGCAACAACTGTTGGCGCAATTATTAGAAAATGGAAGAAGTTCAAGATGACGGTCAATCCCCCTCGGTCTGGGGCTCCATGCAAGATCTCACCTCGTGGGGCATCAATGATCATGAGGAAGGTGAGGGATCAGCCCAGAACTACACGGCAGGACCTGGTCAATGACCTGAAGAGAGCTGGGACCACAGTCTCAAAGAAAACCATTAGTAACACACTACGCCGTCATGGATTAAAATCCTGCAGCGCACGCAAGGTCCCCCTGCTCAAGCCAGCGCATGTCCAGGCACATCTGAAGTTTGCCAATGACCATCTGGATGATCCAGAGGAAGAATGGGAGAAGGTCATGTGGTCTGATGAGACAAAAATAGAGCTTTTTGGTCTAAACTCCACTCGCCGTGTTTGGAGGAAGAAGAAGGATGAGTACAACCCCAAGAACACCATCCCAACCGTGAAGCATGGAGGTGGAAACATCATTCTTTGGGGACAGGACGACTGCACCGTATTGAGGGGAGGATGGATGGGGCCATGTATCGCGAGATCTTGGCCAACAACCTCCTTCCCTCAGTAAGAGCATTGAAGATGGGTCGTGGCTGGGTCTTTCAGCATGACAACGACCCGAAACACACAGCCAGAGCAACTAAGGAGTAGCTCCGTAAGAAGCATCTCAAGGTCCTGGAGTGGACTAGCCAGTCTCCAGACCTGAACCCAATAGAAAATCTTTGGAGGGAGCTGAAAGTCTGTATTGCCCAGCGACAGCCCCAAAACCTGAAGGATCTGGAGAAGGTCTGTATGGAGGAGTGGGCCAAAATCCCTGCTGCAGTGTGTGCAAACCTGGTCAAGACCTACAGGAAACGTATGATCTCTGTAATTGCAAACAAAGGTTTCTGTACCAAATATTAAGTTCTGCTTTTCTGATGTATTAAATACTTATGTCATGCAATAAAATGCAAATTAATTACTTAAAAATCATACAATGTGATTTTCTGGATTTTTGTTTTAGATTCCGTCTCTCGCAGTTGAAGTGTACCTATGATAAAAAAATACAGACCTCTACATGCTTTGTAAGTAGGAAAAACTGCAAAATCGGCAGTGTATCAAATACTTGTTCTCTCCACTGTATACATATTTTAAAGACACATTTGATAAGATGTATCTAGCTAGCTTTCAATGTATCAATATGACCTGGCTAGCTAAAATCCATGATAGCTAACGTTGTCTAACTAGCTCCCCAGCAAACAGGGGACGTCCTAAGGATCCGTCATTTTATTAGTGATTAGGACGTCACATGATGGTCCTCTGGGAACATTCTCTCAGGGACCTTTGTCTAGTTCCCTGTCAGTTTCCAGGACCATGTCAGGACGTTTTCAAGATGTTTTCAGGACATTTGTTTACCAGTCATCAGGACGGTGTCCCAAAACATTATAAGTAAAGTCATAAAATGTGATGAGAATTTTAAGGTAAGTGGGACCCTGTATATGTGGGCAGTTCAGGAATACTTCATTTTCCCCTTTTGATAAGAAATGACCATACTGTATTAAGCCAAGTTTTTATTAATGGATTACCTGAATTGGAAATGAAAAGTAAGTAAACCAACACAAGCTTTACATTCATAAAATGTGTAGTGTAAATTGCCACAGTAGATTCTCTGTGGGAAATACCTAATTTCAGTTGTACAGAATGATTGTCAAATAGTTAAATCTGTGCTTAGGTTTAATTTATTCTGAAGATAAATAGTCTTGAACAATGTTGCCAGTAATCAGGACTTCCCAAGCGAATTTTTTAAAAATATATTACAAGTATACTAAAATATAGTTAAATATACAAAAAAATCTAATAATGTACTTCAAATATGAGATCATTACACTTCAATACACTTATTAAAAGTGTACTTCAATTTCAAACGCTTTAATTGTTTCAAAATATATGTGGAGTTGTTTTTAAGTTGAAGCATTGATTCTTTTTATGAAACAGCTTGTGAGTGATCAACTACACTATAAGTATACAGTGCCTTGCAAAAGTATTCATACCCCTTGTATTTCTTCAAATGTTAATGTGTTACAAAGTGGGATTAAAATGTATTGAATTGTCATTTGTTGTCCACAATGAACTCAAAATACTCTGTAATGTCAAAGTGGAAGAAAAAATGGATAACTAAAATATAGTCGTTGCATAAGTGTTCAGTCCCTTTGTTTAGTCAAGCCTAAATTAGTTTATGAGTAAAATGTGGCTTAACAAATCACTGAGTATGTTACATGGACTCTGTGTGAAATAATAGTGGTTGACATGATTTTTTTATTACCAACTCTTCCTCTGTCCCCCATACATACAACATATGAAAGGTCCCTCAGTCAAGTGTTGAATTTCAAGCACAGATTCAACTACACTGAACAAAAATATAAACGCAACATGTAAAGTGTTGGTCATGAGCTGAAATAAAAGATCCCAGAAATTTTCCATACACACCAAAAGCTTATTTCTCTCATATTTTGTGCACAAATTTGTTTACATCCCTGTTAGTGAGCATTTCTCCTTTGACAAGATAATCCATCCACCTGACAGGTGTGGCATATCAAGAAGCTGATTAAACAGCATGATCATTACACAGGTGCACCTTGTGCTGGGGACAATAAAAGGCCACTCTAAAATGTGCAGTTTTGTCACACAACACAATGCCACAGATGTCTCAAGTTTTGAGGGAGCATGCAATTGACTGCAGGTAGGTCCACCAGAGCTGTTAATAGATAATTTAATGTTCATTTCTCTACCATAAGCTGCCTCCAACGTCGTTTTAGAGAATTTGGCAGTACGTCCAACTGGCCTCACAACTGCAGACTGTGTGTAACCATGCCAGCCCAGGACCTCTACATCCAGCTTCTTCACCTGCGGGATCGTCTGAGACCAATCACCCAGACAGCTGATGAAACTGTGGGTTTGCACAACCGAATAATTTCGGAAGCTCATCTGCGTGCTCGTCGTCCTCACCAGGGTCTTGACCTGACTGCAGTTCGGTGTTGTAACTGACTTCAGTGGGCAAATGCTCACCTTCGATGGCCACTGGAATGCTGGAGAAGTGTGCTCTTCATGGATGAATCCCGGTTTCAGCTGTACCGGGCAGATGGCAGACAGCGTCGTGTGGGCGAGCGGTTTGCTGATGTCAACGTTGTGAACAGAGTGCCCCATGGTGGTGGTGTGGTTATGGTATGGGCAGGCATAAGTTACGGACAACGAACACAATTGCATTTTATCAATGGCAATTTGAATGCACAGAGATACTGTGACGAGATCCGGAGGCCCATTGTCTTGCCATTCATCTGCCACCATCACCTTATGTTTCAGCATGATAATGCACGGCCCCATGTTGCAAGGATCTGTACACAATTCATGGAAGCTGAAAATGTCCCAGTTCTTCCATGGCCTGCATATTCACCAGACATGTCACCCATTGAGCATGTTTAGGATGCTCTGGGTTGACGTGTACAACAGCGTGTTCCAGTTCCCGCCAATATCCAGCAACTTCGCACAGACATTGAAGAGGAGTGGGAAAACATTCCACAGGCCACAATCAACAGCCTGATCAACTCTATGCGAAGGAGATGTGTCGCACTGCATAAGGCAAATGGTGGTCACACCAGATACTGACTGGTTTTCTGATCCACGCCCCTATTTTTTAAAAAGTTATCTGTGACCAACAGATGCATATTTGTATTCCCAGTCATGTGAAATCCATAGATTAGGGCCTAATGAATTAATTTCAATTGACTGATTTCCTTATATGAACTGTAAAAAAAAATCTGTAAAATCTTTGAAATTGTTGCATGTTGCATTTATATCTTGGTTCAGTGTAAAACCATCTCCCCTCTCAATGATGACATATTGCTTTAACATATGAAACTGTTTCAAATGTTATATTCCCCTCCAGAAATGATCCCAAAAACATATTAAAGTAATATCTTTAGGGCCTGTACATGAACCATTTTGCAGGCAGGTGTGCTATTTTAGCAATAAGCATTATCACCTATAGTCTGGTGCATGGCTGAAGCATGGGGTTGCTCATCTGCATTGTGTACCCCAATGGGCAAATCAATAGCTAGATCACAGACTCTAAATATGAGCCTGTTGCTTGTTAAATGCCCCCCAAAAAACTTCCAATGGCATTAGAGCCTAAAAATAATAATGGTTGCAATTGAGATCAGCTGTGCTTAGCTCATATTGATGGTTTACTGAGAGATCACCTCGTGGTGTGGCAGTGCTCACTGTTGGTTGCAATTGACACAGTATGTCCTGAGAACGTTCTAAAAACATCCTGACCTGTTCCTCAATGATGTCCCAGGAACATAGAGGGAACTAGACAAAAGTCTCCCAGAAAACGTTCCTTGTGACCATCGCATGACATCCCGATGACAGGAAAAAATAATATATTGGGAACGTCCTAAAAACATCTTTAGGGACATCCCCAGAACAATCTGGGAACTAGACAAAAACCTCCAGGGGACCATGACAGAAAGTGCTAAGAAGGCCCTATACATGTCCTTGGGGGACGTCCCCTGAACAAACTGGGTACTAGACAAAAACCTCCAGGGAACCATGACAGAACATTCTAAGAGGGTCCTATAAACATCCTTCGGGACATCCACCGAACAAACCGGGAACTAGACAAAAACCGACACAGGACCATGACACAACGTCCTCAAATCATCTTGGCGACGTCCCCGGAACAAACCAGGAACTAAACAAAACCTCCATGGGACCAAGACACAACATCTTGGGAACGTCCTAAAATCATCCTTGGGTACGTCCCCGGAAAAAGCTGGGAACTAGTCAAAACCTCCACAGGACCACGACACAATGTCCTGATTACTTTAGGGAGCATTTCATGACATTCGAGGGATGTCCTAATGACTCATTTTTGTTTGCAGGGTCGTTTCAACTCTGATTTGCAAGCTAACATTAGCTAGCTAGCATTCGAGGGCTGCTAACCAAAAACAACATGCCTGACTCTGTTCTAACAAAAGGTTATTGTTCAGCAGCCTGGTCTCATAGACTGGATGTAATATAGTAAATGTAAATCCAGGACACTCAAATTAGTATGTATGTTACATTTGGTATGGTTGCATAAGATAGAAGGTTGCGTAAGGCAAAAATTAAAGGAGGGTGGGGATATAAGACGAACGTGTATCAACCCAAAGGTTGCGTGTTCAAATCTCATCATGGACAACTTTAGCATTTTAGCTAATTAGCAACATTTCAACTACTTACAACTTTTTAGCTACTTTGCAATTACTTAGCATTTTAGCTAACCCTAACCATAACCCTTTCAGCTAACCTTAACCCTAACCTTAACCCTTTTAGCTAACCCTGACCTTAATCCTTTAACCTAACTCCTATCCTTAACCCTAACCCCTAGTCTAGCTAACGTTAGCCACCTAGTTAAAATTAGCAACAAAAAATTGGAACATCATACGAATTGTAATTTGTAACATATAATACGAAATGGATGATGGGAATCCACAAATGAATACATACCATACAAACATAACATATCATACTAAGTGGAGTGTCATGTCTGACTATTGCAGTACCTCAGCTAATTAGCTAGCTAGCAGCAACAAATTCAAAGCCAAACGTATCAGCAAGTGATCAGCTAGCTGGTGGTTGCATTGTAACGGCGTCATCGGCCTGAACCTAATCCAGCCAGCACCAGTTGTGAATCTGGGCTGCGTTGGCCCGGGCCTCCCTGACCCAGCTCAAATTTGAACATTCTAAATCGAGCCAGCTCGAATTTGGCCCTAATTTAGGTGTAAATGGAAATTGGGCTTTAGAGGCCGATAACTCACCCTTCATTGTGGAATATTCGTATACTTTGAGCATCATACTGATACACTGTTAATGTATTTCTTTTCCAGGTCCAGGCCTATAGTAACATTGACGGCACAAGTTTCCTTCAACCCATCCAAAATCCCCACCAACCAGTCAGACTGCAATACACCCCTGATAAACATTGCTAAAGTCTGTTTCACCATGACCAGACAGACAACAGACACAAAAGGTTTCTTGAACTCAACATTGTTCTTATCTACATATGCATGCGAGTAGCGTATCCTTTTCATTAAATGCAATCTCTTTTGCTCCAGATCTTGAAGCAAAGATTAACTATACTTTAACACTGGACGTGACCCGCCAAGCTCCTAACTATCGTGCTTATATCAGTCCAAAGATACGGGAGGAAACGAAAACTGTTACATTGAGACTTCAAGAGAAATGCTTCAATCATAACTTCTTCATTGAGGTAGGTCTGAAACTTCGCCGTCCATTTGGGTTTGCCAAAAAGTTCTCAATGACCCAAATAGACAGTATTAGTATAATCTCATCCCCAAGGACACAGTGCTCATAAACTTGGTACACCAACGACTCGAATCTGGCATTCATGTGAGTGAACTTAGTTAGTAAAGTATTTTCATTTGTCATTATTTGAGCTTGGCTCTGAATCAGAAAGAAATGCATAGGCAGGAAAATCGACAGATTATCAATTTTTTTCTCATTCTGATGATATCTAGTGGGCTATGAGGGGCATAACACGGCTATGAGGGGCATAGCACTTTATAGGGAAAATCTCTATGTTTATGTTCACAGGAATGGGAATATCTCAAAATCTCAATTTAGCCCTTTGGGGACATTTCTCTCATCATTAGTTGAGCACTTGTCTCAATCTTTTCGCCCCAGTTTGACATGTTCAATGCCTGTGCATGGTAGGGATGAGACAGGTTGAAAGTGTGCCACAAAGTGTCTTGCAACAGGTGATTCAGCCACCATTCTCCTGATGGTACTCTTGTGCTCACTGATTCTAGTCTTCAGGGGACTGCTGGTTTTCCAAACATAACCCAAGCCACAGGGGCAGGTGAGCATGTACAGTGCCTTCAGAAAGTATTGATACCCCTTGACCTATTCGACATTTTATTGTGTTACAGCCTGAATTGAACAACAAAAAATCACCCATCTACACACAATACCACATAATGACAAAGTGAAAACATGTTTTTAGAAATATTTGCACATTTCTTGAAAATGAAATACAGAATTATCTCATTTACATACACTACCGTTAAAAAGTTTGGGGTCACTTAGAAATGTCCTTGTTTTCGAAAGAAAAGCAATTTTTTTGTCCATTAAAATAACATCAAATTTATCAGAAATACAGTGTAGACATTGTTAATGTTGTAAATGACTATTGTAGCTGGAAACGGCTGATTTTATATGGAATATCTACATAGGCGTACAGAGGCCCATTATCAGCAACCATCAGTCCTGTGTTCCAATGGCACGTTGTGTTTGCTAATCCAAGTTTATCATTTTAAAAGGCTAATTGATAATTGGAAAACCCTTTTGCAATGATGTTAGCACAGCTGAAAACTGATGTGCTAATTAAAGAAAAAAACTGGCCTTCTTGAGACAAGTTGAGTATCTGGAGCATCAGCAATTGTGGGTTCGATTACAGGCACAAAATGGCCAGAAACAAAGAACATTCTTCTGAAACTCGTCGGTCTATTCTTGTTCTGAGAAATGAAGGCTATTCCAGTCATCCACCGTAGGAGCCTTGGTCTGACTCTGATGCCACGGTGCCAGAACCAGTTGATAACCTAAAACACATTGAAATGGCATTAGGTTATTGGAGGAATGACGGAGAGAGTTCTGGGCATATTCGGCCCATGGCAAGAACACCGACCACTCCCCCGGCCGGTCCTGGCAGTGGGACCCCAGGAACCTACCCACATCCTGATTCACCCGTTCCACGTGCCCATTAGAGTCGGGGTGAAAACCAGAGGTCAGGCTGACCGAGACCCCCAGACGTTCCATGAATGCCTTCCAGACCTTGGATGTGAACTGGGGACCCCGGTCAGACACTATGTCCTCTGGTACCCCGTAGTGCCGGAAGATGTGTGTAAACAGGGCCTCCGCAGTCTGCAGGGCCGTGGGGAGACCGGGCAGAGGAAGGAGGCGGCAGGCATTGGAAAAGCGGTCCACAACGACCAGGATGGTGGTGTTACCTTGAGAGAGGGGAAGATCAGTAAGGAAATCAATACTCAAGTGGGAGCATGGCCGTTGTGGAACTGGTAAGGGTTGTAACTTACCCGCTGCGAGGTGCCTAGGTGCCTTACTCCGAGCAGGAGGAGACATAAACCCTCACGTCCTTAGCCAAGGTAGGCCACCACCCATGCTTTCCGGTCAGGCAGCGCACTGTATGACCGATATCTGGGTGACCAGAGGAGGGGGACGTGTATGCCCAATAGATCAGACGGTCACAGACAAGAGCAGGCACGTACTGCAGCCCAGCTGGACACTGAGGTGGAGATGGCTCTGTGCGTAACGCCTGCTCTATATCCGCGTCCATCACCCATACTACCGGCGCCACAATGCAGGTGGCCGGGAGTATGGGGGTGTTGTCTCTGGGCCTCTCCTCTGTGTCGTACAGCCGTGACAATATGTCTGCCTTCACGTTCTTTATACCCGGGATGTATGATAGTGTAAAATCAAACCGGGTGAAGAATAGGGCCCACCTGGCCGGATGTACTCCAGGTTACGGTGGTCCATCCAGATGAGGAAAGGGTGTTTCACCCCTCGAGCCAGTGCCTCCACTCGGTCAGGGCTCGGAAAACAGCCAACAGCTCCCGATCACCAACGTCGTAGTTCTGCTCCGCCGGGCTGAGCTTCATGGAGAAGAAGGCACAGGGGCGGAGCTTGGGTAGCGTGCCCGAGCGTTGAGATAGGACCGCGCCTGTCTCTACCTCGGACGCATCCACCTCCACTACGAACGGTAGTGATGGATCGGGGTGGGCCAGTACCGGGTCTGAGGTGAACAGACCCCTCAGGTTACTGAAGGCCCTGTTAGCCTCAACAGACCAGCAGAGCCGGGACGGCCCACCCTTCAACAGAGATGTGATTTGAGCTGCGACCTTGCCAAAGCCCCGGATAAACCTCCGATAGTAGTTGGCAAAGCCAATAAAGCGCTGGTCTTAGGTCAGTTAGGATCACCACTTTATTTTAAGAATGTGAAATGTCAGAATAATAGTAGAGAGAATGATTTATTTCAGCTTTTATTTCTTTCATCACATTCCCAGTGGGTCAGAAGTTTACATACACTCAATTACTATTTGGTAGCATTTCCTTTAAATTGTTTAACTTGGGTCAAACGTTTCGGGTAGCCTTCCACAAGCTTCCCACAATAAGTTGGGTGAAATTTGGCCCATTCCTCCTGACAGAGCTGGTGTAACTGAGTCAGGTTTGTAGGCCTCCTTGCTCGCACACGCTTTTTCAGTTCTGCCCACAAATGTTCTATAGGATTGAGGTCAGGTCTTTGTGATGGTCACTCCAATACCTTGACTTTGTTGTCCGTAAGCCATTTTGCCACAACTTTGGAAGTATGCTTGCGGTCATTGTCTATTTGGAAGACCCATTTGCGACCAAGCTTTAACTTCCTGACTGATGTCTTGAGATGTTGCTTCAATATATCCACATAATTTTCCTTCCTCATGATGCCATCGATTTTGTGAAGTGCACCAGTCCCTCCTTCAGCAAAGCACCCCCACAGCATGATGCTGCCACCCCCGTGCTTCACGGTTTGGATGGTGTTCTTCGGCTTGCAAGCAACCCCCTTTTTCCTCCAAACATAACGATGGTCATTATGGCCAAACAGTTCAATTTTTGTTTCATCAGACCATTTACATTTTAGTCATTTCGCAGAGGCTCTTACCCAGAGCGACTTATAGTTAGTGAGTGCGTACATTTTCATACTGGGCCCCCGTGGGAAACGAACCCACAACCCTGGCGTTGCAAGCACCATGCTCTACCAACTGAGCTACAGAGGACATGTCTCCAAAGAGTACGATCTTTGTCCCAATGTGCAGTTGCAAACCGTAGTCTGGCTTTTTTATGGCGGTTTTGGAGCAGTGGCTACTTCCTTGCTGAGCGGCCTTTCAGGTTATGTCGATAAAGGACTCGTTTTACTGTGGATATAGATACTTTTGTACCTGTTTCCTCCAACATCTTCACAGGGTCCTTTGCTGTTGTTCTGGGATTGATTTAGAACGTATCTCCTTCCTGAGCGGTATGACGACTGCGTGGTCCAATGGTGTTTATACTTGCGTACTATTGTTCGTACAGATGAACGTGGTACCTTCAGGCGTTTAGAAATTACTCCCAAGGATGAACCAGACTTGTGGAGGTCTACAATTATTTTTCTGAGGTCTTGGCTGATTTCTTTTGATTTTCCCATGATGTCAAGCAAAGAGGCACTGTTTGAAGGTAGGCCTTGAAATACACCCACAGGTACACCGCCAATTGACTCAAATGATGTCAATTAGCCTATCAGAAGCTTCTAAAGCCATGACATCATTTTCTGGAATTTTCCAAGCTGTTTAAAGGCATAGTCAACTTAGTGTATGTAAACTTCTGACCCACTGGAATTGTGATACAGTGAATTATAAGTGAAATAATCTGTCTATAAACAATTGTTGGAAAAATTACTTGTGTCATGCACAAAGTAGATGTCCTAACGGACTTGCCAAAACTATAGTTTGTTAACAAGGAATTTGTGGAGTGGTTGAAAAACAAGTTTTAATGACTCCAACCTAAGTGTATGTAAACTTCCGACTTCAATTGTATGTCTCCATAGCCTCCGTTTCAGCCTGCGACAGGGGATACACATGACTCCTGGGAGGCACAGCGTCTACCCGGAGGTTTATCGCGCAATCCCCTGCCCGATGAGGTGGTAATTTGGTCGCTTGAATTTTAGAAAACGTATGCGCCAAATCGAGGTATTCGGGGGGAATGCGCACGGTGGATGTACCGTCTGGACCGACTGTCTTTCCACCGTGGTTGCACCAACGGAAACACCTAGACACCTACCCTGACAATCTCTCGACCACCCCGTGAGAACACTCTGCAGCCATGAATAGGTGGGGTTGTGGAGAGCTAACCAGGGAAGCCCTAACACAACAGGGAAATCAGGAGACTCAATAATAACAAAAGTGACTTGCTCTTGATGAGTCTTGTGCGTAACCATACTGACTGGTACTGTAACCTCCCTAACGAACCCATACCCTTATGGTTGACTGTCAAGTGCTCTGATGGGGAGTGGAATGGATAGGGGAACCAATGTAATGCCTAGACTATGTGAAGATGACCTGTCCATAAAGTTCCCAGCTGAGCCTGAATCTACCAGCGCCTTACACTGGGGACCTACAGTGTAATCAGGAAAGTAGATGGGTAGGGTACAGTGCGCATCAGAGGGCTCTGAATGAGTGTGGGTGTTCGATACCTGGGGTGACACGAGAGTGCCCTGCCTGTCGCCTCCAGACCCAAAATAACGCTGACGACAGCGTGCAGTGGAATATTTTCTCGTGCCACCAGAGTGACACTGGCGCTGTCGTCCTCCGCTCTCCCGGATCGCCGCTCCATCAGCTCGTGATCCGGGTTGGGGGGGGGGGGGGGGTGGAACGGGCAGGCCCCCTCCTTGATGTCCTCAGGTTGTCCAACCCGAATGGCCATGTCCACCATTTGAGTGAAAGACAAAAGGCTAGCTCCCTTCGGATGTCCTCCCGTAGATGGCACCGGAAGTGGTCGATGAGGTCCCGCTCGTTCCACCCGGACCCAGCTGCTAGAGTCCGGAACTCCAGGGCGAAGTCCTGTGCGGTCCTGGTCCCCTCCCTCAGACGAGGGCGGACACCTTCTCCCGCTCCGATGGGGCTGGGCTGATTTTGGAATAGTATAGCTCCAGTTGGAGGAGGAATCCCTGGCAGAGAGCAGCTGTCCCATCGAAATCCCGTGGTAGGGATATATGGATCCCTCTGGGTGCTGGGGTGTGGGTGGCTGGATCCAGTCGCCCAGCTGGTCCCGACAGATCGGGTCCTCTCCTCTCCAGGTGTTGGACAACATTTGCCCATTATTATTTTTTAATTTCTTCAAGCTCTGTCAAATTGGTTGTTGATCATTGCTAGACATCCATTTTCAGGTCTTAACATAGATTGTCAAGTAGATTTACAGTACCAGTCAAAGGTTTGGACACACCTACTCATTCAAGGGTTTTTCTTTATTTTTTACTATTTTCTACATTGTAGAATAATAGTGAAGACATCAAAACTATGAAAAAACACATATGGAATCATATAGTAACCAAAACGTGTATATTAGAGATTCATAAAATAGCCACCCTTTCCCTTTATGACAGCTTTGCATACACTTGGGATTCTCTCAACCAGCATCGCCTGGAATGCTTTTCCAACAGTCTTGAAGGAGTTCCCACATATGCTGAGCACTTGTTGGCTGCTTTTCCTTCACTCTGTTGTCCGACTCATCCCAAACCATCTCAATTGGGTTGAGGTTAGGGGATTGTGGAGGCCAGGTCATCTGATGCAGCACTCCATCACTCTCCTTCTTGGTAAAATAGCCCTTACACTGCCTGGAGGTGTTGGGTCATTGTCCTGTCGAAAAACAAATGATAGTCCCACTAAGCCCAAACCAGATGGGATGGCGTATCATTGCAGAATGCTGTGGTAGCCATGCTGGTTAAGTGTGCCTTGAATTCTAAATAAATCACAGACAGTGTCACCAGCAAAGCACCCCCACACCATAACACCTCCTCCTCCATGCTTTACGGTGGGAACTACACTTGCGGAGATAATCCATTCACCCACACCGCGTCTCACAAAGACACAGCGATTGGAACCAAAAATCTTCAATTTAGACTCCAGACCAAAGGACACATTTCCACTGGTCTAATGTCCATTGCTCGTGTTTCTTGGCCCAAGCAGGTCTCTTCTCATTATTTGTGTCCTTTAGTAGTGCTTTCTTTGCAGCAATTCAACCATGAAGGCCTGATTCACACAGTCCCCTCTGAACAGTTGATGTTGAGATGTGTCTGTGACTTGAACTCTGTGAAGCATTTATTTGGGCTGCAATTTCTGAGGCTGGTAACTCTAATGAACTTATCCTCTGCAGCAGAGGTAACTCTGGGTCTTTCATTCCTGTGGCGGTCCTCATGTGAGCCAGTTTCATCATAGCGCTTGATGGTTTTTACGACTGCACTTGAAGAAACTTTCAAAGTTCTTGAAATGTTCCAAATTGACTGACCTTCATGTCTTAAAGTAATGATGGCCTGTTGCTTCTCTTTGCTTATTTGAGCTGTTCTTGCCATGATATGGACTTGGTCTTTTACCAAATCGGGCTATCTTCTGTATACCCCCCCTACCTTGTCACAACACAACTGATTGGCTCAAACACATTAAGAAGGAAATAAATTCCACAAATTAACTTTTAACAAGACACACCTGTCAATCTAAATGCATTCCAGGTGACTACCTCATGAAACTGGTTGAGAGAATGCCAAGAGTGTGCAAATGGTGGCTATTTGAAGATTCTCAAATATAAAATATATTTTGATTTGTTTAACACTTTTTTGGTTACTATATGATTCCATATGTGTTATTTCATAGTTTTGATGTCTTCACTATTATTCTACAATGTATAAAAAAAATTAAAAAAAATAAGAAAATCCCTTGAATAAGTAGGTGTGTCCAAACTTTTGAATGGTAGTGTAAGTCAAAACTGTAACTCAGCCACTCAGGAACATTCATAGCAACCAACTCGTGTAGATTTGTGTTTTAGGTTATTGTCCTGCTGAGGTCAGTGTCTGGTGGAAAGCAGCCTGAACCAGGTTTCCTCTAGGATTTTGCCTGTGCTTAGCTCCATTCCGTTTATTTTTTATCTTTACACCACTGCAATTCCGCTTAGTACAACTGTATGATTCAGTGCAATATGCCGATCACATTATTTAAAATATCAGAATTTGTTAAAAAAGGTTATACATGCCAACATATTAGGCATATTGGGCAGCAGGTAGCCTAGTGGTTAGAGCGTTCCGCCAGTAACCGAAAGGTTGCTAGTTCGAAGAGCCGACAAGGTGAAAAATCAATTGATCTGCCCTTGAGCAAGGTACTTAACCCTAATTACTTCAGGGTTGCTATCAATAATGTCTGATCCCTGCCCGTGATCCCAATCTCAGGGGGAGTTGGGATATGCAAAAAAAAACGAATTTCTACCTCACACTTGTACATGTAGTGAAACAGGACAAATATACAGTGTACGCACCTCCGATTTGAACTTTGAAGAATTAAGAGTAGGCAAAATGGTTTCATACTCGCGAAGTACCTATAGGCCTACAACGCCCGATCTCTTATTTAATTGGACCCACTTTACAGTAGTAAATAGATAAACTATCCAGAGCACAGTTTAACGGTAGAACAGACGGTTCACTTTTTCCATTTACGTTTTTTTAGGCTACTGTGTATATGTCTGAATAGCCTACAGTAATTTAAAACGTCTCAAGTAAACAATATTTAATTTATATACATAATACATAGTTTCATAACATTGCAGAATAAATTCCTGGCCACCTTTTCTGTCCATGATGGGTTCATATGCCCGAAGAAGCTTTAGCCTACAACAAATTTAATTGGGACTATTAGATAGGCTATAATTTCAAGTATTTTGTTCAATGCATCCGAAAGGGAGCACGGTTTATAATATACAGTATAATTTTTTTTTGAAGTGTGTAGGCTACCACTGTAGTTAAACAAAATGTTTGAGTAGACTAGACAATGTTTCAAAATTCACGGGCAGTGCAGCATATTTCGGTTGGGGAAAAAGTTGATGCAAAACATTATTGAATTCAAATGATATGTTTGCAATAGTTTTTTTTATTCCAGAAACTGTCAGACACAGCAAATGTTACTGTAAACGTTTAAAAAAGTATATGGTCAGCCACCAATTGTGCAAGATCTCCCACTTAAAAAGATGAGAGAGGCATGTAATTTTCATCATAGGTACACGTCAACTATGACAGACAAATTGAGATTTTTTTTCTCCAGAAAATCACATTGTAGGATTTCTAATGAATTTATTTGCAAATTATGGTGGAAAATAAGTATTTGGTCACCTACAAACAAGCAAGATTTCTGGCTCTCACAGACCTGTAACTTCTTCTTTAAGAGGCTCCTCTGTCCTCCACTCGTTACCTGTATTAATGGCACCTGTTTGAACTTGTTATCAGTATAAAAGACACCTGTCCACAACCTCAAACAGTCACACTCCAAACTCCACTATGGCCAAGACCAAAGAGCTGTCAAAGGACACCAGAAACAAAATTGTAGACCTGCACCAGGCTGGGAAGACTGAATCTGCAATAGGTAAGCAGCTTGGTTTGAAGAAATCAACTGTGGGAGCAATTATTAGGAAATGGAAGACATACAAGACCACTGATAATCTCCCTCGATCTGGGGCTCCACGCAAGATCTCACCCTGTGGGGTCAAAATGATCACAAGAACGGTGAGCAAAAATCCCAGAACCACACGGGGGGACCTAGTGAATGACCTGCAGAGAGCTGGGACCAAAGTAACAAAGCCTACCATCAGTAACACACTACACCGCCAGGGACTCAAATCCTGCAGTGCCAGACGTGTCCCCCTGCTTAAGTCAGTACATGTCCAGGCCCGTCTGAAGTTTGCTAGAGTGCATTTGGATGATCCAGAAGAGGATTGGGAGAATGTCATATGGTCAGATGAAACCAAAATAGAACTTTTTGGTAAAAACTTAACTCGTCGTGTTTGGAGGACAAAGAATGCTGAGTTGCATCCAAAGAACACCATACCTACTGTGAAGAATGGGGGTGGAAACATCATGCTTTGGGGCTGTTTTTCTGCAAAGGGACCAGGACGACTGATCCGTGTAAAGGAAAGAATGAATGGGGCCATGTATCGTGAGATTTTGAGTGAAAACCTTCATCAGCAAGGGCATTGAAGATGAAACGTGGCTGGGTCTTTCAGCATGACAATGATCCCAAACACACCGCCCTGGCAACGAAGGAGTGGCTTCGTAAGAAGCATTTCAAGGTCCTGGAGTGGCCTAGCCAGTCTCCAGATCTCAACCCCATAGAAAATCTTTGGAGGGAGTTGAAAGTCTGTGTTGCCCAGCGACAGCCCCAAAACATCACTGCTCTAGAGGAGATCTGCATGGAGGAATGGGCCAAAATACCAGCAACAGTGTGTGAAAACCTTGTGAAGACTTACAGAAAACGTTTGACCTGTGTCATTGCCAACAAAGGGTATATAACAAAGTATTGAGAAACTTTTGTTATTGACCAAATACTTATTTTCCACCATAATTTGCAAATAATTTCATAAAAAATCCTACAATGTGATTTTCTGGATTTTCCTCATTTTGTCTGTCATAGTTGACGTGTACCTATGATGAAAATTACAGGCCTCTCTCATCTTTTTAAGTGGGAGAACTTGCACAATTGGTGGCTGACTAAATACTTTTTTCCCCCAGTGTATTTCCTTGTTCACCAACTACCTTATCCTAATTCCAATTCTTCCAAAGTATACAGCAAACAAGGTTGTTATTGTCACCATAAAAGGTGAATGATGGGCGTTTTTCAGGCGGAGTTTTAATGCTCTAAGCAGTCAAAAGTATTTTTCGGGGTCCAATGAGAGAATAGCAGCTGAAACTTTGGAATGACTTACTGCACCTATTATGTGGAGAACACATCAAATTGTATCAGCCTTTAGTCTGGGCTTTATGGCTGTCATATGTCGACAACGTCAGAAGTGTATGCTCATTGGTTTCTCCCCTCTGTTATTACTATACACTCTAAAGGATACAGCCATACAGCCTTTACATTTCAAAGTTAACAATATCACAGTAAACCACTTTTTAGAGGAGTTTGAATGATGAAAAATGTCTCTGAAGATTATACTTTTTATAGGCTTGCCCAGAGGACGCCCTCAATGAACTGTCCAATGAACTTGACTTCACATTTGAAGGGTTGCCAACGACATCTTCTGGTGGCCTCAGCTCTAGCCTTTCCCCGCAGTCTCCGACTACAACGTATCATCCCGTATGTTTCTTCTCTTAACTTTTGACAATAAAAGCTGTGTCAATATTAGTTTGAAATCCCCTAAAAAAGGCCTTTGAGTGTGTGTGTGGAGGGGGGGGGGGGGTCAAGATACATTTATATTCTAGTCATTATAAAGAAGGAAACGTGTAAAGTGAACATCTTTCTTAATCCCACAGTTTGGTTTTGAGATCAACTGTGGTGCTGATAACAACTGCATTGACAACCTCAAAGTGGATTTTAATTTCACCAGGTAAGATCACTAGCACTGGCTCAGAGCCTTTCTGTTTTTCTACTAGGTAAGATGACATTTACATTTTAGTCATTTAGCAGACGCTCTTATCCAGAGCAACTTTACAGTTAGTGAGTGCATACATTATTTTTTTCATACTGGCCCCCCGTGGGAATCGAACCCACAACCCTGGCATTGCAAGCGCCATGCTCTACCAACTGAGCTACACGGGGCCCACAGCAGAAAAATATTTAAGCAGGATGATTAGAATGTTGATTAGAGCGTTACAGCAGCTGACGAGTAAAATTGATGAAGATGAAAATGATGATGAAGATGGATAGGATGATGATGTCAATGGTAGTTAAAGGTTGAGGAAAACAAGCATGATGGTAATGACAATGAGAATATTTGTTGTATTACTTTCGCTCTCTCTTTCTCACTTCTCTCAGGTGTTCAGAGGTGAGGGTTGGCATAGATGATGTGCTAAATGTGACAGTGTCAGTCGAGAGCAGGGGAGAGAACTCTTACAACAGCCACGTCATTCTCACATACCCTGCAGGACTTTCATTCAGGAGGTTCACCATACTCCAGGTAAGAGTACATACAAGGAAGGAGAGGGAGTGAGTAGCTATAGACTCAGTGTTTGAGGGGCAGGAAGGATTTAGATTATTTAAGTGATAGTTCAGTCATTTCTGTAGGTCCAGTATGTACATTTCCAGCCTTTCATTGGTAATTTCAGTTAACGACTGCCTGAAGTTGAGGTTAATTGTCAGTGTCCTATCATTGCTCTCCAGGGAAGAGTGGAGTGTAACTCATCAGACAGTGTGGACAATGTAAAGTGGGGACAAAGTGACTGCACCATTGACAAGCCAATCTTCAAAAGCAATTCTAAGGTCTGTCTCACTTACAACATATGTTCATCATTACAAAAACAGTAATACGAGACTGTATTGTAATAACATCCCTATTACTTATTAAATAAAAAATCCTATTGAACTGTATAAGCTATCTGTACTCCCTGCAAACATAAATGTGTCATTAGGACGTCCACGGAAAGTCAGGAAATGGTTGCCTAAAGATGTCAGGAAGTTGTGTCATGGTCCTGTGGAGGTTTTGTCTAGTTCCCGGCTTGTTCCGGGGACATTCCCAAAGACATTTATAGGACGTTCTTTGAACGATCTGTGATGGTCCCCTGGAGGTTATTGTCTAGTTCCCGGCTTGTTCCGGGGATGTCCCTAAAGAAGTTTTTAGGACATTCTCAAGACATAATTTGTTCCTGTCATCAGGACGTTGTGTGATGGTCACAAAGGAATGTTCTCTAGGAGACTTTTGTCTAGTTCCCTCCATGTTCCTGGGATGTCATTGAAGATCAGGTCAGGATGTTTTAAGAATGTTCTCAGGACATTCAGTGTTATCAGTCATCAGGACGTCGCATGATAGTCCCCAAAAAAGAAACTTTATACCCACCTACCTGGGGATTCACACACTCGTTTCATTACACATCACCCCTTGTTACTGTTGCCGAGCCCATCAAGGCCCTGATAGGTGAACTACTGATCTATTCACAGCTCTTTGTCTGTTGGTAAGTTTAGGGACACCTACACACAAACAGTGCTTTTAACATACAGTGTTTTCAACATATTTGACACACTTTGACATACATGAATACATTGTGCATGTTCATTTATACAGTAAGTATTATTCAACATGTCCTCACCTGGGATTTTAACTCACAACCTCTTGGTTCACGGCATTCTGATTGTCCTGCTACGCCACCATGTCTGTGTCAATGCCTGATTTCACCTGTATCACTACAGTTTGCACTTCAAAGTAAATCTAAGCTTTGTTAAAAATACACTCAAGAAAAACTATTTGATTTATCATAGTGGTTCAGGAGTTATATTAAAACAGAGTAATATGCCCCACTAACATTAGACAACTATACAGAAAAGCCACAAATTGCAAAAATAGGTCAATCAAATCGATGAGAGAATAGTCAGATTAACTGATAACTGAAATACCAGTGCCAATGGCACTCTTTTGCTAAGTGCAGAGATGTGTTATAGGTAATAAATGTTAGGGAACTTCTGAGAATGCTACAGACCTTGTGGGGCAGCAGAAAGATCAGTATATTCAAAATCCAGAGGTTGTGAGTTCAAATCCCAGATGGGGTCATATTGAAATGTAAGTACTGTAAAAGTGGTCATGTAATCTTATTGTCATTGATAAAACATTTTTTACATTATTTTATCTGAACAGAGTCCCACTTAGCTCAAAACACCTCTCCCATTTCATTACTTTACTTATAAAACAAATGTCCTGAGAATGTCTTGAAGATATTCTTACATTGTCCTCAACAATGTCCTGGTAATTTACAGGGAACTAGACAAAGGTCCCCCGGAGAACGTTCCCTTGGGACCATCACAAAAAGTCCTAATGACTAGTAAAATGTATGTCCTGAGAATGTAAAAAAGAAAATCCTGATATAGTCCTCAGTGACGTACTGGTACCTTACAGGGAACTAGACAAAGGTCCCCCAGAGAACATTCCTTTGGGACCATCAAAACATTTCCTAATGACTAGTAAAATAAACATCCTGAGAACGTCCTAACAGGAGTACTGACATGGTCCTCAATGACGTCCCAGAGGGAACTAGACAAAAGTATCCTAGAGAATGTTACCTTGTGATAATCACACAACGTATGTATTGAGATTGTACTAAAAACGTCTTTAGGCTTGTTCTAGTCCCCAGAATAAGCCGGGAACTAGACAAAAACCTCCAGGGAACCATGACAGTACATTCTAAGAGCGTCCTTTAACCATCCTTGGGGAAGTCAACGGAACAAACCATGTATTAGACAAAAATATCCATGGGACCATGACAGAACGTTTTAAGAACGTCCTAAAATCGTCCTTGGGGACGTCCCCAGAACAAACTGGGAACTAGACAAAACCTCCACAGGACCATGACACAACATCCTTTTCTCCATTTTGTGACATTCTGGGGACTTCCTAACAACTACCTGCCTGAAACATCTCCTTGCGATCATTGAATGCCCCAAGGATAACGTCCTTTCAGAACCAAAATAGGAACCTATTTGTAAAGCTCCCTAGTGGTCACCAAAACATCCATTGTTTGCTGGGCTTCCACAGGAGTCTAAAGTAATCTTTTAAATACACATTGTATTCTCCTTCCCTTCATCTCAGGCTCTCTTAGTAATTTCCTATGGGATAGATAGAAACACTCAATATGGCCAAATGATGGCCTTCACTGCAAATGCCTCAAGGTATGTGCGGTACACACTCAGATAAAGTTATCATGTGTTATGATGTTTTTTCTAGCAATATGTGTTGTAACTGCATAACCCCGTCTTATCCTGTTTAGTGGAAATGCACACTCAGCAGACAGTGAACTTTTCAAAATGAAAGAGATTGGTGTGAAATACAGCATTTTTGTTGTGATTAAAAGGTATGTGCTATATATTTTTCATACTTCCATATTTTCCTATATGTAGGTCGTTCTCGTTCCACAAATAGAGTGCCTTTTATGTCCCTCAGACATTATGTATGTACATTTTTATAAAACACAAAATGTAGCAGTTGGATCACATACATCAATGCGCTAACTCAAGTTTGTCAAACTCTGTGAGCTGCATGAGGTCTGGAGGGCCGCACTGAAAATGTGTTATATTTCCTCACTGTCAAAATTTGTAAAAGATAGTCTTCTATCCATCGTTTTTGGAATTTTCAATACGCCCTGACTGTCTAGCTATAATTTCAAGGATTATTAGTGAGATGCACACAGTCAATAAACTGTATAAATAAAAGGAGGTTGGTGGCACATTAATTGGGGAGGACGGGCTCGTGGTAATGACTGGAGCAGAATGAGTGGAATGGTATCAAACACATCGTTTCTATGTGTTTGATGCTATTCCATTCACTCCATTCCAGCCATTATTATGAGCCGTCCTCCCCTCAGCAGCCTCCACTGGTATAAATGCATTTCTACACAGTTTCAATTTGGGTTTAGTCATTTTAAAGTGTACAGTGCATTCGGAAAGTATTCAGACCCCTTGACTTTTTTCAGATTTTGTTACGTTAAAGCCTTATTCTAAAATTAATTACAAATATATACACTGTTCAAAAAAATAAAGGGAACACTAAAATAACACATCCTAGATCTGAATGAATGAAATAATCTTATTAAATACTTTTTTCTTTACATAGTTGAATGTGCTGACAACAAAATCACACAAAAATTATTAATGGAAATCAAATTTATCAACCCATGGAGGTCTGGATTTGGAGTCACCCTCAAAATTAAAGTGGAAAACCACACTACAGGCTGATCCAACTTTGATGTAATGTCCTTAAAACAAGTCAAAATGAGGCTCAGTAGTGTGTGTGGCCTCCACGTGCCTGTATGACCTCCCTACAACGCCTGGGCATGCTCCTGATGAGGTGGCGGATGGTCTCTTGAGGGATCTCCTCCCAGACCTGGACTAAAGCATCCGCCAACTCCTGGACAGTCTGTGGTGCAACGTGGCGTTGGTGGATGGAGCGAGACATGATGTCCCAGATGTGCTCAATTGGATTCAGGTCTGGGGAACGGGCGGGCCAGTCCATAGCATCAATGCCTTCCTCTTGCAGGAACTGCTGACAGATTCCAGCCACATGAGGTCTAGCATTGTCTTGCATTAGCAGCAGAACGTTCTCCACGGCGTCTCCAGACTCTGTCACGTCTGTCACGTGCTCAGTGTGAACCTGCTTTCATCTGTGAAGAGCACAGGGCGCCAGTGGCGAATTTGCCAATCTTGGTGTTCTCTGGCAAATGTCAAATGTCCTGCACGGTGTTGGGCTGTAAGCACAACCCCCACCTGTGGACGTCGGGCCCTCATACCACCCTCATGGAGTCTGTTTCTGACCGTTTGAGCAGACACATGCACATTTGTTGCCTGCTGGAGGTCATTTTGCAGGGCTCTGGCAGTGCTCCTCCTGCTCCTCCTTGCACAAAGGCGGAGGTAGCAGTCCTGCTGCTGGGTTGTTGCCCTCCTACGGCCTCCTCCACGTCTCCTGATGTACTGGCCTGTCTCCTGGTAGCGCCTCCATGCTCTGGACACTACGCTGACAGACACGGCAAACCTTCTTGCCACAGCTTGCATTGATGTGCCATCCTGGATGAGCTGCACTAGCTGAGCCACTTGTGTGGGTTGTAGACTGTGTCTCATGCTACCACTAGAGTGAAAGCACCGCCAGCATTCAAAAGTGACCAAAACATCAGCCAGGAAGCATAGGAACTGAGAAGTGGTCTGTGGTCACCACCTGCAAAACCAGTCCTTTATTGGGGTTGTCTTGCTAATTGTCTATAATTTCCACCTGCTGTCTATTCCATTTGCACAACAGCATGTGAAATTTATTGTCAATCAGTGTTGCTTCCTAAGTGGACAGTTTGATTTCACAGAAGTGTGATTGACATGGAGTTACATTGTGTTGTTTAAGTGTTCCCTTTATTTTATTGAGCAGTGTATATATACACTACCAGTCAAAAGTTTGAACACACCTATATCAAAACTATGAAATAACACATATGGAATCATGTAGTAACCAAAAAAGTGTTAAACAAATCTAAATATATTTTATATTTGAGATTCTTCAAATAGCCACCCTTTGGCCTTGATGACAACTTTGCACACTCTTGGCATTCTCTCAACCAGCTTCATGAGATAGTCACCTGGAATGCATTTCAATTAACAGGTGTGCCTTCTTAAAACTTAATTTGCGGAATTTCAATCTCAAATATAAAATATACAGTGAGGGAAAGAAGTATTTGATCCACCTGCTGATTTTGTACGTTTGCCCACTGACAAAGAAATTATCAGTCTATAATTTTAATGGTAGGTTTATTTGAACAGTGAGAGACAGAATAACAACTAAAAAATCCAGAAAAACGCATGTCAAAAATGTTATAAATTGATTTGCATTTGAATGAGGGAAATAAGTATTTGATCCCCTCTCAATCAGAAAGATTTCTGGCTCCCAGGTGTCTTTTATACAGGTAACGAGCTGAGATTAGGAGCACACTCTTAAAGGGAGTGCTCCTAATCTCAACTTGTTACCTGTATAAAAGACACCTGTCCACAGAAGCAATCAATCAATCAAATTCCAAACTCTCCACCATGGCCAAGAACAAAGAGCTCTCCAAGGATGTCAGGGACAAGATTGTAGACCTACACAAGGCTTGAATGGGCTACAAGACCATCGCCAAGCTGCTTGGTGAGAAGGTGACAACAGTTGGTGCGATTAATCACAAATGGAAGAAACACAAAAGAACTGTCAATCTCCCTCGGCCTGGGGCTCCATGCAAGATCTCACCTCGTGGAGTTGCAATGATCATGAGAACGGTGAGGAATCAGCCCAGAACTACACAGGAGGATCTTGTCAATGATCTCAAGGCAGCTGGGACCATAGTCACCAAAAAAACAATTGGTAACACACTACGCCGTGAAGGACCGAAATCCTGCAGTGCCCGCAAGATCCCCCTGCTCAAGAAAACAAATATACAGGGCCGTCTGAAGTTTGCCAATGAACATCTGAATGATTCAGAGGAGAACTGGGTGAAAGTGTTGTGGTCAGATGAGACCAAAATCGAGCTCTTTGGCATCAACTCAACTCGCCGTGTTTGGAGGAGGAGGAATGCTGCCTATGACCCCAAGAACACCATCCCCACCATCAAACATGGAGGTGGAAACATTATGCTTTGGGAGTGTGTTTCTGCTAAGGGGACAGGACAACTTCACCGCATCAAAGGGACGATGGACAGGGCCATGTACCATCAAATCTTGGGTGAGAAACTCCTTCCCTCAGCCAGGGCATTGAAAATGGGTCGTGGATGGGTATTCCAGCATGACAATGACCCAAAACACACGGCCAAGGCAACAAAGGAGTGGCTCAAGAAGAAGTACATTAAGGTCCTGGAGTGGCCTAGCCAGTCTCCAGACCTTAATCCCATAGAAAATCTGTGGAGGGAGCTGAAGGTTTGAGTTGCCAAACGTCAGCCTCGAAACCTTAATGACTTGGAGAAGATCTGCAAAGAGGAGTGGAACAAAATCCCTCCTGAGATGTGTGCAAACCTGGTGGCCAACTACAAGAAACGTCTGACCTCTGTGATTGCCAACAAGGGTTTTGCCACCAAGTACTAAGTCATGTTTTTGCAGAGGGGTCAAATACTTATTTCCCTCATTAAAATGCAAATCAATTTATAACATTTTTGACATGCGTTTTTCTGGATTTTTCTGTTGTTATTCTGTCTCTCACTGTTCAAATAAACCTACCATTAAAATTATAGGCTGATCATGTCTTTGTCAGTGGGCAAACGTACAAAATCAGCAGGGGATGAAATACTTTTTTCCCTCACTGTATTTAGATTTGTTTAACACTTTTTTGGTTACTACATGATTCCATATGTGTTATTTCATAGTTTTGATGTCTTCACTATTATTCTACAATGTAAAGAATAGTAAAAATAAAGAAAAACTCTTGAACGAGTAGGTGTGTCCAAACTTTTGACTTGTATTGTATATCAATCTACACACAATACCCCATAATGACGAAGCAAAAACAGGTTTTTTAGACTTCTTTGCAAATGTATAAAAAAAAACGTTAATATTACATTTACATAAGTATTCACATGTATTTGGGAAGTTTCTCCCATTATTCTCTGCAGATCCTTTCATGCTCTGTCAGGTTGGATGGGGAGCGTCGCTGCACAGCTATTTTCAGGTCTCTCCAGAGATGTTCGATCGGGTTCAAGTCCGGGCTCTGGCTAGGCCACTTAAGGACATTCAGAAACTTGTCCCGAAGCCACTCCTGCGTTGTCTTGGCTGTGTGCTTAGGGTCGTTGTCCTGTTGGAAGGTGAACCTTCGCCCCAGTCTGAGGTCCTGAGCGCTCTGGAGCATGTTTTCATCAAGGATCTCTCTGTACTTTGCTCCATTCATCTTTCCCTCTATCCTGACTAGTCTCCCAGTCCCTGCCATTGAAAAACATCCCCACAGCATGATGTTGCCACCACCATGCTTCACCGTAGGGATGGTGCCTGGTTTCCTCCAGACGTGATGCTTGGCATTCAGTTCAATCTTGGTTTCATCAGACCTTGGGCTATGGCGGTCCCGAAATTTCGTCAGCGGGTGATTGTCAAGCAAATAACTGTCAGTTTCACGGTAATTGACAGTTAATTAACATAAACACATTTAGCATCTCCTGACACATAGCCTACAAGCCACTGATGCAGACCTTTGGAACGTCTACATTTGAAAAAGTCTAATAAATCCATGTAATATAGCCTACACCTTCACAATAAATCCATTATTTATTTTAGACAGGTCTACTCTTGAGTTGTCCTTATTTTAGGTCCTGATCTTGCTATTCCAAATGGCTGTGGGCTTCACTAGTTCATTCAGCAGACAAGATTTGCTTAGAATTCCGTGGCATTATTTTACATTATTTTGTAGTGTGAAGAATACAATTGAATAAAGCTCAATAAAATAGAAAGGATATTTTCTCCAAACAATTTGAGGGATTGCGCACATGCAGCAATCCTGTGTTGAGCGGTTAACCTCTTAATCACTAGGCACCTGGCTAAAGTGCCTGCCTCGAAAATGCATGCCCAAATTGAATAGAGTATATCTCCAAAACAAGGGCTATAAACATAATCTTGGTAGCAAAACAAAGGTAACACATGTGAGATGTATCTTGAAGTGAAATAATTAATGTGGCGCAGTGGTCTAAGGTACTGCATCGCAGTGCTAGCTGTGCCACTAGAGATCCTGGTTTGAATCCAGGCTCTGTCGTAGCCGGCCGCGACGGGGAGACCCATGGGGCGGCGCACAATTCGTCCAGGGTAGGGGAGGGAATGGCTGGCAGGGATGTAGCTCAGAGCATGGCGTTTGCAACGCCAGGGTTGTGGGTTCGATTCCCACGGGGGGCCAGTATAAAAAAATAATAAATAAAAAAATCTAGAAAATTATAATGTATGCACTCACTAACTGTAAGTTGCTCTGGATAAGAGCGTCTGCTAAATGACTAAAATGTATTACTGTGTCAGAGTACATGAAGCTAGAACACAGCATAAATCGGGAGGTTTTGATTCCGCCTGAAAGTAGCTTCAGGTTTTATAGGGAATGCTTTATTGGACTTATGCATCTGCAGCCCCTAAACACTATGGGACCATAGCCCAATATCTGATGAGTACTTATGTGAAATTTGATGCCAATAAAGTAAGGTAAACCAAAGTTGTAAGGGTTTTAGTTGAAGTATGTTTAGGCTGATTACCAAATGGAGATTTTTGGGTAGATTTGGGCACCATCAGTGCCATTTGACTTTTATCAGGTACCAGACAGCAAAAGTCATTTAATTTCAATAACATATCACTATATGTGTACATTCCATCAACATACAACTGTTTTGAAGTTGTTTCCAATGTTTTCCCAGACCTCTATACGTGTTCCCATTAAAATAAACCATTCATGGAAAGGTTTGACTCCAAACTGAGCAGATTTATTAGAAACTATAAACAACAAATTAAAAAACAAAAAGTCCACACATCCCAAAACTATAAACAATGATATGGAGTCCTTGGGTGGGTTGTCACACAAAATGTAGACCCTTTTTACCCTAAAACTTGCTGTCGTGCCAATCCTTGAAACAGTTACGCTTTGATGTAAGGCACAAAGGGACTTGGCACTTCCTGCAGTACACAGGTGTTTTCACTTTGGGGATGCCAACATCCAGACATCTCCTACAGTTCTTCCTGTCTTTGCTGGCATCATCACCATAGTATTCTGGCATGCAGGATGTTGGTGGTGGTCATGGTGGAGGTTGTGGTTCAGACTGTTTAGCAAAGCTCACCATTTCTGTGAGTAGCTTTTCCCTGAACTTCTTCTGTGTGTACGGCTTAGTGGGGTTGTTCTTATGGAGTTCTTTGTGAAGTAGGAAACTATTTACAACAGCAATATCAACAAAATGAAAAATAAAAGTCTTATACCATTTCATTGTCTTGTGGTGAACACTGTAGTATCCAATGAATGCGTCGGATAAATCCACTCCACCCATGCTCCGGTTGTAGTCGGCTACCGCATCTGGGATGGGCACAGTTTTAGTCTGCCATACACCACCCTCTTTTACCTTCCTTTTGACAGTTTGTCCACTAAATGCTTCATGTACAGTAGAGCACATGGTTACCTCACGTGTGTCCATCCATTTTACAAATAATACATTTCCTTTGCATATCCACCGCAAATCTCCCCTTTCTGCTTTTTTTGTGGGAAACCAATCCTGTTCGTTCTTATTGTCCTACAGGCACCAGTGTTTCTTCTACGTAGTTCCTCAAAAAGGGCAGGGCTAGAATATAAATTGTCTACAAAAAGTGTATAGCCCCCACCAAGTAGAGGAAATGGCATCAAGTCCATAACTGAAGTGTAGCTTAGTCCCTGGCCTGGTGTGAACACACTCTTGCCTTCATAAACAAAATAATTCCACGTATAAGCAGTATGAGAGTCAGCCAGTACAAATAATTTATACCCCCACTTAGTGGGCTTTGCTTTCATATATTGCCGCATACTTATTCTCGCCTTGGATGCCACCATCCTTTCGTCTATGGAGATGTTTTGGTATGGCTGGAAATGTGATTTGCAGGCATTGTTAAGCTCAGTGTACAGGGGCTTGATCTTGAAAAGTCTATCATATTCTGCAGTGCCTTTTTTAGTGTTGTTGGCTTCATCGTCTTCTGGTTTGCTCAAGTGCAGTGACCACATGATTGCTTCAAAACGGTCTCGTGTCATAGTGTCTCCAGGGAAGCGGAAATTATATGGCCATTCCTTCCTCCAGTAGGTGCCCCTCTCGTGTACAGAGACAAGCCCTGAGTATTGCAGAATTGCCAGGAAAATGTAAAAATCTCTCATCGTTATTGGTATCCAAGCGAATTTCAGTCCGGACTGCAGTCTTTTGGCAGCATTTGCATTAGTGTTGCAAATTATTGTGCGGACAACCAAAGTGCTAAAAAACCGTTTAAAGAGTGAAAGGGGAGACCATGACGCAGTGGTGTCGATTGTGGGGCCTGGGACTCTGGTGGGCATAAACCGGATTGGGTCTGGTCGTTCATCATTCTCTTCTCTATTATGCCACCTATCTTCTTCTTCCTCTTCTTCCTCCCCAACTCTTGGAGTGGCAGGCCTACCTCCACCACGCTTAGTTGGATGCGCTGACTTTGAGAAAGCTTTCCCTTTTCTTTTGGGTTGAGGGCTCTTTACAGGGGACTCAGTGTCCGATGAAGACCGTGGCCGAGGGAGGGGAGCAGAAGTGCGTTGTCTAGACAAGCGGCCAGGCTGAGGAAGAGGAGGATCTGCCTGAGGAAGGGGAAGCTGTGGCTGAGGAGGCAGATGCTCTGGCTGTGGCTCATCACCCCTATAATCCTCACTGTGCAAACAAGACAAAAGAGAAAAGAAAATCATGACTAAAACACACTTGTATTAATTCATTGACAAATCTGACTCAAAACAGTCAGATATATAAAATAAATAGTTAGAACTATGAGAATGTTTACTAAAGTGATAATTCAGTGACAAGAAATAATACACATAGCATTCTATTGTAAGTAAAGTTGCGTGTGGGCCTCTAAGCTAAGCTAGCGCTAACTTACGTTGAGCTTCAGTTACTAAAATAGATATTTTAGAATGTATGTTTTGTACTCATACAATAAATTAGTAGTAGTAGTATTAGAAGTAATAAATAACAATGGGATTACATACTCTTCTGATGCTTGAGTAGGGCCCTGGACACGATAACCTTTGTTCTCGTCATTCATGTACAGTAGAGCACATGGTTCGTCCGGTCTCGTTCGTCCGGTCTAAGCAGGTCCTCATCGTCCGATTCAGAGTCAATGGGGATACATGGAGTCCAACTTTCATCTCTTACAATTAATAACGCCTCTGTAACTGTATATTTGATACTAGAGCCTGACATATTTTTATAAACTTTGCGTTTTACCTCCGAAATTCAAGTGCTGTTGTGAGCTCTGCGTAACCGTCCGTAATGCAGCAAGTCAACTAATATGATACAATGAGGTGCGCACTTGGATATTTCAACAACCGGTTGGTCGATTTTGACATGTGACCCCTCCATCGAAAGCTCTGGATCAGTAGAATTAAATGAGCACAGCCACTGGGATTGCATCATATATCCAGAAGATGGCAACAAAACAGTGCCTGTTGTGATTGAAACAAACTACTGACTTCATCTTCAAACACATTGTTGGCCATGTAAAACGATGGAAACTCATTGAAATCGACTCGGAATGAGAGAGCGACACTAGAGTATCTTTTCAAGTGGTTTTATTCGATCAGACACAACTTTTGGTAACAAAAACAACAAAGGTAAGATACGTTATCTGTCTACGAATATACGGGCATGCACGGTTTCAAAATACAGTACTGGTTTTGCTATATGCTTATATATTTGCTTGGAGTCTGAATATTATTTCATTTGGGCAACAACAGTTTAGCTAGTTTCACAGTTGAGACGGTTCTCGTTCCAGTAGTGTATAACATTCAGGTATTCACACGTTTAAAAACCGTACTACGTCATTGTTTGCGATTGCGGGAGGAGTACCCCGGATATGTGGAACCTTGTGATGAAGAGGTTAACAAAGACATAGGTACTCCTATATGCTTAATTTAGAGTTATTCATGTAACTTTAGTTGTTCTACAAACGTTGGGATTTATGTTTTGATTTTTTATACATTGTAAGGCTGCATGATACGACTCTAATGATGATTTGAAAAAAGTCGCTTGAAAAGGCATGAGCTCCTTCTTTCTTTTTGCAAAGGCAGTGTACACTTCATCAGTCTCTCATTCACAATTTAACAAGCACTTGATAATGCCTCGAATTTCCCAGCGGCACCCCCTTTTTGGGGCCTTAATGCACCCTAAGAAAATCCATGCCTTTTTACGGCCAGTTGAGCCCTTGGCCCGGAGTGCTGCGTTGTGCCCTTCTCCCTGAGTGCTGCGTGCCCCGAAGCACGTCTCACTCACATGGCTCTCCATCATGTGATCGGGTCTTTCTCACAGGCTGCAAGTGAAGACAGACACATCGGGGACGCAACTGTGCACGTCCTTATCCAATTCCGAGGTGCATATTGAAGATATTGGAAGAACTATCCACATTTACTTTTCGTCAGCGAACAAGATGAGTAGGCCTAACGAACAGCAAAAGCACTAGCCTATGTCAATCTACTATCCCCCATAGAACAAAAGTTGACATTCTATTCTGTGCAGTAAATAAATATTCCAAACATAGTCTGGGACAGTTGTGGGATGCAATAGATCCCAAATTAATACAACCACTAGCATCAAAAAACCTTTTTTACACAATGTGGCTGACGCAACATATCAGAACCGTTTAGCTTAAAATGTTGATAAACTATTAGGCTATTTTTTCACATTATAAGCACAGCGATGCGCACATGGCAGAAGGCTACAAGCTCGAATGTTCCATTAGCGGGAAAACACTAACATTATCAAAAGTGACCACAAATGTGATTATGCATGTAAGGCTTTTATTATAAAGGTGCATTTTTATGGTGTCACGATCGTTGAGAGATGGGTCAGACCAAGGTGCAGCGTGAAAAGCGTACATGTTTATTAATTAAATAAACATACAACAAAACAAGAAACAACGTAACGTGAAGTCCTCCGGCTATACACATACAAGCCTAAACGGAACAAGATCCCACAACTAAGGTAGGCAACCAGGCTACCTAAGTATGATCCCCAATCAGAGACAACGAGCGACAGCTGTCTCTGATTGGGAATCACACCCGGCCAAACATAGAAACACAACCTAATTCTACCACCTAGAAATACACTAACATAGATCTCAACAGAAAACTCACACCCTGACCCAACCAACGAGAGTTCTCTCGATCAGGGCGTGACAGTACCCCCCCCCCCCCCACCGGAGTGGAGCCGCTGACCGGAGCTGGATTTGGCACCGGTGGAGCGGACTACTCTGGCTCCGGAGTGGAACCACTGACCGGAGCTGGATTGGGAACCGGTGGAGCGGACTTCTCTGGCTCCGGAGTGGAGCCGCTGACTGGAGCGGGACTGGGCACCGGTGGAGCGGACTGCTCTGGCTCCGGAATGGAGCCGCTGACCGGAGCTGGACTGGGCACCGGTGGAGCGGACTATTCTGTCTCCGGAATGGAGCTGCTGACCTGAGCTGGACTGGGCACCGGTGGAGAAGACTGCTCTGACTCCGGAATGGAGTCGCTGACCGGAGCTGGACTGGGCACCGGTGGAGCGGACTGCTCTGGCTCTGTAGTGGAGCCGCTGAACGGAGCTGGACTGGGCACCGGTGGAGCGGACTGCTCTGACTCCGGAGTGGAGTAGCTGACCGGTGCTGGACCAGGCACCGGTGGAACACGCACCACTGCCTTGGTGCGAGGAGCAGGCACGGGCCGGGCCGGACTGGGGACACGCACCATTGATCTGGTGCGGGTAGCAGGTTCGGGGCTTACCGGGCTGGCGACACGCACCACTGGTTTGGTGCGGGGAGCAGGTACGGGCCGTACTGGACTGGATACACGCACCACTGGTTTGGTGCGAGGAGCAGGTACGGGGCATACCGGGCTGGTGACATGCACCACTGGTTTGGTGCGGGGAGCAGGTACGGGCCGGACTGGACTGGGAGCACGCACCACTAGCTTGGTGTGAAGCGCAGCCACAGGCCGTACCAGGCTGGATACACGCACCACTGGTTTGGTGCGAGGAGCAGGCACGGGCCGTGCCGGACTGGATACAGGCACTACTGGTTTGGTGCGGGGAGCTGGCACAACCCGTCCTGGCCGGATGCCCACTTTCGCACGGCACGTGCGGGCGCTGGCACAGGACGCACTGGGCTGTGAACGCGCACTGGCGACACAGTGCGTAGGACTGGCACAGGATATACTGGACCGTGGAGGCGCACTGGAGACCAGGAGCGTTGAGCCGGCACAACCCATCCTGGCTGGATGCCCACTTTCGCACGACACGTACGGAGCGCTGGCACAGGACGCACTGGGCTGTGAATGCGCACTAGCGACACAGTGCGTATCTCCGCATACCTAGGTTCCTCAATGAACAGGCCGCTCCACCGGTGCTCAGTCCAGCTCCGGTCAGCGGCTCCACTTCGGAGTCATAGCATTCCGCTCCATCGGGGTCCAGTCCAGCTCCGGTCAGCGGCTCCACTCCGGAGCCAGAGCAATCCGCTCCACCAGTGCCTGATCCAGCTCCGGTCAGCTGCTACACTCCGGAAACAGAGCAGTCCACTCCACCGGTGTCTAGTCCAGCTCCGGTCAGCGGCTCCACTCCGGAGCCAGAGCAGTCCGCTCCACCAGTGCCCAGTCCCACCGGTGCCCAGTGATAATACACTGCTCAAAAAAATAAAGGGAACACTTAAACAACACAATGTAACTCCAAGTCAATCACACTTCTGTGAAATCAAACTGTCCACTAAGGAAGCAACACTGATTGACAATAAATTTCACATGCTGTTGTGCAAATGGAATAGACAACAGGTGGAAATTATAGGCAATTAGCAAGACACCCCCAATAAAGAAGTGGTTCTACAGGTGGTGACCACAGACCACTTCTCAGTTCCTATGCTTCCTGGCTGATGTTTTGGTCACTTTTGAATGCTGGCGGTGCTTTCACTCTAGTGGTAGCATGAGACGGAGTCTACAACCCACACAAGTGGCTCAGGTAGTGCAGCTCATCCAGGATGGCACATCAATGCGAGCTGTGGCAAGAAGGTTTGCTGTGTCAGTCAGCGTAGTGTCCAGAGCATGGAGGCGCTACGAGGAGACAGGCCAGTACATCAGGAGACGTGGAGGAGGCCGTAGGAGGGCAACAACCCAGCAGCAGGACCGCTACCTCCGCCTTTGTGCAAGGAGGAGCAGGAGGAGCACTGCCAGAGCCCTGCAAAATGACCTCCAGCAGGCCACAAATGTGCATGTGTCTGCTCAAACGGTCAGAAACAGACTCCATGAGGGTGGTATGAGGGCCCGACGTCCACAGGTGGGGGTTGTGCTTACAGCCCAACACCGTGCAGAACGTTTGGCATTTGCCAGAGAACACCAAGATTGGCAAATTCGCCACTGGCGCCCTGTGCTCTTCACAGATGAAAGCAGGTTCACACTGAGCACATGTGACAGACGTGACAGAGTCTGGAGACGCCGTGGAGAACATTCTGCTCCCTGCAACATCCTCCAGCATGACCGGTTTGGCGGTGGGTCAGTCATGGTGTGGGGTGGCATTTATTTGGGGGGCCGCACAGCCCTCCATGTGCTCGCCAGAGGTAGCCTGACTGCCATTAGGTACCGAGATGAGATCCTCAGACCCCTTGTGAGACCATATGCTAGTGCGGTTGGCCCTGGGTTCCTCCTAATGCAAGACAATGCTAGACCTCATGTGGCTGGAGTGTGTCAGCAGTTCCTGCAAGAGGAAGGCATTGATGCTATGGACTGGCCCGCCCGTTCCCCAGACCTGAATCCAATTGAGCACATCTGGGACATCATGTCTCGCTCCATCCACCAACGCCACGTTGCACCACAGACTGTCCAGGAGTTGGCGGATGCTTAAGTCCAGGTCTGGGAGGAGATCCCTCAGGAGACCATCCGCCACCTCATCAGGAGCATGCCCAGGCGTTGTAGGGAGGTCATACAGGCACGTGGAGGCCACACACACTACTGAGCCTCATTTTGACTTGTTTTAAGGACATTACATCAAAGTTGGATCAGCCTGTAGTGTGGTTTTCCACTTTAATTTTGAGGGTGACTCCAAATCCAGACCTCCATGGGTTGATAAATTTGATTTCCATTGATAATTATTGTGTGATTTTGTTGTCAGCACATTCAACTATGTAAAGAAAAAAGTATTTAATAAGATTATTTCATTCATTCAGCTCTAGGATGTGTTGTTTAAGTGTTCCCTTTATTTTTTTGAGCAGTGTATATCATTCACAAATGGTAGGCTAATATAGTCACCCATCAGACTATTCTTGATTTAATCTTGTCTTTACATATACTAAATAATACATCTGTGACGTTTTTTGATTTAGAATGGACCATTATCATGAAAAAATAAATGTCATCTATGCACTGAAATAGCGAATGGAGGACGCTTTTCCCGTGGTTCATTTTCATGCCAGGCAGGTAGGCTATACTCCTGTTGTAACGATAAGCAATGTGCTTAATATTAGGAAAGTTAAGAAATAAATATAGTAGGCCTAGCCTATAGAAAGCTGATGGGATCCTCCTCTTTTTAATAGAGGCCATCATTCTGTTTTCTCGCGCAATTGCATAGCCTATATACAGTAAATATTGCACAACTTGAGCTCATGGGCTCTCATGAAGTGTTTAATTAGATTTCCGATTACATTTGCTTTGATGTCAGAGTGATTAGAGGGACAATAGAGTGCTGAGTACCAGGCAGTTAGCAAGTTTGGTAGGCTACTAATGACCATCAGCAGCATCAGAGCTTGGAGAAGCCTAATTACCGTGACTAAACGGTCACGTGGAATTTGACTGCCTTCATGATTTGTGACTGCCGGTGTGGCGGTAATACGGTCATCGCAACAGTCCTAATCAGACCAGAGAATCTTGTTTTTCTGAGAGTCCTTTAGGTGCCTTTTGGCAAACTCCAGGTGGGCTGTCATGTGCCTTTTACTGAGGAGTGGCTTCCGTCTGGCCACTCTACCATAAAGGCCTGATTGGTGGAGTGCTGCAGAGATGGTTGTCCTTCTGGAAGGTTCTCCCATCTCCACAGAGGAACTCTGGAGCTCTTTCAGTGACCATTGGGGTCTTGATCACCTCCCTGACCAAGGCCCTTCTCCCCCGATTGCTCAGTTTGGCCGGGCGGCCAGCTATAGGATGAATCTTGGTGTTTCCAAACATCTTCCATTTAAGAATAATGGAGGCCACTATGTTCTTGGGGACCTTCAATGCTGCAGCGATTTTATGGTACCCTTCCCCAGATCTGTGCCTCGACACAATCCTGTCTCGGAGCTCTACAGACAATTCCTTCGACCTCATGGCTTGGTTTTTGCTCAGACATGCACTGTCAACTGTGCGACCTTATATAGACAGGTGTGTGCCTTTCCAAATCATTCCCAATCAATTGAATTAACCACATGTGGACTCCAATCAAGTTGTGGAAACATCTCTTGGATGGTCAATGGAAACAGGATGCTCCTGAGCTCAATTTCGAGTCTCATAGCAATACTTATGCAAAATGTTCTAAAAACCTGTTTTTGCTTTGTCTTTATGGAGTATTGTGTGTAGATTTATGAGTCAAAGGCTGTAACGTAACAAAATATGGAAAAAGGGACGGGTTCTGAATACTTTCCGAATGCACTGTATATGACTCAGGGTTAACCTAGCCCAGCTATTCAGAATATTTGTCTCCACTAAATCTCCCTCCATTTATTTAGAAATGAGGATTCAACCAGGTACATTAATTTCACTGCCGGGAAAAATGATTTGCAGAAACATGTGAAACAATCCTTTGAGGTAAGGATAATATACATTATTTATGTGTCATTGACTTCATATGTCTGAATTGTGTAGCTTAAGTTAAAAATACCCCCTTCTTTCTCAGGTTGAAAATTATGACAGAAGCTTCAATCTTACTGTGATAATCAAGGTGCCAATGAAGCTTGGTGACAAAGACATCTGGGCTGATCCAAACGGTATACAGGTGAGAAAAGTGGAAACTATTTTTTGAATCACAACACCTTCCACCCTATGCTACTGATAGAAAAGAGGAGAATTGAAGCTTTCTGGTATTGTAAACTTAGTCTAATCTCTCAATATTAAGCAAACTACACCCTGATAAAATGGGAGTAAGCTGTGAACAGTGATATTGATGAGACATTTGCAGTCCTTCATTTAGCAAATTACATTGCGCAAGCAATAGTTTTTGTAGCTTAGTTAGAAAAATATATATATTTGGTTTAGCTGCCCAGTGTGCTAGCTGGCTCTAGGTTGTCTTAATATTCACTGTCTCAAACTTTGAAAATGCCTGGGATAGATGGATAAATATATGAAGAGTTTCATTCCAAAACACTATACATTCATTTTCAGAAATGTTGGTGAATTAGCTTTTATTGTTTAAAGAATTTATGAAAGAGATTGGTGTTTTTTTCCCCAACCTAATCATGCATGGGGTTATTAAATGATAGACATGTATTTGTTTGAAATCTATCACCAGATAGTTTCATTTCAGAGAGACAAATAATCATGTTTTGTTGCAAAATGCTATATATCCGCCTCACTTTCAGGGAAAAAAGTAGTATTGCTAGGTTTTACAGTCAAATGTATTTAATAATTACATTTTTAATAAAGAACAAGCAATCATTTCTGATGCAAATGTGAACATTTGGTAGTATAGTGTTTTGGAACTAAACTTCAAGGACAGGATATCAAGTTTCAAGTTTTAATGTCACAGGTACAGTGAAATGCCTTTCTTGCAAGCTCTAAAACCAACAATGCAGTAATCAATATCAATGTAGTACAAAAAATAACATAAGTTAAAACAAAAACACACAAGAAATAAAAATAAGAAATAAGAAGAACACGAGAAAGTAAGAAGCTACTGTATTTACAATATGCAGGGATACTGGAGTGATAGAGCTAGATATGTATAGGGGTAAGGTGACTAGGCATCAGGATATGTGATAAACAGAATAGCAGCAGCATATATGACGATTGTATGTGAGTTTGTGTGCATGTGTGTAGAGTGTGTGTGTGTGTGTGTGTGTGTGTGTGTGTGTGTGTGTGTGTGTGTGTGTGTGTGTGTGTGTGTGTGTGTGTGTGTGTGTGTGTGTGTGTGTGTGTGTGTGTGTGTGTGTGTGTGTGTGTGCGTGAATGTGTAGAGTCCTGTGAGCTTACAAAAATAAAAAATAAAATACAAGGGTCAACTCAGATAGCCCATGTAGCCATTTTGTCAACTTTTAAGCAGTCTTATGGCTTAAAGGAGCCTGTTGGTGTCAGACTTGATGTACCGGTACCGTTTGCCATGCGGAGGCAGAGAGAACAGTCTATGGCTTGGGTGGCTGGAGTCACCCTCTGTAGCGACATGCGATCTGTGGCGGTGCTGTTGCAATACCAAGCAGTGATGCAGACAGTCAAGATGCTCTCAATGTTGCAGCTGTAGAACCTTTTGAGGATTTGAGGGCCCATGCGAAACCTTTTCAACCTCCTGAGGGGGAAGATGTGCTGTCGCCCCATTCTCACGACTGTGAGCGTGGACCATTTTAAGTCCTTAGGCCTATATTCCGACCCGAGTTCAGTGTACCAGGTCAAACCTGGAGCCTGGCGCACGGTTCACGACAACTGGACCGTTGTCATACAGTTCCATGATTAGTGAGAATTAGGGTAGATTTTTTAAATCCTTGTTCAACCCCTATTGTACACTTTTTTCCACCTTCCAATATTTCATGGATTGAACTTGAATATGACAACTTGCAGGACGAATCAAATCATTGTATTTTTTATTCATCAATATACAGTATTACGTGTGTAAAGGCTCTCCAAACCATTTTTTAAAAAAAATATTCGTACATACTTTCCTAACCATAAAATGTGCCTTAATAATCTACTAGATTAGAGTATTTTTAAATCCACCAGTTGGTGCTGAAATGGAGGTGAATATGCATAGATGGCTTCCATTCATTGATCCCTATATTCTGAACCAGTTCTCTCTGTATTCTATTGAGTCTGTCGATAAAATTCTAAATAAAGTCACCGTATTTAAAGGAATGGCTTAAGATAAATGTACTGAAAACCCAATTGAATGAAAACACCACGAGAAAATCTGTTGGCCAGCAAGTGGGAGGGTTTTCAGCCATTTAATGACATTTATTCAGAGCGAGCAAGGTAGCCACACCTGCAGAGCGCATTACGCGACTAAATAAGGTACAGTTGAAGTCGGAAGTTTACATACACTTAGGTTGGAGTCATTAAAACCCGTTTTTCAACCACTTCACAAATTTCTTGTTAACAAACTATACTTTTGGCATGCCTGTTAGGACATCTACTGTCTGCATGACACAAGTAATTTTTCCAACAATTGTTTATAGACAGATTATTTCACTTATAATTCACTGTATCACAATTCCAGTGGGTCAGAAGTTTACATACACTAAGTTGACTGTGCCTTTAAACAGCTTGGAAAATTCCAGAAAATGATGTCATGGCTTTAGAAGCTTCTGATAGGCTAATTGACATAATTTGAGTCAATTGGAGGTGTACCTGTGGATGTATTTCAAGGCCTACCTTCAAACGCAGTGCCTCTTTGCTTGACATCATGGGAAAATCAAAATAAATCAGCCAAGACCTCGGAAAAAAATTGCAGACCTCCACAAGTCTGGTTCATCCTTGGGAGCAATTTCCAAACACCTGAAGGTACCACGTTCATCTGTACAAACAATAGTATGCAAGTATAAACACCATGGGACCATGCAGCCGTCATACTGCTCAGGAAGGAGAAGTGTTCTGTCTCCTAGAGATGAACGTACTTTGGTATGAAAAATACAAATAAATCCCAGAACAACAGCAAAGGACCTTGTGAAGATGCTGGAGGAAATAGGTACAAAAGTATCTATATCCACAGTAAAACGAGTCCTATATCGACATAACCTGAAAGGCCGCTCAGCAAGGAAGAAGCCACTAATCCAAAACCGCCATAAAAAAACCAGACTACGGTTTGCAACTGCACATGGGGACAAAGACCATACTTTTTGGAGAAATGTCCTCTGGTCTGATGAAACAAAAATAGAACTGTTTGGCAATAATGACCATCGTTATGTTTTGAGGATAAAGGGGGTCGCTTGCATGCCGAAGAACCATCCTAATCGTGAAGCATGGGGGTGGTAGCATCACGCTGTGGGGGTGCTTTGCTGCAGGAGGGACTGGTGCACCTCACAAAATAGATGGCATCATGAGGAAGGAAAATGATGTGGATATATTGAAGCAACATCTCAAGACATCAGTCAGGAAGTTAAAGCTTGGTCGCAAATGGGTCTTCCAAATGGACACTGACCCCAAGCATACTTCCAATGTTGTGGCAAAATGTCTTAAGGAAAACAAAGTCAAGGTATTGGAGTGGCCATCACAAAGCCCTGACCTCAATCCTATAGAAAATCTGTCGGCAGAACTGAAAATGCGTGTGCGAGCAAGGAGGCCTACAAACCTGACTCAGTTACATCAGCTCTGTCAGGAGGATGAGCCAAAATTCACCCAACTTATTGTGGGAAGCTTGTGGAAGGCTCCCCGAAACGTTTGACCCAAGTTAAACAATTTAAAAGCAATGCTACGAAATACTAATTGAGTGTATGTAAACTTCTGACCCACTGGGAATGTGATGAAAGAAATAACATCTGAAATAAATCATTCTCTCTACTATTATTCTGACATTTCACATTCTTAAAATAAAGTGGTGATCCTAACTGACCTAAGACAGGGAATTTTTACTAGGATTAAATGTCGGGAATTGTGAAAAACTGAGTTTAAATGTATTTGGCTAAGGTGTATGTAAACTTCCGACTTCAACTGTAAGTCTGAATACCAAATACTGAGAATTGCATAGGAAAGGCATAAATTCCTAACTCGGCATCGGTCCCATTGTGATTTGGACGCCGAGGAACTTGAAGCTCTCGAGTATTTCTCCAGCATCAGGCCGGAGCCCGGGTGCGGGAGAAGGTATCCGTCCTCGTTTCCTGCCTTTGTGGGAGAGCCCTGGAGTGGGCCAACGCGGTATGGAACGAGGGAGGTACCACGTTGGAGAACTACAGGGAGTTTGCTCGCTTCTTTCGGGCCATTTTTGATCACCCGCCTGAGGGTCGAGAGGCGGGTGAACGACTGGTTCATCTAAGGCAGGGGACGAGGACCGCTCAGGACTACGCGCTGGCATTCCGGACGCTGGCAGCGGGGTCTGGGTGGAACGAGCGGGCCCTGATAGACCATTTCCGGTGCCACCTAAGGGAGGACGTCCGACAGGAGCTAGCCTGCCGGGATGCCACGCTATCGTTCTCCCAACTGGTGGACATGGCCATCCAGCTGGACAATCTGCTAGCAGCCAGAGGACGTCCTGGTAGGGGTCTGCCCGTTCACACTCCGGACGACTCTGACCCCGAGCAGATGGAGCTGGGGGGAGCCGCCGGTCGAGAGAGCGCAGGAGGACAGTGACAGTGCCACTCTGGTGGCACGAAGGGACAATCCACCTCACGTCGCAGTCAACATCCTTTTGGGTCTGGAGGTGGTAGGCAGGGTACTCACGCATCACCCCAAGTAACGAACACCCAAACGTGTTCAGAGCCCTTTGTGGCGCACTGTACTTTATCTATCTCCTTTCCAGAACACTTGGTAGGTTCCCAGTGTAAGGCGCTAGTCGATTCAGGCGCAGCTGGGAATTTTATGGACAGGGCATTTGCACACTGTCAAGGCATTTCATTGGTTCTAACCTAACCATTCCACTCCCCATCAGAGCACTAGATAGTCGACCATTAGGGTCCTGCTTGGTTAAGGAAGTTACTGTACCAGTCACCATGATTACGCAGGAGACACATGTTGAGCAGATCACCTTTATGATTATTGAGTCTCCTGCTTACCCTGTAGTCTTGGGTATCCCCTTCACAACCCCAATTTCTCATGGCCGCAGAGGGTTCTGACGGGGTGGTCGCTTGAGTGTCCAGGTAGGTGTCTAGGTGTTTCCCTTGGTGCGACCACGGTGGAAAGTCCAGACGGTACCCCCACCGTGCGCATTCCCCCCCGAATACCATGATCTGGCGCTCGCGTTTTCCAAGACGCAAGCGACTAAATTACCACGGGAGGGGGAGTGCGCGATAAACCTTCGGGTAGACGCTGTACCTCCCAGGAGTCATGTGCATCCCCTGTCGCAGGCTGAAACAGAGGCTATGGAAATATAGGTCACCTAGTCCCTGCGCCAGGGGTATATACGTCCCTCCACTTCACCTGACTCCTCGAGTTTCTTCTTTGTGAAGAAGAAAGATGGCGGTTTACTCACGTGCATTGATTATCGACCACTGAATAATGTGACGGTACGATTTAGTTATCATCTTCCCCTCATTCCTTCAGTGATTGAGTCAATGCATGGGGCCCGTTTTTTTACCAAATTAGACCTCAGGAGTGCCTACAACCTGGTGCGTATTCGGGAAGGGGATGAGTGGAAAACAGCATTCAGCACAACCTCGGGGCATTATGAATACCTGGTGATGCCCTACGGTTTGATGAATGCTCCATCCGTTTTCCAGTCCTTTGTGAACAAGGTGTTTCGGGACATGCTTGGTCGTGGTGTGGTGGTCTACATCGATGACATCCTGGTGTATTCCGCTACGCGCGCCGAGCATGTGTCCCTGGTTCGCAAAGTACTGGTCCGAGCAGTCAATCTCCTTCCTCGGATATCGCATTCCCACCACAGGTGTGGAGATGGAGGGAGACCGCATTGCAGCCGTGCGTAATTGGCCGACTCCAACCACAGTTAAGGAGGTGCAGCGCTTCCTTGGCTTTGCCAACTACTATCAAAGGTTTATTCGGGGTTTTGTCAAGATCGTAGCTCCCATTACCTCCTTGTTGAAGGGTGGGCCGTCCCGGCACCGCTGGTCTGCTGAGGCTGATTTGGCATTCAGTAGATTGCGGGGTCTGTTCACCTCCGCCCCGGTACTGGCTCACCCCGATCCATCACTACTGTTCGTAGTGGAGGTGGATGCGTCCGAGGTAGGGATAGGAGCTGTCTTATCCCAATGCTCGGGCACGCCACCCAAGCTCCGCCCCTGTGCCTTCTTTTCTAAGAAGCTCAGCTCGGCGGAGCAGAACTACGGCGTTGGTGATCGGGAGCTGTTGGCTGTTGTCCGAGCTTTGACGGTGTTGAGACATTGGCTCGAAGGGGCGAAACACCCTTTCCTCGTCTGGACAGACCACCATAACCTGGAGTACATTCGGGCAGCAAAGAGGCTGAATCCTCGCCAGGCCAGGTGGGCCCTCTTCTTCACACGGTTTGATTTCACACTCTCATACATTCCGGGTACGAAGAACGTCTCGGCTGTATGACACAGAGGAGAGGCCCAGAGACAACAACCCCATACTCCCGGCCTCATGCATTGTGGCGCCAGTAGTATGGGCGATGGACGCAGACATTACGCACAGATCCATCTCCACCGCAGTGTCCAGCTGGGCTGCAGTACGTGCCTGCGCTTATCCGTGATCGTCTGATCTACTGGGCACACACGTCACCCTCCTCTGGTCATCCAGGTATCGGTCGTGAAATGCGCTTTCTGACCAAGAAGTACTGGTGGCCTACCTTGGCGAAGGATGTGAGGGTGTATGTTTCCTCATGCTCAGTGTGCGCCCAGAGTAAGGCACCTAGGCACCTCCCAGCGGGTAAGCTACAACCTTTACCAGTTCCACAAAGACCATGGTCTCACCTGAGTATTGATTTTCTCACTGATCTTCCCCCCTCCCAAGGTAACACCACGATCCTGGTCGTTGTGGACCGCTTGTCAAAGTCCTGCCACCTCCTTCCTCTGCCCGGTCTCCCCACAGCCCTACAAACTGCGGAGGCTCTGTTTACTCACGTCTTCCAGCACTATGGGGTACCAGAGGATATAGTGTCCGACTGAGGTCCCCAGTTCACGTCTAGAGTCTGGAAGGCGTTCATGGAACGTCTGGGGGTCTCGGTCAGCCTGACCTCTGGTTTTCACCTCGAGAGCAATGGGCAGGTGGAAAGGGTGAATCAAGATGTGGGTAGGTTCCTGCAGACCTACTGTCAGGACCGGCCTGTGGAGTGGTCGTTGTTCCTGCCATGGGCAGAATATGCTCAGAACTCTCTCCGCCACTCCTCCACTAACCTAACCCCCTTCCAATGTGTTTTGAGTTACCAACCGGTCCTGGCACCATGGCACCAGAGCCAGACCGAGGCTCCCGCAGTGGATGACTGGTTTCGGCGCGAGAAGGAGACTTGGGATGCTGCCCACGTTCGCCTCCAGTCTGTCGTCAGAAGGCCAACGCTGACCGCCACCGCAGGGAGGCCCCGGTGTTCCTACCGGGGGATCGGGTCTGGCTCTCGACCCGGAATCTGCCCCTCCACCTGCCCTGCCAGAAGCTGAGCCCGCGGTTTGTGGGGCCGTTTAAAGTCCTGAGGAGAATAAACGAGGTGACATACAGGTTGTTACTCCCCCTGATTACCGTATTAACCCCTCGTTTCATGTGTCTCTCCTCAGGCCGGTGGTAGCTGGTCCGCACCAGGAGTCTGAGGTACGGGAGGTTCCTCCACCTCCTCTGGACATTGTGGGGGCTCCGGCGTACTCGGTCCGTTCCATTCTGGATTCGAGGCGTCGGGTGGGGGGCCTTCAGTATCTCGTGGAGTGGGAGGGGTACGGTCCGGAGGAACGGTGCTGGGTCCCAAGGCGGGACATCCTCGATTCCTCCCTGTTGAGGGATTTCCACCGTCGCCATCCGACTCGCCCTGCTCCACGTCCTTCTGGCCGTCCCCGAGGCCGGGGTCGTCGCACTGCTGGAGCCGCGCGTCAGGGGGGGCTATTGTAATGACTTCCGCCGAGGCTGCTCCCCCTCCTGGTTCGGGCAGGCTTCGGCGTTCGTCGTCACCGGAGTACTAGCTACTGCTGATCCCATTCTCATCACTCCACTTGTCATGTCTTGTCAATCATACACACCTGGTGCTCATTCCCCTAATTAGTATGTGTATAAGTGTTCCCTCTGTTCCCCTTGTCTTTGTGAGTGATTGTTTTGTTGTGAGAGCGTGTAGCTCGGTTGAGCTACATTTCACTGTGTTATTTGCCAAGGTGGATGTTTTCCCTTGTACAGTGTCGTTTGAAGCTTGGGGCGTTTGATTTATGCAAATAACTTAAACTCTGGTCTTTGGTATTTTACCTCCTGCGCACCTTCTTTCACACCTCATCACATCAGCTTAAGACGTGTGGCGATTACAGACTGGATAGTTTGAAGATGACCATGAATATGCCTGCCAGCTGTTCTGCACATGCTCTACAAACGTGCCCTGGAATACCATCCAGCCTTGTGAGTCATGACCTGATTAAATACCTTACTCACGGCGGCCTTAGAGTACCAGATCACCCAGTCCTCTTGGATGGTGGGGGCCCTCATGCACGGCATGGTGTTGTTACTGTCGAAACGTGCATAAAATGCATTGAGTTCGTCTGGTAGAGAGGCATCGTTGGGCAGATCACGGCTGGGTCTTTGTATTCCATAATGGACTGTAGCAGCTGCCACATTTGTTGGGCATCTGAGCCTGTGTAATATGATTCCACCTTTTTCCTATATTGTCATTTTGCTCGTTTGATGACTCTGCGGAGGTCGTAGTGGGACATCTTTTACTTGTTCCTGTCCTCAGGCGTAGCCTCAGGTTTGTCTGTGATAGCCCTGTGTGCGGTAGCTCTGTCCTTTATTTTAGCGAAAAACCTCTGTGTTAATCCAGGGCTTTTGATTGGGGATGCAGCGAACCTTCACTGTTGGGAAAACTTCGCCGATGTATTTCCCAATGAAGCCGGTGACGGAGGTGGTTAGCTCGTCGACGTTATCAGCGGAGTCTCTGAACATTTTCCAATCAGTGCTAACAAAGCAGTTCTGTAGCATAATCTCTGATTCTGATGACCATTGCTCAACGGAGTGAGTCACAGGTACTTCCTGTTTGAGCTTCTGCTTGTAAACAGGAAGCAGGAGTACGGAGTCATGATCTGATTTGCCGAATGGGGAATGAGGGAGGGCCTTGTATGCTTTCTTGTGAGTAGAGGAACAGTGAATCTAGGACTTTATCGCCCCTAGTGGCGAAAGAGACGTGTTGATGGAAGTTGGGCATCCTGTGTCTTAATGACGCAGAATTAAAATATACATAGAACAAAAATATAAACGCAATATGCAACAATTTCTAAGAGGAAATCAGTCAATTGAAATCAATTCATTAGGCCCTAATCTATGGATTTCACATGAATGGGAATACAGATATGCATCTGTTGGTCACAGATATATTTTTTTTAATGTAGGTGCGTGGATCAGAAAACCAGTCAGTATCTGGTATGACCACCATTAGCCTCATGCAGAGCGACAGATCTCCTTCACATAGAGGTGATCAGGCTGTTGATTGTTGCCTGTGGAATGTTGTCCCACTCCTCTTCAATGGCTGTGCGAAGTTGCTGGATATTGGCGGGAACTGGAACACTCTGTCGTACACGTCGATCCAGAGCATCCCTAACATGCTCAATGAGTGACATTTCTGGTGAGGATGCAGCCATGGAAGAACTGGGAAATATTCAGCTTCCAGGAATTGTGTACAGATTCTTGCAACATGGGGCCGTGCATTATCATACTAAAACATGAGGTAATGGCGACGGATGAATGGCACGACAATGGGTCTTAGGATCTCGTCACAGTATATCTGCATTAAAATTGACATCGATAAAATGCAGTTGTGTTCGTTGTCTGTAGCTTATGCCTGCCCATACCTTAACCCCACTGCCACCATCGGGCACTCTGTTCACAACATTGACATCAGCAAACCGCTCGCCCACACGACGCAATACATGCTGTCTGCCATCTGCCCGCTACAGTTGAAACCGGGATTCATCCATGAAGAGCACACTTTTTGCTTTTTTTGCATATGTAACATTTCTGGGATCTTTTATTTCAGCTCATGAAACATGAGCACACTTCACATGTTGTGTTTATATTTTTGTTCAGTGTATAAATACATTAGAAATGATAAATGCACAAATAGCACAAATATAAAGTAAAGTAAGCAACATGTTCAATCCGAAGAAATAAAGTGGATATTGCAGGTTTTATTTTAGTTTTGTGTTGTTCGGAATTGACAGGAAACTTTTGTGTTACAGATTCAAGGTTGTCAAAGAGTCAAGGATGAGGAACCCACTGCCACAGAGTTTGTGGACAAGCTGCAGAAAAATCCTGTTGTGGTGAATACTGCTAGCCCATTTCTGTTTTATAATGCCATCCACTTCTATTTCCTTTGAAATAATATTTCTCAACAACTTCCTGGTATTGCAGTTACACCAACTTGCCTTGAGTGTCACGAACAGTAGTAATGACAGGTTTTCTGCTAATAGATTGTTTATTTAATTACATGTCTCAACACATAATCTAATGTGAAAATATGTATTCTAGAATTCTTTACATGTTGAAGCCAAGTGTTGTTACGGGTGTTGTTACAGATTCGCTGTGTCTAGAAATGCTGTTAAATGTAAACAGAATTACATTTAGGTAGTTGCCTGATTCTGTATAAAGGCAAACGTAAGAAAAGGTATTCACACCTCCTTATAATTATGTTTTTGTGGCTTTTAAAATGTATAATTTGGTTTACACTTTATAACTTTCATGAATATCCCATTATGTTCATAAATGAGTATGAATGCTTTATAAATGACAATGGATGTTATAAATGCTTAAGAACTATAATGCATATATAAATAGTTGTAATGCTTATTCATGGGTTAACAGTAAATAATGTATTCTATTATATTAATGTGTTAGATTGTTATTAGTTCAAAAGTGATCACAATCAATTTATCTTCCCCATCCCACAGGACTGCTCTGTCGCAAATTGTGGGGTGTTCATGTGCAATAGCTTCATCAGAAATTTGTATCGTAACTCTTACAATATCACTGGTAACCTCAGCTCTGGATGGATAGAACAGGTAATAAATGAAAGGATGGGGGTATGGATAATTGTATACAGTATTTTACCCCCCCCCCCCCCCCCCCCCCCCACACACACACACACACACTGCTAACAGTGCTAATTTACAGTACATATCTCTCTACTAATCTTTCTCACTCTTTCTCTCTGCTCTCAGATTGGTCTTGAGTCTGCCCAGTTCATCTTGGTCAGCAGTGCCACTCTAGATTACGACAGAAACCAATACATCTATTATTCTTCGGACTCCAAAAATAACCCACCTGTACAAAAGGTAGCCTTTTAGATGTTATCTCCCCATACCTCCCATCAGGGTTGGGGTCAATTCGAATTGAAATCAGTCAATTGAATTTAAAATCCAAATATGGAAAAACGTTTGGCATAAATAGCTTCTCCTTTTCAGCTTATTGCAAATTAATGAAAAATTGTATTAAAATGTTTTATTTATTGAATTGGAATTTCAGTTTACTTCCTGAAATGACTGCCTTCTATTCGAATTGACTCCAACCCTTATTACATTTACATTTACGTCATATGCCCAGTAAGATTGTTAACTTAATTTAGCTTCAGTTGAAATTGCATGCATTTGTCATCCGCAGATTGAAACTCAGGTGGAGGTGTATTCTGAGGTTGACTTCACAAAGGGGATCATTGGGGGTGTTGTGGGAGGTCTGCTGCTGTTAGCTTTGATCACAGCTGGGCTTTATAAGGTAATATTAATTACATATTTGGTATAATCAATTTCACTTACTTATGTTAAATATCTATACTCAAAGGTTTTAATTAACAGCACCATTTTTTATTAAGTAGTTCTAAAACCAGGGTAGTTTTCATATCCATGTAATGTACCATGTACAGCATACAGTGCCTTCAGAAAGTATTCATACCCCTTGACTTATTCCACATTTTGTTGTGTTACTGCCTGAATTCAAAATGGATTAAATAAATAAAAATCTCACCCATCTACACACAATACCCCATAAGTGCAAACATGTTTTTAGATTTTTTTGCAAATGTAATGAAAATGAAATACAGAAATATATAATTTACTTAAGTATTCACACCCCTGAGTCAATACTTTGTAGAAGCACCTTTGGCAGCGATTACAGCTGTGTCTTTCTGGGTACGTCTCTAAGAGTTTTCCACACCTGGATTGTGCAACCTTTGCCCATTATTATTTTTCAAGCTCTGTCAAATTGGTTGTTGATCATTGCTAGACAACCATTTATAGGTCTTGCCATAGATTTACAAGTAGATTTAAGTCAAAACTGAAACTCGGCCACTCAGGAACATTTACTGTCTTCTTACTAAGCAACTCGTGTAGATTTGGCCTTGTGTTTTAGGTTATTGTCCTGCTGAAAGGTGAAGTTATCTCCCAGTGTCTGGTGGAAAGCAGCCTGAACCAGATTTCCTCTAGGACTTTGCCTGTGCTTAGCTCCATTCCGTTTATTTTTTATCCTGAAAAAATCCTCAGTCCTTAATGATTACAAGCATACCCATAACATGATGCAGCCACCACTATGCATGAAAATATCTGGAGTGGTACTCAGTAATGTGTTGTATTGGATTTGCCCTAAACATAACACTTTGTATTCAGGACAACAAGTTAATTGCTTTGCCAAATGCATGTACAGGCTTTCTTCTTTTCACTCTGTCATTTAGGCTAGTATTGTGGAGTAACTACAATGTTGTTGACCCATCCTCAGTTTTCTCCTATCACAGCCATTAAACTCTGTAACTGTTTTAAAGTCACCATTGGCCTCATGGTGAAATCCCTGAGTGGTTTTCTTCATTCCTGGGTGCATTGATACACCATCCAAAGTGTAATTAATAACTTCACCATGCTCAAAGGGATATTCAATGTCTGCTTTTTTATGTTCACCCATCTACCAATAGGTGCCCTTCTTTGTGAGGCATTGGAACACCTCCCTGGTCTTTGTGGTTGAATCTGTGCTTGAAATTCAATGTTTGACTGAGGGACCTTACAGATAATTGTATATGTGGGGTACAGAGATGAGGTAGTCATGACTACCTCAAAAATCATGTTAAACAATGGTATTGCACACAGAGTGAGTCCATGCAACTTATTATGTGACTTGTGAAGCACATTTTTACTCCTGAACGTATTTAGCTTGCCACAACAAAGGGGTTGAATACGTATTGACTCAAGACATTTCAGCTTTTCATTTTTTATTAATTTGTTTAAAAAATTGAAAAACATAATTCCACTTTGACATTATGGGGTATTGTGTGTAGGCCAGTGACAATGTAATACATGTTTTATTCAGGCTGTAACACAACAAAATGTGGAAAAAGTCAATGGGTGTGAATACTTTCTGAAGGCACAGTATATAGTAGAGTCCTGCACAAGTCAGTTCTTTGGAGCCGCACCCGCCCCACGCCTGCCACATCAATTGCAATACCCACCCGACACCAGAACAGATTGTTCTCCACGAACTGACCCACCTGCATTAAATCGTTCCCGAGAGCTGATCTGTGAACCCGCCAAATTACATCAATTTATTTAATATTTTTTTGGAGTCCAGACAGTAGGCCTATTTATTTTCCTAATTTGTCTGCATGTCTAATTAACAGTTGGATAAAGGAAACCATGCCATGAATGATATATTTTTATTTTCACAATGTGGCACATTGATAACTCAAATCGCTTTGAAAAATAGCCTCTTATATAGTGAAAGGCTTAGCTGCTCTATCCAGCATATCTCCTCCTCATCAAATATCAGAGACACCGGCCAGCCAGCAACACGAAGAGCGTCACTGTTTTTGTTTTTATGTTGCGTTATCGTCGTCCTGTCCTCTGTTAGTTGTGTTACCAAGTTCAGCCTAGTAGCTAGGTCTACTAACCTACTATATTTATGTTATTTATTTATTTATTTATTTTCTGAACAATTCTAAAAAGCCGTTCACTTGTGGGGAAAATAAAGTTATTCAGTCTATAACAACGCAAAACCTTTGCATGCAATATTGTTTTGATGATCAAATAATTTAATTGAAACTTAAATAAAGATGGCTAGCGTATGGTGAATGAAAGTTTCAGTTGCGAAAGCCTCTGCACGTGTACAAATTAGAATGTTTCAGCACCAATATAGGACAGTTCCCTACTCCACATTGTCTCACTGCGTGGCTTGGTCTGTCTGCCTCACCACTCACAGAATGAAATGTGCAACACAATACAACAAGATGCTTGGTTTTGTAAAAAAATTAAATGTAGTAGCATGATACACAACGTTTCTAACAAGCATATTGTTGTATTGAGAGTCGACCCACGGGTTCAAGGAATGTTTTAATTTCACTGCCAGCTGATTTTTTTTGGGTCAACTGCAGGGAATCGTGGTTACCCGGCCCGATACAGGAATCAAATATATAGTACACATTCTTATACCCTTACTATGTAATACATTTGCCAACAAACTCAGCAAACTGTTAAATATCGCAATTGAATATTGGTTTTGTCTACATCTCTCTCTACACCTGTCTCTTTCTCTCAGGCTGGGTTTTTCAACAGCCAGTACAAGCAGATGATGGAGGATGCATCAAAAGAACCAGGGGATGATGGAGAAGCTGCCTTGCCTGAATAACAACAAACAATTGGACTTGCTCACTGAATGCGTACAAATATTAAAGGGGAAGTTCAGGATTTTACAACTTCATGTCACCGAAAAAGTAGTCTATGGGTCAGGAGAAACTGTAATCCATGGTTCGGTTTTCTTTAAATCTACTACTTCAGCTAACTTGAGCCACTGCTAGCAAAACAACAATGGTAGTGATAGATTCAATCGTGCAATTCAAAAATTTTATCGGCCAAAAATGACAATGCACCTCCTCTGTGTGGCTCCCTTTCCCATGCACATAACTAGTTAAGACCTAGTTATTCATTTGCTCCACAAATTATTCTCATAAAACAATAATATTTACATTTCTCCTTCACAAAAAAAAAGATAACATATGGCCAAGATAACATACAACTTTATTTACATATGCATGGTTAATACAATTATTTTCTATATGTGTAATATTATAATATTTATAATATCCATTACCTAAATATATAATAGGGCTGGAATGAATAATTATTTCAAGAAAACATATTTTCAGAAAGTGTGAAGGAATAAAATAATACAATTATATTTCAAACACCTCATTTGTTTTACAAAACCCAATTTTTCATGATATTAGTAGTTGCAGAGTATTACCGTTGTCGCACAGTGTTTCCATATGGCAACATACCGTTAAATAACATTGTTCTATATTTGTTTAGTTTAGGCCATTTGAAGTGATTTGGACATTGTAAATCATTTGCACGATTGCCCCTATCACTTCCATTGATTGTTAGCTAACAGTGGCTAAAGTTAGCTGAAGTTTGTAGTGTGTGTTTTTAGGTTACTGTAGGTTCACAAAATCTTTCTGATGACAACATACTTTATGGGTATCTTACTGAGAAAAAAAACATTATCTGCTGTGAGCACGCTTGGGACTCAGTCTCACCGGGGATTTGAACTCCCAGTCTCTTGGTTGGCAGCGACCTGACCTTACTGCTACAGCATCAGGTCAGTAGGCATGACAGAGATTGGCCACACTAAGTTACTGTGAATTTAATAATAAATTACTTTCAACCAGCTGACAGTAGGGTCGACCCATATGAATTCAGTCACTATTTGACTGCACCCCTTTTGATTTGAACAAATCGTTCCATACATGTTTGCCCATCGTAGAAGTGGTCAGAAACTACATTTTGGACCTGAATCGAAAAACATTCTGGAGATGCTTAAAGTTGCCACATTTTTCATACCCCACCCTACAATGAGACATCCTTATCTTCATCACTGAAAAATATAAACGGTTGAGTTTGATATAATTTGGAAGCATACAAATAGGGTTATAAAACTAGTGTTTTTAATTAAAATGATGTAATTTTTTATGTCAACTATTTTTTTTTAGATCCTTAAACTAAAATGTTTTTCTCACGTAATTTGCAGCTTAGAACCTATTGTACATCAATCATCATCTGAGGTGTTTAAGTTGTGCCCACCATCGGTTGAGAGACAGCATACTGTTGAATACAGTGTAGGTTTCATTTCAATCATATAAATAGTATTCATAGAATGGGCCTATGCCTTTAGACCACTGCATTTTAGCTGGTACACCATTGACATTTTAATTGAATTAACATTTTAACTTCACATTATTACCACAAAGATGGCCACCGGTCCACCCCCTGTTGAATGTTAACTTGAATGGGAATGGCTATTCTATTATCTATATTTCTGTGATTTCAATAGGTTTCCTATGGAAGATTGACCACAGAATTTAGAACAATGGATATTCCCATTCAAGTCAACATTCTCTGATGGGTGGACCTAAAACCATCTTTGTGGTACAATTTGAAAGATACAATTTTAATTGTATTCACATTTTAGTAAAGTTATCAGACAAACCATGACACCCACACTGTATTCAAGAGTATGCTGTGTCTCAACTAAAGGCGGGAACAACACAAACAACTCAGATGATGTACAATGGGGTCTAAGCCACAACATACTGTATGTGAAATTTGTATTATATAATTGACGTTTAATGTTAAAAAAAATGATATTTTGGGGGGGAAATAATTAAAAAGTTTGTAAGCTTTGTAATGATATCCAACTCAACCGCTTATCTTTTTCAGTGATGAATATATGGATGTCTCATGGTAGAGTGGGGTATGCAAAATGGGTCAACTTTGAACACCTTTATCTCCTGAATGTTTTAGCATTCAGGTCCAAAAAGTCACTTTCTGACCACTTCTACCATGGGCAAACATGTATGGAAAGATTATTTCAAATCAAAAGAGGTCAAAATGCAGGAAAGCATATTGCTCGACCCAGTAAGTTATTATAAAAAATGAACTTCCTGGCAACTAGCTGCCAATAAGTTACTGTAAAATGCTCAGTAACCGCTTTATAGTGTAGCTCTCTATTGTCAAATGCTCTTACAAAGACTGCAGAATTGGTAGTGGACAAAAGAGGTGCTCAACCTCCATTAACGTAACCATAGACCACTTAAACTGGTACAACACTTCCACTAACCAACGGTTGGCACAAATACATATTTTAGACCACGCCCCAAATATGCTAATGGAGGGCCCCCTGCCAGTACATTACCCCCACCTACATTTCAAAGCACAGAGATGATTGATTGTACCTTGTATTCAAAATATAGGGATTTTATTTAACCATTATACTAGATTACCCCTAAAAGGTACAAAACAGTACCATGTGAGATCATTTGAGTAATTCTGAAGGTACCTTATGTGTATCTTTGGCCTTCATGTACCCCAGGGAGCAACACTGGACCCTAACCGTACCCTTATTTTTGAAAGTGTGTGGATTATGTTCTTGGTAATAAATATGTACCTGGTGGCAATGCAGAAACATCAACACATCTCTGACCAAGAGGTTGCAAGTTCAAATCCCCAGAGCATATATTCACGCTTTAGATCAAGTGTCCCGGAGCCCTGCTATTTTTATGTTGGTGTCGTCAGATAATCTGACTTTGCCCACCCCCAATGTCATGCCCAGAGACCTGGTGGCGTAGCAGGAAATTCAGGTTGCTGGCAACCAAGAGGTTGCAGTAAAAATACAGTAAATATCATTATTTACAATAGTTTACTGTAATCAGAATACAGCAGCATACCATAGTCATTTTAGGGCAATAACACCCTACTTTGACTGTAAACTTACACTAAATTGTATATTTACTGTATTTTTACTGCTTCTCAGTAGCCAGTAATTTACTGTAATAGATAATAATTATAGTTTATAATAATGTAATTTATAACAGTCTGGGAAACCTTTAGCAAAGTGCAGAAATGTATTCTTCCCAATGTGGCCAATCTTTGTCATTGCCAAAAAGCAGAAAACTTCAGGTCACTGGTAACCAGAACGTTGTAAATTCAAATCCCAGGGGAGGTTGAATCCCAAATGTCATTTTACAGCAATAACATCTTAATTCAGCTGTAAAAATAGTAAGTTGTTGTATATTTTCTGTATTTGTAATGCAACCATAATTGACTGTACAGTGAAGTAACCCATTATAATTGTTTTTTAAAGCCGCACTATGCAGAAATCGCTCCAGCATTCGCTAAACTTCTAATAGTTTGCCTAATTTCAGTTTATGTGACAAAACAAGCATGTATACTGTAGATAATCATTGTATCATCTAAACCACTATGAAATATATTTTCCACAACCAAAAATATTGTAATTTCAGCTGTTTGAAGCTGGTGTACAAAACTGATAGTAAAAGATGCAAAAACGACACTTAAGAACGGGACGCATAGAAATAGCGCACATAGAACAGATCTACCGCTTCTTAGACTTGCTTTCAATGAGAATGACAGATCTATAACTTACATTTCTATGTGAATTTGGTCAGGTTGCCCAAAAAGTTACATATTGCAGCTTTAAATCAGCAATCTTGCAGCTTTCATTTAATTTGAACATTTCTTATGAACCCGTCTGGTAGTTGTATGGCACAAACATTGTGCTACATAGTAAATGCTTGTTTTACTGTTCTTCACAATTAATAGACACAGTAACTAGATAGCTTGCTAGATATCTTGCCAGTTGGAAGATTGGATTCATTCATTTTTGTAGGGAATTATGAACATGATCATTGGTTTCCAAGTAGCACAAAGATAGGGGATGAATTTTCAATAGCTTAGAGCTTAAAATAGCTTACAGTAAATGTCATGAGTTAGTTTAGTTTATTGAAACATACCAAACCTGAATATAAATGTAACTATTTCAACAAAATAAACGAACTACCCAAAAAAAAGCTAAACATCTTTATATTCTTGCATTTATGATAAATAATTATTTTCACATTTAGGTTGATTTAACAATATACAACTATTATATTTAACAGACAACATCAGTTAAAGAATATAATGTATGGTAGCTTATTTTGGTTGTGTACTTTACAGCCGTAGAACTGATGTTAAACATGGCTTCATTCATTCAAAGTATACAGTGCATTCGGAAAGTATTCAGATCCCTTGACTGTTTCCACACAAATCGTTTTTACCCTCATCAATCTGCACACAATACCCCATCATGACAAAGCAAAAACAGGTTTTTAGAAAGTTTTGCAAATGTATTAAAAATAAAAAACGCAAATATCACATTTACATAAGTATTCAGACCCTTTACTCAGTACTTTGTTGAAACACCTTTGGTAGTGATTACAGCCTTGAGTCTTCTTAGGTATGACGCTACAAGCTTGGCACACCTGTATTTGGGGAGTTTCTCCCATTCTTCTCTGCAGATCCTCTCAAGCTCTGTCAGGTTGGATGGGTAGCGTCACTGCACAGCTATTTTCAGGTCTCTCCAGAGATGTTCGATCTGGTTCAGGTCCGGGCTCTGGCTGGGCCACTCAAGCACATTCAGAGACTTGTCCTGAAGCCACTCCTGTATTGTCTTGGCTGTGTGCTTAAAGTCGTTGCCCCAGTCTGAGGTCCTGAGCGCTTTGGAGCAGGTTTTCATCAAGGATCTCTCTCTGTACTTTGCTCCATTCATCTTTCCCTTGATCCTGACTAGTCTCCCAGTCCCTGCCACTGAAAAACATCCCCACAGCATGATACTGCCACCAACATGCTTCACCGTAGGGATGGTGCCAGGTTTCCTCCAGACGTGACGCTTGGCATTCAGGCCAAAGAGTTCAATCTTGGTTTTATCAGACCAGAGAATCGTGTTTCTCATGGTCTGAGGGTCCTTTAGGTGCCTTTCGGAAAACTCCAAGCAGGCTGTCATGTGCCTTTTACTGAGGAGTGGCTTCCATCTGGCCTCTCTACCATAAAGGCCTGATTGGTGGAGTGCTGGAGAGATGGTTGTCCTTCTAGAAGGTTCTCCCATCTCCACAGAGGAACTCTGGAGCTCTGTCAGAGTGACCATCGGGTTCTTGGTCACCTCCCTGACCAAGGCCCTTCTCCCCCGATTGCTCAGTTTGGCCAGGCAGCCAGCTCTAGGATGAATCTTGGTGTTTCCAAACTTCTTCCATTTAACAATGATGGAGGCCACTGTGTTCTTCGGGACCTTCAATGCTGCAGAAATGTTTTGGTACACTTCCCCAGATCTGTGCCTCGACACAATCCGGTCTCGGAGCTCTATGGACAATTCCTTCGACCTCATGGCTTGGTTTTTGCTCTGACATGCACTGTCAACTGTGGTCCTTATATAGACAGGTGTTTGCCTTTACAAATCATGTCCAATCAATTGAACTTACCACAGATGGATTCCAATCAAGTTGTAGAAACAAGTGAAGGATGATCAATGATAACAGGATTCACTTGAGCTCAATTTTGAGTCTCATAGCAAAGGGTCTGAATACTAAGGTATTTCTGTTTTCGTTTTTTTAATAAATTTTTAAAAATTTCTAATAACCTGTTTTTGCTTTGTCAATTTTAGAATAAGGCTGTAACGTAACAACGTGGAAAAAGTCAAAGGGTCTGAATACTTTCTGAATGCACTGTACTTAAGGTTAATAGGTAGTTTATAAATAGAAAGGTATTATATAAACAGTTAATTGTTTGAAAACTATTATTTCACATCACAGTTTCAACCAATTAGTGATAACAATGTATTACTGATTCATAGAATGTTATCTTCATTAGTTTCATAGAATGATTATTCCTCTCCCGAGTGGCGCAGCGGTCTAAGGCACTGCATCGCAGTGCTTGAGATGTCACTACAGCCCCGGGTTCGATCCCAGGCTGTGTCACAGCCGGCCGTGACCAGGAGACCCATTAGACGGTGCACAATTGGCCCAGCGTCGTCCCTGTTAGGGGAGGGTTTGGCCGGCCGGGATTTCCTTTCCCATCGCGTTGTAATGACTCCTTGTGGCTGGCCGTGCGCCTGCAAGCTGACTTTGGTCGCCAGCTGGACGGCGTTTTGTCCAACACATTGGTGTGGCTGGCTTCCGGGTTAAGCGAGCAGTGTGTCAAGAAGCAGTGCGGCTTGGCAGGGTTTTGTTTCGGACGACGCATGGCTCTTGACCTTCGCCTCTACAGAGTCCATAGGGAAGCGATGGGACAAGACTGTCACTACCAATTGGCTATCCCGAAAAAGGGGTCAAAAGTACCATAAAAAAATTATTCACGCTTTTATCAAATTGATACAGTTTGTTTGTTTGGTACTACAAATGTAAACATTACGTTTCATTACCCTGGTTGTGGTGCGTAAAGTTATATTTTCACGTTTCACACTACATAACCTTGTTCACTTTATGTGCATTAATAAAGTTTCTTGAGATTGACAGCAAGAACATGAAGAAAAATGGGGAGAAAAAATAAAAGAAGACCAAAAGAGAGAGGGAGCTGGGGGATGCATTTCCTGTGTTGATGTTAGGGGCAGTGGTTGTTGCCGGGGAGGGGAAGTCAATGAGCATCTTATTAAAAAAGGACCCGAATCTGGAGGTTTTTGCAAAAACATGCATCTCCGTCACTCAAGAATTGGTACAATTTACATTCATTGTTATCACTCCAGCCTTGAACCATGTTGGGCCGGACTTACACAACGGGGGGGAACCTACTGTATATCTTCCTGTAGAGCAAACAACATAAAAAAATAGAATTTGATATTAATGAGAATCACTTAAACAGGGAGAGAATATTCCTGACCTACACCCACATTCACAGCCTACTACACCACACAGCAATGACTAGCACTGAGAACGTATGGTTAACACTTCACTTAAAGCATCTCGGTAATCATGGGTTGCATGTTTAGTCACAATATTGTTTTGAACATTCGTTTTAGGATTGATGCCCGACTGAGCATTCTACTCAATGCATTGTCAATGAGTGCTGATAAAGATTTGCATTACAGTGCCTTGGAAAATAATTTATAGGAAAAACCTTTTGTCATCATTTTGATGTCGCCAAATTGACTTTAGATGCAGTATAACATTAGCTAGCTAGCTAAGATTGAGGGGAGATCACCAGACTTTAGTTGATAGCTATATTTGAGGAACTTTAGTATTTGTTTCCTACTAATATTTGCCTACTTTAGCAATGTCATCGTATTTCCAGGGAGTGGCGTCAGTTCAGCTAAACCTAGGGTATGGCAAAGTATGGTGTGGGATGGGGTCGAAGGAATTTCTTTAAAAGTTCAAGCTCATTTACTGCATTTCTACACAATTTAAAAACTCTAAAATGCTATTTGGAAAACATGTGGCCTTTTATACACACATTTCATGCAATTCTACTATGCTTTATATGACTGAAGACATAAGCAACATATTTTTTTATACGACAGAAATTAGTAGCCTACTCTGCTGACACTGAAAAACAGATTAGTAAAAATGACCTTCAATTCAACCATCTAATCTAGGCCTACGAAAAGGGGAGACACAAATTGTACAATATGATGTCAATCTAGCCTGGAGGAGGAAATTATTGTCCCACCCAATTTTTTTCCAGTGGTACTGATCCAATGATAAAGGCAGTGAATATGCTCACACTCACCACGGATATGGCCAATGCGCTTCGCTGGTGCCAATAAGATAGGCTACTGTTCGCTCAATTGGGAGATGAGAATTTTGATAACTAGAGACACATTAGAGTCTTTTCTTTGTCTTCTCTTTTAAGCAACAGCCATTTGCTTTCTAAAGTATGTTTTTCCTACGATTGTATTTTGAAATATTGTGATAGGCCTAGGCCTATTTAACTAATTTTCAATGACTGCTGCAAATCAACAATCAGCTATTTGGTAGGCTATTTGCTGCGCATGCTGCCCAAATTGCGCGCTTAAACTCTGGTGTAGTTATTTTGAATGATTTTATCTATTTCTGTATAGGCACAAGTCATTATATACCTAATTTTGGCAAATGTAATTCAATTTAATGTAGGGGAAGCTTTTCTTCCCCTAGCCTATTGGACATGCTGCATATGCCAACATCAATGTGAAAGTAACCGGTGCATAAAACAGCTGTCGGCTAGCCTTACAAGGCCTACATCAAAGTTCAAAGCAATCGCCGCACTGCCTAAACGGCTGACCGGCAAAGCAAACTGTCTGGCACTGTCTCTGCTCTCTGCTTTCCTAAGGTAAGAGAAAGTTGGCTCAGGGTGGCAGCTTCTCTCAAAGCAATGCTCTGCATGGTCCTAAAGCCAGCCATTCAATATGTTAAACAGCCTTGGACTTCAAAAGGGATTGGAATGATTTTAGTCTACTTTTTTGTAGCCATCTTTAAAAATGTTGATCTTTAGCTGGCATACCCACCTGACACCTGTTTCCAGGCCACTATAGTTTAAATTAGCCTGCGTTCAGAATGACTGACTTTTGGGCACCACTATGGTGGAGGGTAGCTTAACAGCATGTAATGCCTCTCTGTGCATAAAATTGGCAACTGTCTCAAACTGGATGTTATTGTATCCCGATCATTAAGAGATCTTTATAAGACATTATTAAGTCTTACAATGCGTTATAACTGCATTATACTGCATTATGCTTGGATGCTTTAACTGAAGTAGCCCTTGCTGTAGCCCTTGTTACCTGCTCTAGATTCATCGCTCCAGTGCAGATGTTCTCAGTGGAGAAGATGTTGCCACAGCTCATCACATTAGTCTGCTGCTCTCGTAAACCTGTTCCGGTGCAATTCACAAGGATATTTGAATTTACTTGGGTTAACATCAGTTAATATACACTATCTATACAAAGGTATGTGGACACCCCTTCAAATTAGTGGATTCGGCTATTTCAGCCCCACCCATGCTGACAGGTGTATAGAATCGAGCACACAGCCATGCAATCTCCATAGACAAACATTGGCAGTAGAATGAATGGTCTTACTGAAGAGCTCAGTGACTTTCAAGGTGGCACCGTCATAGGATGCCACCTTTCCAACAAGTCAGTTCGTCAAATTTCTGCCCGGCTAGAGCTGTCCCGGTCAACTGTAAGTGCAGTTATTGTGAACTGGAAACGTCTAGGAGCAACAACAGCTCAGCCGCGAAGTGGTAGGCCACACAAGCTCACAGAACGGGACCGCCGTGTGTTGAAGCGCCAAGCGCTTTAAAATAGTCTATCCTCGGTTGCAACACTCACTACGGAGTTCCAAACTTCCTCTGGAAGCAACTTCAGCACAAGAACTGTTCATCTGGAGCTTCATGAAATGGGTTTCCATGGCCGAGCAGTCGCACACAAGCCTAAGATCACCATGCGCAATGCCAAGCGTCGGCTAGAGTGGTGTAAAGCTTGCTGCCATTGGACTCTGGAGTGATGAATCACACTTCACCATCTGGCAGTCCAACGGACAAATCTGGGTTTGGCGGATGCCAGGAGAATGCCACCTGCTCCAATTGATGTGGCAAATTTCGTCCTTATACTAATCAAAGAACCAAAGTATTTCAGAGTTTTTGTAGAATTAAGATAGACTTTATTACAAATAGACAAAGCTGAGGTATTTGCAAAGCATCTCCCTTTCCAACTCTCAGCTCTCAGTTTATATACAGTTTTCATCTCCCCTCTCCTAATTGCCCAACATCAGTGCCTGACCTCAATAATGCTCTTGTGGCTGAATGGAAGCAGGTTCCAGCAGCAATGTTCCAACTTCTAGTGGAAAGCCTTCCCAGAAGAGTGGAGGCTGTTATATCAGCAAAGGAGGGACCAACTCCATATTAATGCCCATGATTTTGGAATGAGATGTTCGAAGAGCAGGTGTCCACATACTTTTGGTCATGTGGTGTATTTTAGGCATATCATGTGAATTAGGCCTCATGTCAAATCATTGTCAAAAGCGCAAGAGATACTGTTTCATTTAGGTCTAGATTATTTATGGGTCTCCTAAATATCTATCGACCAGGTATCTTATGACTGGAGAGGCTTCATGCAAAGCTTCACTCATAGCAAGTTACGGTACTAAGATTAAACAGGACGCACTTTTAGGCCTACAACTCAACGGTGGTTATACAAGGCTACTACTACAGAAGCCTAATAATGATAATGACATTACTTATTTTAATGATGATCATAATAATTGTAATAATAACAATAAGAAGGAGATCAAGAAAAAGGAGGGTAGAGGAGCGAGAGCTGCTTGCGTGACAAAAAGGTGGTGTTAAATTACAATATTATTTTGCTCCCCGTTTGGAACAGTGTAAACAACACTAAATAAATGGTAAGAAATACCAGAGAGTATTTTTTTAAAGCCTTTATTACAGTTTAGCAAAGATTAAAAACAGCCGGTTTTGTGAAATTCCTTTATCCGACATTTTGCAGTTGCGTGAGGCTTGGTGCTCATGGAATCAGTAGGCTATTAAACAATCAAATAGGCAACAGAAGCAGGATCTGTCTCATTCCTGTAGATATATATGGATTTAAAAAGCCAGGCACGTTTAACAGTTAGTCTATTGATTATAAACCTAAGTAAGTTGGTGTTTTCTCTTGCCTAAATTTTTGCTATTATGCAACTATACGGAAATGTGCCAATTCAGTGGCGCATTGAAGATTGTTTCAGAACTGTGGACAGCTATATTTTTCAGCATAGGGCTGAGTGACTCACTCATTTGTGGCTTTCGTTCAAAATAAGTTATACTATAAAGCAGGGTTAAAGACACATTATTTCTGATTGTCTTTAGCAAACCTGTCTCTCTCTCACTACAGCTCATTTCATTTGAATTATTATGTGGATTATAATAAATTGACATATTTTTAGGGGTTGATGCATTTTTCTTTAGGGAAAATCAGGTCTGTGAAATTGAGTTAGAAATGTAAAACTTTAGAGGACTTAAGCCTCGAATACATTGCAAGTTTGCCCTTTTTGGCCATTAGGCTACACTTTACAATAGGATTCAACTGTGATTGACCACAGCAGCTATCTGTAGTCTAAACTGTGGCACAAATTGGGGGATTCTTCACACCTAGCCGAGCTATTAGACTATGCCTTTGTAAATTAATGGAGGTGTGAATGTTTCTGTGCGAGAGTCTCTCTCCTCTTGCACTAGAGTCCTGCTTCAGGCAAATAAATCAGCTGGCGGCTGATAAGAGGCGGCTTCTTTCTTCAATATAATCATTCATTCAGCTTAAACCCATAGGTCTTAGGCCCGTAGTAAATGAAATTAGATTACCAGGTTCATTTTTCATTAGGTTATAATAATCCATACCTTCTGGGAACGTTATAAACTCTAACAGTTATGGGGGCAGTTAGAAAGTTGGCTGTCAGAAGTATTACAATGGAAATTTACTTTTAATCTTTCTGTCAGCATATTTCAAGACATGGCACATGACGGTGCAGTGAGATACCCGATGCGTTGGATGATACTTTTCTTGTCAATTATCTAGAAAAAACGTATACTTAAAAACGGAAAATCAACCAATCCTCAGTCATTAACACAATTGAAAGGTAAAATGCTTTATTATCTAAATGTTGAAAGTGCATGGGCAATGGCGAGAAACAAAATGGTGCAGTTTGAGGCCATGTGGTGGAGAGTGATGCAGAAGCTGGAGATGGGGGTGTGAGCATGTGGGTCTGAGCAGGTGTGATGTAGTTGATGTTTGTGTGATGTTGTCGTTTGTATGTGTTTGTGTATGTTTTGTATTGTTAAATAAATTACAGCTCCGAACACGAATCTGATTATTAATTATGAATAGGATTTATTTGTTTATTTCATTTACAATGTCACAATGTCACAATGTCACAATGTCACAATGTCACAAATAATTGAACACATACACACACACCCAACATGAGCAGATTAACTTGGTCAAAAATATTATTTATTAAAGACTATCAAAAAGAATTTTGGTACTTATTTATTTTGATCCAAAGCCACAAAGGAGTGAGTCACTCAGCTTTATGCTGACAAATATAGCTTTATGCTGAAAAATAGCCAACTAAATAGGCCAAGCCTAAACGAATACATTAAATTGCCTAAATAACTAGTACATTTCATAAATAAAACAAATAAATTAAATAGCTCAGGTCTTCAAAATTTGGGAAAACCTTTTTCTGTCCATATCCTCACTGGACTCTCATTCAGTTATTCTTCACATCAGCAAAGGACTCAATGTAGAGGGGTTATCAGTATTTTCACACTGTGGTAAATAAAGCCAATTTGTAATCTTAGAATTCTTTCTGTCTGTTTTTTGAGGGAGAGAAACCAAAAGCAATACCAAAAGCATAATCAGCATTCTAACTCCCCCTTCTGATAGTGTGGCGCAATGAAGTAATGACGCAATTTACCACAATCTGCCACCATCTACCACAAAGCGTAGCAACTTAAGCTCCAAACATTTAATTGAGGAACCACTGTAGGCTACTGGATAGGGCAGGTCATTTTGTGGAAGGACATTATGAAAAGATTATCCAGTTTAAGTCCCTAGAGGGGAAAACTTTGAAGACAGAGAGATAATAGCAACATAATATTCAGTGGTGTCTAATTTGAGTATAGTGAAGCCTGTTTCTTTGTGATGTTTTCTGTCCTCAGATATGGAATCCTGTGAAAGCCTGTTTGCAGATGAAGAGAGAGGTCCCAATGAATGTGCCATGATACTAAGGGTATATCCTATTTGCCATGGGTTATATGTGTAGGCCTACCTATGTTAGCAAATGTTGTATACAAAAATACAGTTAAACATCACACACAATGTATAAACCTATTACAATTGGAGCAGGCCAACCCTGCAGGAGGTCTGCTGGGTGTGCAGGGTTCTGTTTCAGCCCAGAAATAACACACCTGATTCAACTGATCAAACCTAATGAGTTGCTAATCAAATGTGCTATTGCTGGGCTGAAATAGAAGTGTGCTCACCCAGTAGATCAGGGATCAGTGGAGCAAGGTTTCTTTTAACCTGAAATGATGCTTTAGTATTAATAGCCTACTTGTCTCTACTCAATTATCTATTGTTGTTTAGACAAAGATGTCTAATTTTTACATACTAGTACATTTATTTGCACATTTTGAAGTGATGAAGTGTTGATTCTTTGAAGTGAAGTGTTTAAACTTGTTTTAATTGTTAAACTATGGTTAAAAATGAACTAGTGTCTGTGTTGATTAATCACATATCACAATCCTGCAAAAAAAAGGGGAAGGGGTTCTCTCTCTAATGTGTCTGTTTTTCTGTGTTTATTCTCAAATGACCATTTCCTTTTCGTCTAGTTGTAAGATCTCCAATCTGTTTTATTTGATTGTCAATCTCTCTCAGTATATCAGCTATGTGAATCCATTTAGCAGCCTATCATATGGCATGCATCGCCAATGCAGCCATAGGCCTACAGTACGAAGGCATTAATGGCCTTATGGGGAACCGTCATCTGAAGCAGAGAAGTAATAGCTAAACTCACATTGTTGACATGTTGAGCTATATGTTCTCAATTTAGAATGATGATGTCATAAATGGTGTGGTGTGGGGCTTTTCTCCTCTTCAAATGGGTACAGAATAGGCTACAACCTTTTAGTGTCAATTAAGGACCTCTTACACTATAAGAATGCACTCAGTCTAACATTTTTTTACAAATTAATAAAAAATGAAAAGCTGAAATGTCTTGAGTCAATAAGTAATCAACCCCTTTGTTATGGCAAGTCTAAATAAGTTACGGAGTAAAAATGTGCTTCACAAGTTGCATGGACTCACTCTGTGTGCAATAACAGTGTTTAACATGATTTTTGAGGTAGTCATGACTACCTCATCTCTGTACCCCACACATACAATTATCAGTAAGGTCCCTCAGTCGAGCATTGAATTCCAAGCACAGATTCAACCACAAAGACAAGGGAGGTTTTTCAATGCCTCCAAAGAAGGGCACCTATTGGTAGATGGGTAAACATAGAAAAAGCAGACATTGAATATCCCTTTGAGCATGGTGAAGTTATTAATTAGACTTTGGATGGTGTATCAATACTCCCAGTCACTACAAAGATACAGTCGTCCTTCCTAACTCAGTTGCTGGAGAGGAAAGAAACCTCTCAGGGATTTCACCATGAGGCACCATGGTGACTTAAAAAGTTACAGAGTTTAAGCTGGGATAGGAGAAAACTAGCAATGATCAACAACCAACTTGACATCACAACATAGTAACGAATTTGACATGATTGTTCTTTAAGTCCCTACCGACCATTTCCCACATTCTTTTAAGTAGGACGTTTCATTATCCAAGTTTGGATGTTGGAGTCTTGGCGGGAAGACTTCCTTTGTTAACAAAGGGGTCCTTTCTCCCAATACTTCATGGCAAGGAAGAGAAAGTCTGCACGGTATTTACGACCGGTCATAAAACTGGCCCCCAGGAAAGGGGGTGTTCAAACCTTTGCCTAGCCGGCATGTTTGATCCTCAACCCATGAGGGCAAGTCATGACACTAGCAACTGGGCTAACACAGCTAACCTTTTAGGTCAATAATATGCTGTTTTTATTAAAATGTTGTTGGCTTTATAATCATGAGAGAAATTGAACTAGCTAGTAGTTAGCTACAGTAGTTAGTTATACCTAGGTACTGTAGCTTACAAGGTTAGCTGACTTTTCTCAAAACGAATCTCATTGTGGCTAGATACTTCTTCTCCCTCATGCTAGCCTTTACAGCCAAATATACCTTCATAAATGTAAACATTTTAAATATTGATATAGCGAGCTTTGTAGACCATTTCTCCCCTCTTGCTGCAGCTTTAGCTCATCTCAAAAATAAAAGAGAAATTCTGTGAAAACCAGCATGCTGCAAACTTTCTAAAATGTTTAGTCACCAGTGCTTGTTTTGTTGAAATGTTTTGTCCTCACGCACTGTTCCTCCTACGGCACTAATCTAGTGAGCACCTTTGGAGCTTCGCCCAAGCAAGGCATTTGATTGGTTTGACGTGTTGCGAGGCGTCACTGATTTACATCGGGTTCCGACCCCTCTTTAGCTGATTTCTGACATTGAACTTCCCCAGGCTTCCCGTTTGGTTCGCGACGAGACTAACCCTGTGCTGCTCCCAACCTGTTGCTTGAATACTGTGTCACTTTTTCGTGGTAGAATGGTTAAATAAGGATCTAAAAGGGGACTTTTATATAAATCTGTTGTAATGAATGACACAGCAACATTCAGGAAGGTCTTATGACTGGTTTCATAAAGGTGTTATGTATACCCCTTTCAAATAAAGTGTTACCTCAAAATGTATAAATAATTTGTAACTGTAAACATGTACTACAAGCTTGAGTAGCAGAGCAGCTTAGAACGAAAGATGCAGCTATGAGAAAACATCAGATTTTATTCAGTTAAAATATACAGTCATTGAATTCCACGGATAAAGTCCCATTTATCTGTAACAGTCTGGATGATCTAAGTATAAAACGTGATTTGGTCAATAATGGTGGATGTAATAACTGCTATCACTTCAGAAAAGAGGTACCAAGCTAGCATATTTGGTTCCTTGGAAGTTTTGGGAAGGTATGTTTTTGGTTTGACATTGGTTGTATACAGTGGGGGAAAAAAGTATTTAGTCAGCCACCAATTGTGCAAGTTCTCCCACTTAAAAAGATGAAAGAGGTCTGTAATTTTCATCATAGGTACACGTCAACTATGACAGACAAAATGAGGAAAAAAAATCCAGAAAATCACATTGTAGGATTTTTTATGAATTTATTTGCAAATTATGGTGGAAAATAAGTATTTGGTCAATAACAAAAGTTTCTCAATACTTTGTTATATACCCTTTGTTGGCAATGACACAGGTCAAACGTTTTCTGTAAGTCTTCACAAGGTTTTCACACACTGTTGCTGGTATTTTGGCCCATTCCTCCATGCAGATCTCCTCTAGAGCAGTGATGTTTTGGGGCTGTCGCTGGGCAACACAGACTTTCAACTCCCTCCAAAGATTTTCTATGGGGTTGAGATCTGGAGACTGGCTAGGCCACTCCAGGACCTTGAAATGCTTCTTACGAAGCCACTCCTTCGTTGCCCGGGCGGTGTGTTTGGGATCATTGTCACGCTGAAAGACCCAGCCACGTTTCATCTTCAATGCCCTTGCTGATAGAAGGGGGTTTTCACTCAAAATCTCACGATACATGGCCCCATTCATTCTTTCCTTTACACGGATCAGTCGGCCTGGTCCCTTTGCAGAAAAACAGCCCCAATGCATGATGTTTCCACCCCCATGCTTCACAGTAGGTATGGTGTTCTTTGGATGCAACTCAGCATTCTTTGAGTTTTTACCAAAAAGTTATATTTTGGTTTCATCTGACCACATGACATTCTCCCAATCCTCTTCTGGATCATCCAAATGCACTCTAGCAAACTTCAGACGGGCCTGGACATGTACTGGCTTAAGCAATGGGACACGTCTGGCACTGCAGGATTTGAGTCCTTGGCGGTGTAGTGTGTTACTGATGGTAGGCTTTGTTACTACTGTAAGAGCCAGAAATCGTGCTTGTTTGTAGGTGACCAAATACTTATTTTCCACCATAATTTGCAAATAAATTCATTAAGAATCCTACAATGTGATTTTCTGGAGAAAAACATTCTCAATTTGTCTGTCATAGTTGACGTGTACCTATGATGAAAATTACAGGCCTCTCTCATCTTTTTAAGTCGGAGAACTTGCACAATTGGTGGCTGACTAAATACTTTTTTCCCCCACTGTAGGTAATTTTGATTTTTTTTTTAGCTTCCTTAAAACGTTTACTGAATGTTTCAATAATACTTTTAATACCATTTTTAAAACTCCAAACACAGATAGGGCACATGGAAATTCATCTCCTTAGGCATTAACCATGCGACCACATTTATTTTTTATTGTGACATGGCATGCCTGCTTCCAGTCCTGTGATCCTTTTCAGATTGGTAAAGAGCAGTGAAAAGTTGAGCACGTATGTTGAGACGCAGACCATGCAGAAATTGCCCAGAATAAAGGCAAGCATGCCGGGTAGGTAGAACGATCCAGCCACAGACACCCAGGAGGACAAGACCCAGCCACAGACACCCAGGAGAGACCAGGAGGAACGCTGCCCTACTGGACACACGTAGGTTGAGACACAGACACCCAGGAGGACAAGACCCAGCCACAGACACCTAGGAGAGACCAGGAGGAACGCTGCCCTACTGGACACAGAATGACATGCAGGCAAAGGAGACTGAATGTTGCAGTGTATGCGGCACAAATGGTAGCCTATTCCCTACTTAGTGTACTACTTTTGACCAGAGCCCTTTGGGCTCCCATAGTGCAAAATGGGAATAGGGTGACATTTTGGACGCACCTAGTACAGTAAGGAGACAGTACAGCATCCCTGCATATCATAAAATAATCGGAATGGGGAACTGTTGTGGCTGTCTGAAATGTTATTTAATCGTATATGCCAGGGTTGGGGTTAATTCACAAATTCAATTCTAATTCAATTCCCTCATCCTGTCAATTCCATTTAATTCAATTTGGTCAGTCTTTGAATTCAGAGATAATTCAATTCCTCTCAATTCCAATGTTAGGTAAATGCCAATAATTAAATTAACAATTCAAAATTATCCCCAACAATTCCACAAATTCCAATTGAAATTAAATTTTCTCAGGCTTTCAGACAGCCTAGATGGAAATATAGAAATGCAAGTTGAAATGATTTAATACAAATCCTTCAGTCCATTTTTTATACTACGTGCATTAATTCCATTAACTGAGAAATGTACAAATATTAAATTCCAATTAAATTCCAAATATATGTTTTGTTTTACAATTCCAATTCAATTTAAATTAAAACAGTCCAAACTATCTAATTCCAATTCCATAACTTGATGATTTCTGAAATTCTAATTCAACTTAAATTCTCCACATCGTGAGTGAATTGAATAATTGAATTGGAATTTGAAATTGATTTGGAATTGACCCCAACCCTGGTATACGCATACTACAAGGCACTTCAGAAGAATTTCACATATACCAGCCTGTTCTTGTAGACTAGACGTAACATAATAAATGTAAATCCGGGTCACTCAACTATGATATGTTACATTTGGTATGGTTACATAAGACAGATGGTTACTTAAGGCAAAAACAAAAGTAGGGTGGTTGGTCGGGGTGGATGGGTGAGCATATAACGAGAACGTCTAACAACTCAAAGGTTGTGAGTTCGAATTTCATCACGGACAATTTTAGCTAATTAGCAACATTCTTTTTACTTACTTTTTAGCTACTTTGTTAGCATGTTAGCTAACCCTTCCCCTAACCCAAACCCTTTAACCCTAACCTTAACCCCTAGCCTAGCTAACGTTAGCCAGCTACCTAAGTTAGCCATCTAGCTAGAATTCGTAACATATCATGATTTTTGCAAATGCGTAAGAAATTGTACTCTTTGCAAATTCGTAACATATAATACAAATTGTAATTAGTAACATATCATACAAAATGGGTGATGGACATCCACAAATTAATAAATACCATACGAAACTTAAAATATCATAGTAATTGGGGTGTCTCTGCTTTACATACAGAATAATACGAAATGCTCTGAGACAAGCACACAGGTCCTAATCCAGGCACTTGTCATCTCCCGTCTGGATTACTGCAACTCGCTGTTGTCTGGGCTCCCTGCCTGTGCCATTACACCCCTACAATTTATCCAGAACGCTGCAGCCCGTCTGGTGTTCAACCTTCCCAAGTTCTCTCATGTCACCCCGCTCCTCCGCACACTCCACTGGCTTCCAGTTGAGGCTCGCATCTACTACAAGACCATGGTGCTTGCCTACGGAGCTGTGAGGGGAATGGCACCTTCAGGCTCTGATCAGACCCTACACCCAAACGAGGGCATTACGTTCATCCACCTCTGGCCTGCTAGCCCCCCTACCTCTATGGAAGCACAGTTCCCGCTCAGCCCAGTCAAAGCTATTCGCTGCTCTGGCACCCCAATGGTGGAACAAGCTCACCCACGACGCCAGGACACGGAGTCACTGACCACCTTCCAGAGACACTTGAAACCCTACCTCTTTAAGGAATACCTGGAATAGTATAAAAGTAATCCTTCTACCCCCACCTCCCCCACCCCGCCTCTGCTAAATGACGTAAATGTAAATCACAGTAGGATTGGTGAGGATAATGTATTGGAGGAAGAACTAAAGTGCAGGTGACGCCTTGCGAGGATATCTGGCTTGGTGAAGTTCAAATTATAACGTACAGTGGGGAGAACAAGTATTTGATACACTGCCGATTTTGCAGGTTTTCCTACTTACAAAGCATGTAGAGGTCTGTAAAATGTATCATAGGTACATTTCAACTGTGAGAGACGGAATCTAAAACAAAAATCCAGAAAATCACATTGTATGATTTTTAAGTAATTAATTTGCATTTTATTGCATGACATAAGTATTTGATACATCAGAAAAGCAGAACTTAATATTTGGTACAGAAACCTTTGTTTGCAATTACAGAGATCATACGTTTCCTGTAGGTCTTGACCAGGGTTAAACACACTGCAGCAGGGATTTTGGCCCACTCCTCCATACAGACCTTCTCCAGATCCTTCAGGTTTCGAGGCTGTCCCTGGGCAATACGGACTTTCAGCTCCCTCCAAAGATGTTCTATTGGGTTCAGGTCTGGAGACTGGCTAGGCCACTCCAGGACCTTGAGATGCTTCTTGCAGAGCCACTCCTTAGTTGCCCTGGCTGTGTGTTTCGGGTCATTGTCATGCTGGAAGACCCAGCCACGACCCATCTTCAATGCTCTTACTGAGGGAAGGAGGTTGTTGGCCAAGATCTCGCGATACAAGGCCCCTTCCATCCTCCCCTCAATACGGTGCAGTCATCCTGTCCCCTTTGCAGAAAAGCATCCCCAAAGAATGATTTTTCCACCTCCATGCTTCACAGTTGGGATGGTGTTCTTGGGGTTGTACTCATCCTTCTTCTTCCTCCAAACACGGCGAGTGGAGTTTAGACCAAAAAGCTCTATTTTTGTCTCATCAGACCACATGGCCTTCTCCCATTCCTCCTCTGGATCACCCAGATGGTCATTGGCAAACTTCAGACGGGCCTGGACATGCACTGGCTTCAGCAGGGGGACCTTGCGTGCGCTGCAGGATTTTAATCCATGACGGCGTAGTGTGTTACTAATGGTTTTCTTTGAGACTGTGGTCCCAGCTCTCTTCAGGTCATTGACCAGGTCCTGCCGTGTAGTTCTGGGCTGATCCCTCACCTTCCTCATGATCATTGATGCCCCACGAAGTGAGATCTTGCATGGAGCCCCAGACTGAGGGTGATTGACCGTCATCTTGAACTTCTTCCATTTTCTCATAATTGTGCCAACAGTTGTTGCCTTCTCACCAAGCTGCTTGCCTATTGTCCTGTAGCCCATCCCAGCCTTGTGCAGGTCTACAATTTTAACCCTGATGTCCTTACACATCGCTCTGGTCTTGGCCATTGTGGAGAGGTTGGAGTCTGTTTGATTGAGTGTGTGGACAGGTGTCTTTTATACAGGTAACGAGTTCAAACAGGTGCAGTTAATACAGGTAATGAGTGGAGAACAGGAGGGCTTCTTAAAGAAAAACTAACAGGTCTGTGAGAGCCGGAATTCTTACTGGTTGGTAGGTGATCAAATACTTATGTCATGCAATAAAATGCAAATTAATTACTTAAAAATCATACAATGTGATTTTCTGGATTTTTGTTTTAGATTCTGTCTCTCACAGTTGAAGTGTACCTATGATAAAAATTACAGACCTCTACATGCTTTGTAAGTAGGAAAACCTGCAAAATCGGCAGTGTATCAAATACTTGTTCTCCCTGCTGTATATGTAATTGATTAAATGTTTTATGGATTAAGTAAACAGGTATGCCCTGGGTTACTATTGTTAGGTGTTATTGTGAGTGTTTTGTTATTCCTGGTACTTCACCTTTCCTCTTGTCTGTCTAATTCCTCTGTGTGTCCTGTGTTTGTGAATGTGACATGAGAGTTGTGTGAGTGTGGAAATAAGTGTTAATCTGAAGTTAAGAAAATAAGATATAGAATTGTATATAATAAACGGATTAAAATTTTGATAATACGTTTCGCTATGAAGCGTTATCTTGGGGTTCCGTCCATCACTGCCCATCATATAATATCACGGGGTGGTATTGAGTGCGGGATGTTATTTTAGACAGTAGCGGCAAGTCTATAATTTCTGGATGTCCAGAGAGCCGTTGAGGATACGTGTGGACCATTATTCCAATGACCAGCCGGGCAGTGTCCGGGGTTCCGCTGAGAGTTTGGATGCACAGCTGAAACTGTGTGGTGATGGAGATTCGTTGGAAACGCACATGGAGTGGTTAATTAATGTGAGTACCTAAGATTATTACGTTATATACAGTGGGGAGAACAAGTATTTGATACACTGCCGATTTTGCAGGTTTGCCTACATATAAAGCATGTAGAGGTCTGTAATTTTTATCATAGGTACACTTCAACTGTAAAGGACGGAATCTAAAACAAAAATCCAGAAAATCACATTGTATGATTTTTAAGTAATTAATTTGCATTTTATTGCATGACATAAGTATTTGATCACCTACCAACCAGTAAGAATTCCGGCTCTCACAGACCTGTTAGATTTTCTTTAAGAAGCCCTCCTGTTCTCCACTCATTACATGTATTAATTGCACCTGTTTGAACTCATTACCTGTATAAAATACACCTGTCCACACACTCAATCAAACAGACTCCAACCTCTCCACAATGGACAAGACCAGAGAGCTGTGTAAGGACATCAAGGATACAATTGTAGACCTGCACGAGGCTGGGATGGGCTACAGGACAATAGGCAAGCAGCTTGGTGAGAAGGCAACAACTGTTGGCACAATTATTAGAAAATGGAAGAAGTTCAAGATGACGGTCAATCACCCTCGGTCTGGGGCTCCATGCAAGATCTCACCTCGTGGGGCATCAATGATCATGAGGAAGGTGAGGGATCAGCCCAGAACTACACGGCAGGACCTGGTCAATGACCTGAAGAGAGCTGGGACCACAGTCTCAGAAAAAACCATTAGTAACACACTACGCAGTCATGGATTAAAATCCTGCAGAACACGCAAGGTCCCCCTGCTCAAGCCAGAACATGTCCAGGCCCGTCTGAAGTTTGCCAATGACCATCTGGATGATCCAGAGGAGGAATGGGAGAAGGTCATGTGGTCTGATGAGACAAAAATAGAGCTTTTTGGTCTAAACTCCACTCACCGTGTTTGGAGGAAGAAGAAGGATGAGTATGGAGGTGGAAACATAATTCTTTGGGGATGCTTTTGTGCAAAGGGGACAGGACGACTGCACCGTATTGAAGGGAGGATGGATGGGGCCATGTATCGTGAGATCTTGGCCAACAACCTCCTTCCCTCAGTAAGAGCTTTGAAGATGGTTTGTGGCTGGGTCTTCCAGCATGACAACGACCCCAAACATACAGCCAGGGCAACTAAGGAGTGGCTCCGTAAGAAGCATCTCAAGGTCCTGGAGTGGCCTAGCCAGTCTCCAGACCTGAACCCAATAGAACATCTTTGGAGGGAGCTGAAAGTCCGTATTCCCCAGCGACAGCCCCGAAACCTGAAGGATCTGGAGAAGGTCTGTATGGAGGAGTGGGCCAAAATCCCTGCTGCAGTGTGTGCAAACCTGGTCAAGACCTACAGGAAACGTATGATCTCTGTAATTGCAAACAAAGGTTTCTGTACCAAATATTAAGTTCTGCTTTTCTGATGTATCAAATACTTATGTCATGCAATAAAATGCTAATGAATTACTTAAAAATCATACAATGTGATTTTCTGGATTTTTGTTTTAGATTCCGTCCCTCACAGTTGAAATGTACCTATGATACATTTTACAGACCTCTACATGCTTTGTAAGTAGGAAAACCTGCAAAATCGGCAGTGTATCAAATACTTGTTCTCCCCACTGAATATATATAAATTGCAAATATGTCATTTGAGATGGGGCTGGTCGTACATATAGGGTCGGTTTCCCGGAAACTGATTAAGCCTAGTCCTGGACTAAAAAGCATGTTCAATGGAAATTCTCCATTGAAATAGGTTTTTAGTGCAGGACCAGGCTTAATATGTGTCCGGGAAACTGGCCCATATTATATTATGTCGGAAAAAGTCAGTTATGAATTATTCTGTCCTAGTTAAAACCAAGTTATCATCCAATAGGCTTTGATTACATTTCCAATATCCTCGCCCACGTGGAAATTCTGTAAGAGTAATATATATGCCAATTATTTGATGGTCCGACCGCATTCTGTCCCCTATCAACACTTTTTAAGCTTTTGGTGCTAGAGAGAATGACATAAGAAAGTAGTCAAGACGACTAGCTTGATTGAGCCTCCGCCATGTATATCTCACTAGGTCAGGATATTTAAGCCTCCATATATCCACTAGTTCCAATATATCCATGACATTCGTGATTTCCTTAAGTGCATGAGGGTGATAGTTTGTATTGTGATTTCCTTTACGGTCCATAGAGGTATTTAAAACCGTATTATAATCTCCCACCATAATAATAGAGTCTTGTATTGCTTGTAGGATTGATCAACTATTTTACATATTTTCAAAGAAGCGTGGATCATCATTATTTGGACCGTATAGGTTAACGAGCCATATCTTTTTATGGCCGAATAACATATTTAAAATCATCTATCTACCTTGAGGATCTGTTTGGACAATTTGCACATTCGGATCAAAATTACTGTTAATTAATATCACACTTTTTGAATGTCTTTGCCCATGGGAGAAATATATTTCACCCCCCTAGTCCTATTTCCACACAACTTCATCTAAAATTGTTGAATGACTTTCCTGTAAACAATAGATATTATATTCCTTCTCTTTTAGCCAGGTAAATACTGGTTGTCTTTTCTTATTATCTCCTAAGCCATTACAATTACAGTGAGGGAAAAAAGTATTTGATCCCCTGCTGATTTTGTACGTTTGCCCACTGACAAAGAAATGATCAGTCTATAATTTTATTGGTAGGTTAATTTGAACAGTGAGAGACAGAATAACAACAACAAAATCCAGAAAAACGCATGTCAAAAATGTTATAAATTGATTTGCATTTTAATGAGGGAAATAAGTATTTGACCCCCTCTCAATCAGAAAGATTTCTGGCTCCCAGTTGTCTTTTATACAGGTAACGAGCTGAGCTGAAAAATTACAGTCCTCTACATGCTTTGTAAGTAGGAAAACCTGAAAAATCGGCAGTGTATCAAATACTTGTTCTCCCCACTGTATGGATTCTGTGAAGATTTGAAAAAAAATAGAAATTGTATGTGTGTATAATCTATTACTACAGATTTGATGATGTAATGATGGAACAAATAATATTCATATACCAACTTGCGCACCCAAACGTAGATGTACGTCAGGGGTGGGACAAATATTAAAGTTATCTGAGTTGGTTCCGTTTATGGATCATTTGATAAAGATAAGGTTAAAGCAGGACCTGGGAGATAGTCTCAGGAAAAGTGTGGTGTATGTCCACTTTTGCCCAATGAAAATATAAACGCTTATGGGATTTTCTCCGTCCGGGTAGTACATTTAAAATAAAACTCCCCATAAGGCCTGAAATTAGTTTTTTTTCCACAGTATGAGAGGAGTTGCTATATTTATCGAATAAACCCTTTTCCCCATAGAGTTAGAGCGAATTAAGATGGAATCTCAACGTAATTTATAACGTAGTACAAAGCCTAACTTAGGGTTTTCCATCAAGATAATTATAATTGCGGAGCTAATGTGATGTAGTAAAGTAATTTCAATATGTCACAAGAGACTAGTTAATCTGTTTTTAATAAAAGGAGCAAGATCTGTTTTTCCTTCAATGGATGTCGATTTAATTCTGTAATGAATACTCGGACAGAGTGGTAAGATCCAATCGCAGAATAGCGATGCTTTATTAGAGTACAGACAAGGGAATAGCTTAATCGTGGTCGGGCGGGCTGTGGTCAAAACCGGGCCAGGCAGAGACAGGCAGAGGTTCCAAGGGAGCGGGCTTAGTCGTAGTCGAGGTCACAGACACAGGATCAGAGGACGGTAATCACTGGGGTAGACAATCAGAGGATTAAGCAATTCGGGGAGTCAAACAACAAGGCACAGGTCGGATACACGGGTAATCAAAAACAACAAACTCTCTCTCTCTCTCTCTCGGAACAAAACGCTTAGCAAGTCACAATGGAACAATACCTCGCACCGACTGAACTTCTGAGCACACCTTATATCCTCCACTAATTACTGACAGGTGTGCTCAGAACTCAGGTGAACCAGATCGAGTCTGATGACTCCCCCTCTCGGTAGATCGGGGAAGTGTCAGACTCTGTCTAGACCCAGCCAACCCCCGATCCCTTACAGTATCCCCCTCCCCAGGGCCGGCTCCTGACGGCCTTCTACCTCTACCGGGTGGTCTTCCTCTGGGTCGGGGTCCTGGATGATCTGGGTGTTCAGCGTGGAAGGTGGCCTTGAGAGCGGGGTCCAGTATGTCCTTAGCAGGGATCCAGGACCGTTCCTCGGGTCCATATCCCTCCCAGTCCACGAGATATTCGATGCCCCCTCGTCTCCGTCTTGACTCCAGTATCTCGTGAACTGTATAGGTGGTGTCCTGTTCATCCTCCAAAGGTGGTGTAGTAGGTTGTTGAGCAATTGGGGGGTACATCGGGCTATAGTGGACAGCCTTCAACAGGGCGACGTGGAACGTAGGGTTTATCCTGTAGTGTCGAGGGAGTAACAGACGGTAGGTGACAGGGTTAATACGTCTCAGTACCTTGAAAGGCCCGATGTACCTGGGTTGGAGCTTCTTGCAGCTCCGTCGGAACCGCAGGTCTCGGGTAGACAGCCACACTCGTTGCCCGGGTTGATAAGTGGGAGTAGGTCTCCGGCGTCGGTCGGCGTAGGTCTTTTGCTGATGTGAGGCCTGACTGAGATGTTGATGGGCCGTCTCCCAGACCTGCGCACTCCGACGGAACCACTCGTCCACAGCCGGTACCATCCCGGGTGCGGTATCCCACGGGAACAGGGGTGGTTGATACCCTAGAACACACTGGAAGGGCGTTAGACGTAGGAAGGTGTGAATGAGTGAGTTCTGAGCATACTCTACCCAAGGAAGGAATCGGCTCCACTCTTGCGGCTGCCGCGAACATTGTTGCCGTAGATATTTCCCAATTTCTTGGTTGAGCCGTTCTGTCTGCCCATTGGCCTGGGGATGATATCCGGAGGTGAGGCTCACCGAGATGCCCAAGCGTTCGCAGAAGGCCTTCCATACCCGGGATACGAACTGGGGTCCCCGGTCGGAAACAATATCCTCCGGAACACCAAACTGCCGGAACACCTGGTTAAACATAGTCTCAGCCATCTGAGTGGCGTTAGGTAAACGGGTCATGGGGACTAACCGGCACATCTTGGAGAATCGGTCGATGACCACGAGAATTACAGTATGGCCCTCTGATTCCGGTAGATCGGTAACAAAGTCCATAGCAATGTGCGACCAGGGTCGTTGAGGAGTTGGCAATGGCATCAGCTTACCCTCCGGTAGTGCACGAGGCGCCTTGGACTGAGCACATACTGGGCAGGATAATACGTAGTCTCTGACGTCATCTGTGAGGGAATCCCACCAGTATTTTCGGCTGATGAGTCGTGTAGTTCGAGTGATTCCGGGATGACCAGATCCCAGCGACGTGTGGCACCATTCCATCAGTTGAGGTCGAAGCGGAGCTGGTACAAACACCTTAGACACCGGGGTTTCTGGAGGGGCTGGTTCCGCTTGTAGGCTCTCCTGAATAGTGTCATCGATAGCCCACCTCACAGGACCAGCACGGCAACTCATGGGGAGGATAGGTTCTGGTTCCACGGGTCTTTCCGCGCGCTCGAACCGTCGGGAAAGCGCGTCCGCCTTACAATTCTTGGATCCGGGAATATAAGAGACAGTGAATTGGAAACGGTTGAAGAATAAAGACCACCTTGCCTGTCGGGAGTTCAGTCGTTTCGCACTGTGAAGATACTCCAGATTGCGGTGGTCCGTGAGCACTTGGAACGGATGATCTGCTCCCTCCAGCCAATGTCTCCACTCCTCCAGTGCTAACTTCACCGCCAGTAATTCCCGATTTCCCACGTCGTAGTTCTGATCGGCCGGATTCAGCTTCTTAGAAATAAAAAGCACAGGGTCGTGATTTAGGCGGCTCACCTTGGCGCTGGGATAGCACGGCTCCAACTCCAACCTCCGAGGCATCCACCTCCACGATAAACGGCAAGGTAGGATCCGGCTGACATAAAATGGGAGCGGTGGTAAAGCGTTGTTTCAACGTCTCGAAAGCCCGCACTGCCCCCTCCGTCCATTTCAGACTACGACCCTTGTAGCTGGTCATCACCGACAGGGGAGCTGCGGTTGTGCTGAAAATACTTACGAACCGTCTATAGTAATTGGCGAACCCTAAGAATCTCTGGAGCTCCTTCACCGTCTGGGGTTGAGGCCAGTCTCGTACAGCTTGCACCTTGGATTCATCCAGTTTTACCCCGTCGGGAGTGAGTATGGCCCCAAGGAAGGAAATCGTAGTGACATGGAATTCACTCTTTTCGGCCTTCACGAACAGAGAGTGTTGTCGGAGTCGATCCAGAACCTGTCGTACATGGGACACATGTTCACTCAGAGAGTTAG